>NW_020447197.1:2840483-3329170 GCF_003343035.1 Apteryx rowi | reverse complement strand
GTGTGTGTGTGTGTGTGTTTGCGTGTGTGTGTGTGTGTGTGTAGGTGGACGCAGCTGTGCAACCCGCCGAGGCAGCGGGGCCGGGGTGCTGCCTGGCCGCGGGGTCCGTGTGGATGCGGCTCGCGAGCCCGAGCGGTGCCTCGGGGGAGCTGGAGGGAGGCGAGGAGCGCGCCGGTGCCCGCCGTGCTGCTGCTGCTGCCGCTGCGGGGGGAGAGGTTTGCAGGGAGATTTGCACGCACGCACACACCGCACACACACACACACACAGAGGCGCGTTGCATCTGTCAGCAGCGAGGCTGCACCCGTGCTCCCTCCCTACCCCGGCTGCCGGCGCCGCCTGCCCTAACGCAGCCTAAGCGAACTTTTCCTCCCCTGCTCCCTTCTGGAAAAGCAGAGGTTACAGTTCGCTTTGCGCCCGTGCCCGGAGCCGCGGTGCGCACCAGGCAGCACCGAGTTGCATTTCCAATGCAGCCGCACACTCGTGTCTCTTGCCAGGCTGCCATGCCTGATGGAGGGATTTTTTTTTTTTTTCTTCAGACATCTTCTTGCTTGGGTGTTAAGTAGTTTTTCTGACGATTGCACGAGAGCCTCATCTTTACATGCTGAAGGAAAATCAATTTTCAGCAGGTTTAATTAAAATTAATCAGGCAAATTACTTAATATTAATTGACTTATAATTAAAGGCAGAAAGTTACCTTGGAATCAGGAGAAAGGATATTATCTCAAATCATTTTAAGGATGCCTATGATTCCAGAGCAATTACGTTAAAATAATTGTTTAAATAAAACAAAACAGAGCTTGATTAAAGTGTGGCGTTCTTGCTGCTGCAGGTAGCACAATCTGGACAAGCCATTTTCTGCTCTAAATTTCCTGATCTTTTTAAGCAATATCTTTTTAGTTTGACACTGTTTTTGTTTTCTGGAAGGCTAGTTGGTTTCAGCTTTAGCAACTATGGCGTGAAAAAATCCACTAGTATAAAATGGAAATGCATCTTGTAGATGCTATAAATATCAAAGTGAATGTTTTCAGCACATTTAGATGTTCTGTGAATTTGAAATGAAGCTTTTTTTTTTAACAGCATAAGTGTAAAAAATTATTTTAGCAAATATTTCTTCCAGCATTGCTTTCCACTGTGACAATATTTGCATTTATCCAGAGCCTTAGTGGCACCAAACTGTACTGGTAAATTCACAGAGAATTCGTATTTGAAAACATTTATTTGTGACCATGCTGAAAACAACTTTTTCTGGGTCCCTGAACATCTGGTGGGTTTTTTTGTTTGTTTGTCGGTTGTTTTTTTTTTAAGTAGCAGCATTTCTGATGCATCTACAGATTATTATTATTATTGGAAGGAGCAAAACTATAAGCTTTGATAACTTTTTTCCTACTTTTTTTTCTCTGGGCTGGCTTAATTGAAGCAAAGGATACTTATGAAATTGCAGGTACTTTACTACAGGTACCTGGCAGGTGAAAGACCCATGTATGATATAAAAGAACACTTCAAAATACAGGCGATTATCCAGGGCCATGATTTTCAAAGATGCTGGTTTCCATTGACTGCACTGGGACTTATGTAGGCTCCACAGCTGTAGCAAGCAGCCCGCTTTTGCATCTTTGAAATTTGATTTGCAGATTGGGAGCCGAAAGCTAAGTAGCCATGTTTGGGAATACTGGTCGGGTTATCTGTGTGTGTGTGTGCGTGTGCATGCGTGATGCAGGGTTAAAGAAGGCTACTTCCTAGTTACTTTTGATAGATTTCTTAGGCTACAGCAGCAGACTACAGCAATGTTGCAAAAGGAGTTTTGCAGTAAATAATTAGGGGAAGGTGGCTACACATGGGGAAATCCCCTTTATTCTGTATATTCCATGTGAATAGTATGCAGGCTGTGGGAAGAAAGATGAGGCTGACGATAATCGTACTAAGTGTGCTGGGAAGCAGGATTTGGCTGAACACCTCTGCTTTGTGATTAACTTAAGTCGCGAGGAAAGCCATCAGGGACCGTGCAGGCTGCTTAAGACAGTAAGTTGTGTAGAAGTGAACAGAAGAGTGGGCCTGATGCTGTTTTGGTTACCTTACCCTTTTTATTTAGTAGGTGAAGAAAAGAATATCCTAGCTATTGATAATTAAACATCCTTAACAGAGTGGGTTTGCTCTGGAATGTTTGGCTGGAGGTGGAGCAGCCTGCTGAGGAGGGTTATTTAAAGACTGCGTTAGAGCTGTAGTCAGATAAACTGATGTGCAAATGAATGGAGGATTTAAACATGGTAATGGTGGTAGTTTTATTTTTTTATCGGTTTGCATATTTAATGTCCACTGACATATACACAAGCACACATCATTATGCTGTTCAAATGGGGTCTTGGGAAAAGAGAAAAAAACAGAAGCTTAGATATGGTCTCAGTTTGTAATGGGTTGGCATGCCTTTATTAAAAGTAAATATACATTCCATACTAATAGAGATGTAGAGCTGTGCTACAGACCCTTGGGCTAGCTTTGAATTATTTGTTTGATGTTGTATTTATTATGTTTTTAATCACATGAAAAAGAAGCTATTTAAAAATTAAATAGTGAAAAAAGAAGGGGAAAAAGAGACAGGCACTCTTTGAAAGCAGATAATGAGAAGGTAACACTTTGCCAGGGATTCAGTGGAAACATTTGCAGGAGGTTTCTTTTAATAAAGGATGGGCGTTAATAAATCTGATCCAGTAAACATTGCCATTTCTGATTAGTCACAGATATTCAGCCATGGCAAGTATAACAGGTAATGATAAAAAATAGATCCTGACCAATGAATAAATGCTGTTATAAAGCACATTTCCATTATTGTAGCCATGTTTCTGTATTCTGGAGGAATGTATGCATTTTGAATGGGATTTCTGCTACTTCACTGTTGCAGAAGAGTTTGTATGGAAGGGAGGGAGTTAAGGGATGGAAAAACAAGGGCTGATGAGGAAACTTCATCAAGCAGTGCATATTGACAGCATATCCTGTAGCTTTAATGACAAACGATGACACTAAATTCCCCAGAATGACTATCAAATGATCACAATTACGAGGAGGAATCACGTTGACTTCTTGGTGACTCAGCTCCACATTTCCACCTGCCTCTGAAGACCCCACGTGTTTTCCAACTGACTTTGCTTTCATAATTATTCATTGCTAGCTAATGATGGGCTGCCTGTTATTCAAAGATAAAAAGTGACTAGCTGGCTACTTACTACCATGATCATATTTTTCTGTGTGCTCTAACATGCCACTTTTCACTACAAAAAAAAGTGGTGTAAAGGGGCATCATCTGCGTGAAAGCATGGGACACGTTGGCCAGTGTAAATGCAGTTATGGTAATCAAGCCATGGAAAGGTCTGGGCTGCATACATCTGTCTAGAGTGTTTTTCCCATTGCTGTGGGCGAATGAAAGATGAGGCCATTAAAAGAGAAGCGATTGGAGTTCCCTTTCCCCCACTTGGTGATTTCTTCTGTTTTGTCCGCTGACATTTTCGGTACAATCTGTTTCAGTGCTGCCTTTGGGTAGTCTGTTACTTAGCTTCCATTGATGCTTGGCTAGGTCTTTTGCAGGATATTAAGGGAGAAAGTACTGCTTTAGAATTAGCTACACGTGATTGTAAAATCATAAAAAATGATCAAGGATACTTTAAAAATATTGTATTTCAAGTGACTCATATCCCTTTAACCAAACAGAGAACTAAATGGGCAATTTAAAAATACATTTTCTAAAGCTACTCCGTCACATCCTGCCTAGAGATGCCATTAGCTCACTTGTTGAACTGGTTCTTGCAATTTAATGAGAATACATTTAAGTTGTATTTTGTACTTTTGTTTAATTCCATCTTCTTTAAAGCTTTCTGCTTCAATATCTGAACTTAAAATCATTCTTTGTATATAGCTTTAACTCCTCCCTTCCTGACCTCCTCCTCCGGTTTCCAAAAAAAACCAACCCCAAGACCCTGAAAGTGGAAAAGTGTTTTGTATGCAAACAGTGTTAGAAATATTCATGAGGAGAAAACAACAACTCGTTTAAGGGAAACATTACTATATAGACACGGTGAATATTTTTAGTTCTTCAAACCAATATAAAACAGGCGTTGCGGGATGGACCTTTTCTTTCTTCAGACGGATTCGCAAAGATGTGTTGCTTCTGTGGGGACGCAGGCCCTGAAATTGCTGTCATGAGACGACTTAGGGAAACACTTCCTATCACTGTAATCGTGGCTAATGTCGCCAGGACGTGATCACAGGGCGACCTGAGACTCGTTGCTGTAACGTCAATAAATATCTTCCTCACAGATAGTGGTGGAAAAGGAAGACAGGACATGGAGCTGAGTAATAGAAGCTAGATGTGAAGTCAGATGGAAAGAGTAAATCTTTGCAGACATTTAATGGTGTTATATTCTAAGCTTTGGGGAA
The DNA here is from genome assembly GCF_003343035.1 of Apteryx rowi. Lineage (NCBI taxonomy): Eukaryota > Metazoa > Chordata > Aves > Apterygiformes > Apterygidae > Apteryx > Apteryx rowi. Next base: position 3,324,744 of record NW_020447197.1, on the reverse strand, counting down.
ATTTTATTTGAATTTTTTTTACAACAGTAAATACAGTCCGTGCTATATCTTATTTCTATTTCATGTGAGAGAAAAATTTCCCATCTATGGCACAACACTTTACTGCTACCATTACTGCAGACTTTATAGATCAGAGATGTGTCAGCATGTTAGCTTTAGCTGTAATGCTTTTTCTGTGTGAAACCTTATGGGCCTTGCAGCCGCTTCCTCATACTGACACTCATAAAACGTTCAAGTTCTCATATTTATTATTTAATTTGCTTCCTATATAAAGCAACAGAGCACTTCAGTACATGAATGTGAAGCCAAAAATGACAGGCAGGCGTGAATGGGCCTAATGAGTTTTGATAATGCACATATTAGAAACTGCTAAAGGAAGTTTAATTAAGAAAAACAAGTTAAGCATGAAATTCATTTTGGAAGAAATACAAGTAAAGTCACAGCTATAGAAACGCCACGTCACCGGAAATGGAATCGCAAGGGGGCAGCTCCGTGCAATGCCAACATCGTGCTCCACATGCAGCGTACGCTCTACAGTTCTGCACGCGTGGTAACGCCGTTCGAGAGCACTTTTGAACTTGAGTTAAAAGTGTCAGGCTTGTGATTAAGAAATTATATTTATACCTCTGTGTATATGTATTTTCATAATGAGCTAGAATTTGATCTCAATCACGCTGATGCAGTTGAGAGCAGAATCTGATCCAGTAAATAAACATTTCCTCTTTTTTGTGCCGCATGGAAATGGGTTGTATTTTTTCTTAGTTTGTCAAATTGAAGAGCTAGGTATTGATCTAACTTTACAACAAGGGTTTAGCATGCTTTGGAAGTGTTATTGTATGGTATCCAGATAGAAGAACAATCCATAGACAGAATCTGAGTTCATTGAAGCATTTGTGTTTTCAGAGTAATCTCTCAAGAAATGGTAATAATTGTACTTCAGCTTTGTATCTTGAACGTCTAGTGCTCATAAATAGGAAAATCAAAAACTGGTATCTTTCTTATGAATCCAATATGAAAGCTTGGGTTATGTGATGAACTTGTGTTAAAGTTAGTATTATCATTGATAGTATTACTATTATAACAAAGGTAGTGAACAAAGTTCAATTTACATGTCTCACGACATTAGCCCCAGTGAACCAAGGGTTGGCTACAAATGCATATCAGATAATGAACTTCGTCACTAGTTATAGTGCTTAATTTTTCACCTACTAGAGACAGTAAAGGAACACCTCATTTCAGTGGTTCTGGTATTCTCTGTAATAGTGATCAAGTGGGAAGCATGTGAATGCTTCATAAAGTGTTAATCGAAGAAAGTTAAATTCATGTGCGTTTGCGGTATGCAAAATGCAGATTTCAGTATTGAAGATCTCAGATGAGAAACACTTGGGATATTTTTTTCTCCAGTTTGACCTGTGGTTAGCAAGAGTTCAGTTAATTTTTAGAGTAGGTCAGAAAATCTTTGTGTCCTGAAGCACACTACTGCCGTCAACAGAATAGCCATCTGATCATGTAGCTGCATAGTTGCAGTCCTCAAAAGTGAATATAATATGGTCCATTTAAGAGTTAACCATAAGCTGCTAAAAGGAATAAAGGTTCACTTCAGTGCCCATTATATTCCAAGCCAGTGCATCTGTCATTTTTAATTTAAATCTGTATTACTTAGCTGTCTAAAACTTTGCACATAAGTGACAGAGTTACCCATTCTTTCTGTTATGGGTAAAATCACTATTTCGTTACCTACTTACTGTGCAAAATGTCAGACAGCTATAGTCCACATTAAAAAATTGCAGCCAACTTCTGGTAATATAAACAATTACTTAAGCTAAGAAGTAGAACTATTTTAAGAAAATGATTTATTGATATGAGTAAATGGAAGATAATAAGACTTAAGTGACCCTCCTCTTGTCATAGATTTAATTTGTGTCTAATTCAAAAACAGCTTAATAGAAAATTATGATCAGAAGTCTTGCTGTTTTGGCAAACTAAGTTGCAGAAATTATTTAAAGGGATCTTTTGATCATGAAAATACCAATTAATAATGAGTCAGCATTAGTGAATATACCCACTAATGGGGGAGAACAAAAATATAGTGAGGCTGAAAAATGCATGACTATTTAAATGAGTCTTATATCATCCACACAATTTAATTTAACTTCCCATTAATATGTGTTTCACTCTGTTGGATAGTCTATTTATATTTATATGTATGTGTATATATATATATTTATATCTTTTACTAATTTGTTTGTAAGGTTTTATTTACAAAACATAACATTAAATAGAGGCAAATGTGGGAATTGCACTGAGAAGTCAGAACCTTTGATCTGTGAGTGATATAATTACACAGCTTGGAGCATTTGGAAATCCTTACCACTGGGGCTGTTTGCTGACCTGTGTAGCATAACACTTGTAATCTCCTGCTAATACTGGGTGGGACTGTGACCCCATCAAAGTACTTTCTATCTTACTTGTAGTGTAAGTATAAAAGTATCTTATACCTTTGTCCGCAATCTCAGAAAAATCTCAGAAAAGGTTGTGTGTTTCAATAGGTTTGGATTCGTAGCAGCTTTCTGAAGCTTACAGGCCCATAGCTGCTGTCAGGTTGAGGGACAGTGGCATGCAGAAGCTAGCCATACTTCGCCAGACCTAGACCTTTCCTGCGTGTACATTTTCAGGATTGCAGTCTCTCCTCATACACCTGTTTTTAAAACGCAAATAATTAAACACGTATAATTCCCTTACAGTCACCAGGTATTTATGGAAGTACACAACAGCAGGATTTGCTTCAAAATCTTTACTAGTACATAGAGAGAAAATATGACGTATTTGATAGAAAACTTCCCTTTGCTAACTTGACATATGAAAGAAGAGATGGGAAATTCTAGGAGTATCTCCTGAGGATCTGCCTGATCATGTCTGCGGTTGGTATACCACGCTGATCTAGTGTTTGCCCTGTGCCGTAGTCTTTCCTTCAGTGACTTCTGCTCTTCTGGCCAAATTCCTCTTTGGGGTCATAGCATATTTTAGAATTTAGATTTCGTTTTAGAGACATGAGCCATCTTCAGGCTTCCAGTTCAAAGCAGAGATTGTTGCAAGTAAAAATGGATGTAAATGTAGTTGGTTCTGCAAAATAGCATTTGTGTTTTGCAATGAAGTGGCATTGTGCACTGTTCAAAATGCTCACAATCACGTTCTATGAATATTTGTGCAATTGGGATTTACAAGCAAAATTGATGGGGAAAGGAATTTTTAAGCTTGAATATAAAATCACAGAGCACATCTTCAGCTAAAAAGAAAACAGCCGGTGGTACAAAGCTATCATAATAATGCCTTTATGTGTACAAAAGCTGGCATACGGCCAGAAGCTTTGGGTCCCAGTGAAAGTTGTTTTAATCCGTTGGAGCTATTGCAGGTGGTACAGTTTAAGACATCCCTTAAGATCTGGAACTGTTTGAAAGAGTAACAAAGAGGAGTTTGGCCGTTGCAGTCTGCCGCAGATCTGACCTGTTGTGGAATGCCCTATGTCATTGGAAATGCAAAGAGGCTTTGAAGTTATCTTGGCCTGTTAGCTCCTCAGCATACTAAATGCCTCTCGAAAGTATTTGAGAATCTGAGCTGTAAGGTAATTTAAATTCAGAAAGGAAGATAATAAAATAATGGATGAAATAGAAAAAAACGCCATATAATATAGACTGTTCTAAAGACCGTGAAAGACTTTATCAAATACATTTTGCAGTAGAATTCATTTGCGTGACCACAGGGAACAATTGTGATCCTCACATCTAGGCTATAATAAAACCTGAAAATGCTTCTCCTCCTCCTCCTCAGATTCACGGTATTCTGGTGCTGACACCTTATACTTTGCCCCAAACTGCTCGTCATTGCTCTTCAGTTTAGCCTCCTGCCCATCTCTATGATCATTCCTGCTCCTGTTTATTGCTTCTCTCTTTCTTTCTCTCTTTCTCCACTGGTTCCTGGTCAGTCATTTCAAGTCYGGACACCAGGGGAAAGTCCTGTGCAGAGCACCTGCTGGAGGACTAAGGAAACCTTTTCCCCACATTGATGCTGAACATAAGGCATGCTCCAGGCAGGCATCCCCGCTCGCCTTTCCACCTAGCGCTGGAAATAAAGTTTTGGCTTGAGAGTCCCAAAAGATTTGAGTAATCTCAATCTCCTTATTTTTATGAGTTTCTGTCTTTGATGTTATAGCTTCAGGGCAGCCAACAYTGGGCTCAAATATCTCACCTCTTTAACTCTCAAAAACCAACTATTAATCAACCGTTAAAAAAGAAAGGCTTGTGGGGAAGAAGAAAAAAACAAAACAAAACAAAATTCAAGTTACAAATACCATGCAAGTCTGTTGATTTCAATACTGGAAGTACTTTACAATTTACTGCCTCATATAGCCTATAAATCTATTGGCTGAAGCTAGCTAGTACCCAAGAGTTAATTAATCAAAATAGCCAAACATAGTATTGAGTTATATTCCTATCTTTTTAGCTTCCTGTCTTTATCTTAGAATAAAACTTTATTAAATGGGTGGCAATTTAGAACATTTAATCGCTGTTCAGCTGTTGGGTACAGCATCCAATGTACAGGCTATTTAGAAGCGGAGAGACCATAGAATTTGAGAAAGAACACAGAATGTATTTTTCCACTGCTGACCAAAGGAAAAAAAAAAGAATAGATTTTAAGACCTAATGGAAAAGGTTAAAATGTAACAGAGGTTTTTGAATTCCACTAAGGAGTAAGCGTGCGTCTTTCCATGACCTCCTACTGTACCGCAACTTAGAGCAGCCAAGTTGTACCAGGTGTGCTCTGCTCTCTCACCAGTCTATATACTGTCTTTACTGTTTCTCAAGAAATACCTTACTGCCTGCAAAATCTGAAATGCAACAAAGCGACGATCTTCCCAGAGGCAATTGTCTGGATGCCATTCCGTGCAAGTTTATTAAACTAAATGTAAACACATTAACTTTGGGGAATTATTTTCTCTGCCTAAATTGGTGTGTTTCCAGCAAATGTGGAGAATTTGAAGCCCGAGAATGAAGAATATAAGACTGTTTGTTAATGCGGTTTCACAGCAAAGGTGTTAGAATTAGCAGAGGAAGAGAGAATTGGGGAAAAGCTTCATCTATCTCCTTATTGCCTCCTGAGATAGATTGTTCAGAGCTAAAGGAACGCTAGACATGAACCAAATCTCCTGCTGTCCTATATAGCTTTTACAATCTCCTTTTTAATAACCCAAACTGCAGGGTAGTCTGACTATTAGGCAAGCCGTTCTTTTGAATTCTCTCTACAATGTGTATAGACATGATAAAAAAACAATTCTCATTAAAGCTGCCAATGCTGTTTCAAAAGCAGGTGGTTTAAAATGTTCCCTGTACAAAGCAAAACACATTTCTTGTGCATTACACACTGCTTAATAGGGAGTGTAAGATTACACTGCTACATTGTGTATAGCACTGCATTTTAAATAATAAGATATTGTAAATTGTGTTGGAAATATGTTTAACAGGAATATAGAAGATGTAATGATATGCACCAAGCAGTTTTCAGAAGTGCTGGATCAGCCTTGGATGACAACCTTTGAGCTAAAGTAGTTGAAAATAGAATCTGGAACTTGAGATTATATAGTCTCTGATCCTAACTGATTATTTTTCTAGGATACTGTTCAGTCAGTATGTGGGTATATGAAAGATAAGGTTTTTACTGTCTTATGGGAGCATTTATTGTTTATACTGTAAATTAAGGATGGTAGGAATTGAGTGCATATTGTGCATTCTCATTCTTCACTGCATTCGGTAGTTTATAAGGAATGCAGGATTGGTCTGAAATAGGAGTTGTGATATACAACTCCATCCCTAACCTGCCTGTTCATATGTTTTTTCAAATCAGTTTTGAAAAAACCATTGAAGTCCAATCATACTTCTATGCAAATTATGAGTTTGCCATTCGCTTCAGTGGGAGCAGAATCTGGTCCTTTGCTGCTGTTCTGAGCATTTCACTCTGCCAAAATTCAGGTGTTTTTCATTAGCTATCAGAAATTTATGGAGTAAGAAGACTATAAAAAGCACACTAGTTCATGTTATCCTTATAAAGATAGTCCAGTTCTTCAATGTTTGAATCAGAAGTTCTATTCAAAAATGGGCAAATGTTTGTTTGTGGTATAACGTGCTTTTAGTGAAATAAATTGCATGTGAGCATTCAGTATGCCTGTCTATCTTAATTTCACTGTGTCTTGTGCTTTAAGAAATAATTACTTTCTTTTTGATAAACTGACTTCTGCAAACAAAGTCAAAATTGATTATGGGCTGATGAAGTTAAATAAAATATAACATAAACACTTAAATAATGTGACCTGGCAGCAATTTTTTATTCTGAAAAAGGTAAATTTTTAAAATGCATTTTCTGTGAGACCTCTTTCTTCTGAAAATGTCTGTAAATTCAATGGGCGACATTACAGATAATCCAGTAATCAGAGCTTCACCCACCATTCCATGGAACCATAAACTAGAACAGTTTTACTTACCTGACTCTAGCAACTATTAATGTATGTACATAACTTGTAAAACATCTAGTTATCACTCTGCTCATATTAGCTCTTTCATACTAATGATTTATTTTCATTTTCTCCAGGATATAGACCTGCGGCTAACTGGATTTGATTTATAAGAGGGGATTCTGCAGTAAATGGCCGCTCTCTTCATATTGCTACTATGGAAAACAGAATTGTCAATAGGATGTAGTCTGATAAATAGTGCTGAGTGAAGATGCAGCTTCAATAAGTGTGAAATCAATGGAAGATACTTACCGCATGAAAAGCCTTTTGAGATTTTTCTGACAGGCTCCTATTTAGGAAACTTGATCCGTTTCCTTTGGTCGCCCTGTTTTTACGCCAGTGGATACAAATAAGATTGCTTCACTGTAGTTACACAACTAATGTGGGACCATGGCCTTTCCAAGATCCATGTGGCTGAACTGTGTATGGAGAGCGATGATAGTCCGCCTGTTACACATGGGATTGAATGCCACTTTTGCTCTTTGTACACTTGGATTTTTGCTTCACGCTGCAGCTGTGTCCTCCCAAAAATTGGATGATACCAACCCAGTGGTGACCACCAACTATGGCAAGATAAGAGGGATTAAGAAGGAACTTAATAATGAAATTTTGGGGCCTGTTATTCAGTTTCTTGGGGTTCCATATGCTGCCCCTCCAACAGGGGAGCGCCGCTTCCAACCTCCTGAGCCTCCGTCTCCCTGGGCAGATATCAAAAATACCACTCAGTTTGCTCCAGTGTGTCCCCAGAACATTATAGAAGGCAGGTTGCCTGAAGTCATGCTTCCCGTGTGGTTTACTAATAACTTGGATGTAGTTTCCACCTATGTACAAGATCAGAATGAAGACTGCCTCTATTTAAATATCTATGTCCCAACCGAGGATGGTGAGTTAATACAAGGCGAAACAGGGAGATCTTTTTATTTTCCTGTTCTAAGTTCTAACAATATTAATTCATGTTTACTGGTAGCATGCATGGCTTTCCTTGTTTGCCTGCCAGCATTTTATGTGTATGCATGCTGCTTTTCTGTGTGTGCATCTGTCCTTTATTTTGTTTTTCTGTCTATACTCATTGTTTTTCTCCCACAGCACGTGTATTTTAGGTCAAGTTGGTATCTAATTCTCATTGCCACCCGCTGACTTCTGGGAAGATGCATCAACATCTTATCCATTGCATGTGCAGGCACAACGAGTTGAGAATCTTCCGCACCTAATCAAGCAGGCCATATTTAAGTTAGATAGTGGTGTTGCATGCTCCTACTGTCTGTGATGGAGCTCCATGTTATTTTCTAGTCTTCTATTCATTTTTCAGTCAAAAGAATATCCAAGGAATGTGCCAGAAAACCCGGCAAGAAAATTTGTAGAAAAGGAGGTATGTATAAAGTGGACAAAAAAAATGGGGGAAAAATCGAAACCTTGCAAAGGAAGAACAAATAACACAGCTGAAAGAGGCTGATTTACTGATGTTGTGAAGTGAACAGTTAGGGAGTTTCTTGTCCTAATAAAGCCAGAAGGAGATTTAAATAGAGGACCATGTAAAGCAGATGAGAAGATAACATTTATAAAGCCTGAACTCGGTTACACCTGATTGTATCTCTTTCACTGTCTAATGCTGACTCTGTTGACAGCTTTCATCCTGCGTCTTGGCCTCGTGGTTTAGAGGAGAGTCACTCGTGTGTAGATACAGTATATCATATACACATGCATAGGGGGTGGCCCGTATGCCGGGGCCCTGGCACAGCTGCCGCTGAAGATGTTGGCAGACCTCCACAGCCCCAAATGCGGTGGTGTAGTGTAAAGGTGATTGCACATTACAGCTAAGAAGAACTGCAAAGCTAAGTTGACTTCCTACATGATACACGCTGTTTTCTTGGAACAGTGTTAACTTTCCTAGAATGTATATGTGAAACACTTCTCCTTTTCATTTACACATTTAAAAAGTGAGGGCTGGTTTCCTTTGTTGTGTGATTACGGCTTTCTTTATAAAGCCAGAAGTCTCTTAATATGGGTGCTGGGAAACGTTAACATGTTGTGACATGATACTTTGGGAATTTGGCTGCTTTGGAAACTTTGGAAACTTGGCTTCTAACGTTTTAGTGTTTTGTAGATAGTATGGGAGAATTTGCAGATTTCTTTGTGAACATTTGCAAATTCCTAAAGCCATTGATACGCGGTATAGAAGGTGTATTTTGGTGCTTGTTTAAAGCCGGCATTTGGTAATAGTTTAAAGTACTAATTTTCTACTACTTCACACATTTGTTTTACATTAGTTTCTTTAAATTAATGTCTTATTTAATTGCTGAACTACCTTTAAATCTAGAATACTTTCTAGGGTAAACAAAGAGCAGTGCGGAAATGCACAGTTGTCTATTAGCTATAACTGATATTTTTAATATCAGTTGCCTATGTCCCTGATATTTCAGAACAAATACATTTTAGGAAAGTGTCATAGCACAAAATTGTTTAGAGTTGGACAAAATTAAACTCTGTAAAGTCAAATTAGGTTTCTAAGACCATATTTAGGCATCTAGATAAAAGTGGCCTTATTTTCCAAAATTTTTGCTCGTACAGCTCCTACTGACTGTTAATTTTAGCTGATGTTTAATTATTAATTCTTAATTGTAGTTGCTCAACATATGTTTATTTAGATGTCTAAATCTACTTTCAGTAACTTAAATTAAGGAAATTTGTTTTTAAAGCGTTGGCTTTGAGTCAACTTTTAATACTTCCTATTGAGAATTTTTTGCTCAATGCTGTAAAAATGACATTGTTTTCTAGCTGGATTCCCAAAGTTGGAAACAAAGATAATCAGTGTGCTGTGAGCAATGTCTCTTCTTCACACACATCATTCAAGTTAGAATAACTGCTGTCATTTATATGCATTCAATTAATGTGCAGTGCTGCAGCAGTTATTACGCAGTTCATCAAGCATGTGTAATCAGCTGAGCAACTTTCACTTCCTATCACCCAGACATTGATTCACAGAGTCATAAATAAAGATGCAGATCTCCATCATAGTTCTCAGAAGGAAGCTTTTCCTATTAGAGAATAGAAAGAAAAAAAAAAGCAGAAAAACAGCCAAAATAAAGACAGGGAGAGCCCGGTAGCTGAGGAAAGTCATGCTTATTGTCTTGTGAGTCTAAAGGAGGATAAAGAGAGAGTTATTTGAAATTCAGTAGTTACCTTTCCAGTTGAATTCATTATCTACTGCAGAGTACAAGAAGAAGCAGCAGAAGCCTATCTCTTCCCTTTGACGAGGGCAGACAACTCCTGAAGGCCTTCTGCTTGGGCAGTTGCCRTAGCTGTAGTAATCCTTGTTCTCAGAGTAATTCACTTTCTACTCACCTCTACCTGCCTCAGGTTGTACCTGGGCTGTTGGTCTTCATACTGAGGAGGAGAAGGAATCCTATGGTAGAACAAAGTTGCAATAGGTAAGTGGCATCTTAGCAGCGACACCAGTTGGAAATAGCATTAGTGTTGTGTGAGGAAGAAGAAGGAAGAAGCAATAGCCACTCTTTTCCTGGTTTTAGGTTGCACTCGTTATAGTTGGTTAGTAATGAAAATTACTGAAAAGAGAAAATAGAAAAATGGACAGGTAGAATTTTGCACCATCTGTTTAACTAATAAAGAGTATATAAATGCATAATAAAAGGTATGTAAATGACCGAACCACCAACAGTACACTTTTATATTGTTTAATGCTTTCTTGTTACATGAAGTAGGTCTTATTAGATAATTAAATCAGTAACACCACTTAGTTGAGGGACATAAGAAAAGTCAAAATTTTGAAGAATAGGAAGTAATCTGATGAGGATAGATATGGAAATGAAGGCAATTTTATCTGCAAGTCATGTTAGACATTATAGCAGGAATTGTAACCGCTACCATGTGTTGGTGCGACTGTGATATGCACACTGCAGAGACTACAAAATGTTAGGATGGCAACGGGGTGAAATAGGAACAAGGCAAGACAACATCCCTCTTGTTAAACACGGTTACTTCTATTTCAGTATACTTTATCTTTAATTTACTGATTTAATAATACGTACATGAAAGTCTGAGGTTACTGATTGTGTGTTATGGATATGCATACAACTAAAACCCCCTCTATTTTCTAGGGTTGGTTTTAGGAAATCTATAAAAAGGCATCTCATTAAGCCTTCCCTAAGGRCTAGCTTCTGCAGTTCTAAATTTTCATAGAACCTAGATTGCATCCTAGATAACACCATTTTACCAACCGATATTTTTTTATATTCTTGATCATGCGGTAATTTCCTGAATGCATGTCAAACATTTGCATCTTTTCTAGGAAATTCCTAAAGACTCTATTTAGTGTTTCAGATCTCCACTTTACTTTTATAGACACAGCATGAAAGTTTTACTTCTGTTTCAGAATGACAGGGTAACTCATTATCTTTTAGGAGGAGCGTACATCCTGCTTTAGCTGCATGCCTATATTTTGTTTAATATTGTATATCCAGTTCTTTGCCTTGTAACAGAGATTACAACATGAATAGCAACTTTAAAATCTAATGACAGTTATATAAATAATGTTTGAAAATCATCACTAATGTGACCACTCAAAGAAACTCCAGATATTCTGTGTTCTGCACTTTGGCGTGACAGGATGCTTCTCGTTATGAGCCTGTACAAAAGCCTTCATGTTGCCTGAAGGTATCTGTATTTGAAGATGTGGAAGTGTGCATTTCATAGAGACTATAATATATACTGAATGTCATGGAACTGAGCCCATACAGTTTTGGATAGATTAGTATTTCTAGGAGAGTTGGGAGTGGAATAAGAAAAGAAATGACTTGATCCTTGCTTGTATATATCAAATGTTTGGGAATTACCAATGGCTAAGAGACTGCCCAACAGAGATTTCATGTATGGACTGTGTTTTTTAGTCTAGTTGGTCTGGACTGGTGCACTGAATAAATTTAAAATGCAGAGAATCATGATCCAAACTACCTCATTTGAGAGTGTACAAGTAGACAGCTCTATTAATATTTATGACTGCTAATGAGCTACTTGATTTTCAGAGAGCACAGCTCCCATCACTGTCCTTTCTGGGGTATGGCAGTCTTGGGTGCACAGTAACATATATACATATGTACAAATATATTCATGGAAGTGAAATATGAATTATAGTAATGTAAACTCACCCTGCATTGAAAATTCATCATTTTCAATAGAGAATACCTTGCACCAACTGTGATTCATAAATGCTGCTGATAACTTTAAGGCTTTTAAACTTAGCAGTACGAAACATTTTTTAGGCATTAAAGTAGAATTGATAAGAGCCCAGTTAAGCCTGATCCCTTTTGCTTGTATAGGATGTTTCTTCCAGTGCAGTTTAATTACCTCAGAAATGTCTACTTTATCAAATTTTGGAAAGAGGAATTTTACCCAGGGAAGAGCAGATCTTCAAGTTCTTCAGTTAGTTCCCATTGCTACATACTCTTCCTGAAATAAAAATTGGTAGTGGCTTAGATAAAGTTGCATACAATGAATGCTCTGCATTCTTCAGAATTCTTCATACATCAGTGAGACAACCTTTTGATTGGCTTGGCCTAAATCTTGGGAAAGGTAGAATGACTCCTTCAGCTGGTTTCCACATTAGCTAACTTCAGCAGGATCTGAGGACCTATCCCCTATAGTGAAAAATGCACATCAGCCTCAGCTGGTTTGTTCTTTTTAAAGGTCAGATTGATTGAAAAGGAAAGGGCAAAAGGAATATCTTGGGATCCCTAACTGAAGGCTAGTCATACCTATCTTCTGCTTACCCCATTTTTATTTATTTCTCATCTGGGAAAAAAACAATGTCTATGTACGCTTCTGTGCACATTTGATCTTATAGTAGCCTCTCAGAATATTTTTAAAACTTATATTTTGCCCTTTTGTGATACAATGTAGAAATAGGTTTTCTTTATTTATTTTAAATAACCCTTTCTTTAGAAATGTTAGTGTTTTGTCTCATGTAATCTAAAAATCCCTTCCCAGAACAGGAAAAATAATTCTCAGAGGTTAATTTTTTTTTCTTGCTTCTGTGCAATATATGCAGTTCCTATAGACTTTATTAAATGAACTTATTTCTGCATGCCTTTTTACAACTCTAAAGTCAACTAGAAAAGCACTAGCTTAGATCTGGTAAAATTTGTATTTCCCCTGGCAAAATTTGTCAATTGATTGTCCTATTCTTTTATTCTAAATATCTAATGTAGAAAGTATACCAAACTAATTGGCTTGTAGATGCCATATTGTTGAAAAATGATTGAGATGGTCTTTCTCCATAAAGACATATTAATGGTTATATAAATGAGAGGTATGAAGTCTAAAATGTGAGCCTGCATCACTGTGGGCTCAGCTATGTCATGTTATTTTGCACTTCCAGTGGGCTAAGAACACACATTTGCAGACCATTACCAGGGCTTGTGGCAACTTGATTGTGAGTGTCACGGCTCACAGAGATCACAGTGTATATCGTAATTGGGCCATTTTGAAAATTCATAAGATATTATTTATGTCTGGAGTATATTTGTGTCTGTAGATGCCTGTATATATTTGAAATTTTGCCCCTATTCGCCCCTGTTGGCTGCTGGCTGAAGAGCTCTGAAACTCATTCTGGCCTCCTCAGGCCAAAATTCATTCCCGCGGCATCAATGGGCACAAATCTTGTCCATGATCCCAAACTCTAGTGCCATGCACTAAGAAACCATTTTTCTACTGCAAGTACTGTTTGTTCCTGGTTTTCATTCCTCAGATACCACAGCAGCGTTTCCTATTATACTAGTAATACATGGAAGAAGATAACGAAGCAAACATTGTCTTGTACAGACCTTTTCATCCTTTCACAATCTAAAGCTGTTAGTGTCAGTTAGCAGCATTTTTCAAAGATGTGCAGTAGGGTTATGTCATATTTGAAATAACATAAAATGCTTAAACTCTGATGTATTTTCTATGGTTTTCTTTCTGGGTGAGCCAGTGCTTGACAAGAGAAGATTTTGCAGACTGCATTTTAGGACTCCAGTCGTCTTTAATGCCATCAACACTGGTCAGAGTCGTCTCTACATGTCTGACTATTTTTGCTCAGGCTGTGAGCTCTTGCTGACCATGCACTCACCGGGCTGTCAGTRCTTTGTTCATGTACCTTGACAGGGCTTGGAACTCTAACAGGTCTTAAATTCTGGTCCAATTCCATCCATTGTCCTTTATTTTACTGCTTACTTTTCATTTTCTACATCCTCCCACACATAGGCTCTAAAATAGTACTGCTACCCAGATAACACTAAATCGAATAAAGCTGTTTTGTGCTTCTTCCCCTTTCCTTTCTCGATTTGGAGCAGTTGTACTGAGGAAACAACCATGATGTGTTTTGTTTTGTTTTGTTTTTTTTAATCTGCTCTTTCCTAATTTATCACTTAAAGACAGATTGGATAAGTATTAGAAAAAATAGATATAGAAGTATATGTGTACATTTTCAGAAAGAATGTTTGAGTAACTAATATGGCTTTTTGATAACTAGGATTTTCTGCTTTCATTTTTGTTATTTTTTCCTTGATTGTATTATTGTTATTCTTTTGCTTTTCCCTGTGTTCATGCTCTTCATTTCTTTGTTTCCTTGTAACACACAGGGATACAAATATTCTTAGTATTCTTTGCATATTTTTTGAAGCTTGAAACATGATGCCTACATGTGTCAAGCCATTCTTAAAGATCATCTCAATTACAGTGTTAATAATCCGCTTATAACTTGAATATTGCTCCAGTATCATTTTACATTTTTTTTCAAATTCTTTTCACATATAATTCTTTAGCTCTCTTCATTTTTACTTGCTTTATGTTGTCAAACTTACATGCCTTACTCCTCCTTTCACTGATTTATTTTTTCTCTACTTTGATATGTATAGTATTATTAATTACACTCTGCATTCAGAACCCCACTGCTTTAATGAGCTTAACATAAATGAGATTTGTTTTTGGAATGTCAAATCACATCCTTCTGGCTTAATATTAATATCTGTTATTTTATTTTTTCATGCTTGTAGTAATGAAACTTTATCCTAAAAAGAAGCAGCACTGAGCAAGGCAAGAGAAGTGGGACAAAACTGACTTTAAGCCATGTGTGCACATACCTTCTAACACATTTCAGGGACCAACATGGTCTCTGGCCTAAGTCAGAGCCACCCTAGGGCTGCTTTAAGTGAATCCAGAGGTTCCTGTTGATCGCTTGCTGATTGCAAGACATATGGAAGCTGCATCGTGGCAGGTGCTGGAGCTGATTTTCCCTTCCATGTTTTTGTCATGGTATCAGACTCAAGCAGCAACAGCAAATCATATTGCTAATTCCTCTGCTGCAGGATTTCCTTTCCTGCTTCTGTCTTTCTTATTCGTACTAATAATACAGTAAATACATAGTAAGTTCAGTCCTAGGTATGTGACAGGAAGGAAAATTACCTTGCCGATTAATTTCTCATTCTTCAGCTGTTTAAAGGTTGGGAAGCCCTTTACTATTGCCTTGTTAAGGTCTGTCCACCGAGGGGGACCTAGGGGGAACAAGCCTTCAGGTGTGGTTTTTGTTTTGTTTTATTGTGAGACGGACAGTAGGTCCAACCAAAAAGACACATATGGGGAGAAGATCATGGGCAGCACGATGGGCGAGCGCCCGTAGCGGCTGTGCCGGTGTGCCCTGCCCTGGAGGAAGGCTGGCAGCCCCTTCGCAGCTGTCGAGAACTCGGCACAGGCACCTTTTCCCCAAGTATTTTGCAGTCTAGAGTCTGCCTCTTTATACTGCAGAGGAGTCGGAACACGGTTTTATGCTTTTGTAAGTGCTATTCACATTTTGTTTCTCTCAATGATAATTCGCAATCCAGTCTCTTGTGAGATGCTGAGYTATCATAGGATTATTAGGTTAGGGCTGTATTAACTTCAGTGGTTTTGGATCAGGCCCCACAGGGGCAAAGCATTGACGTCTCTCAGTATGATTTAATATTTGTTTAAATAACTTCTTTAGCCTTATATTATTTTATAATGTGTGGAAAAATCATTTTATCATACTTAGATTTCAGCTTACTAGATTCTCTCTATATAGGAAARAGACAGCCATTTAATATTTGTATTTGTTTTCTGGCAAGCTTCCATTTATTAAATTTCACCCTTTTTGTAAAGGCCTTCTTTAATTATTAGGTGAACATCAGGTATTTATGTAATTACCATAATTATATCTACACATCTAGTGTACTTGCAATTATTTCATTAAAATTGTAATTATTATACAGTTATAGGGGATAATGACGTCCTTTTACCATGTTGCAGAAGCCCTAATTAAACTGTGGCATAAATGAATTGGAAGTGATTTTGAAGTTTTGAATATTGTTTTATCAGAAATATCAGAAGTGATTCATCCACATCATGAACTGGCAGTCAAACCTCTCCAAAGTTATTTTGAGAAAAGATTTTTGCAGAGCTTACGGAAGAGCATTTGTCTCTATTGCCTGTCATTACTTTCTGTTCTCCATATTCTTACACCTAAAAGCTGTCTGTAGATTTTTTTAATGGAAAGGTGTATTGTGTAAGAAGAAGACTGCATGGCTTGCTGAATCTTTCTAGAAGGCTCAGCCCAGAGCAAAATAGGATCTACATGAAAGAATGTTCTCTACTCAACCATCCTTCTCCTTCTGCAGGGAGGGAAGAACCAACAGTTGGTCTGGGACTGTGGAGCTTTTCATAGGTGCTGAGTTTTAATGGAGGGCCCAATTAGTGAARTTCTAGGGGTTGGGGAAAGAGAGAGAAAGTTCCTCTTGCAGCACAGGTCCATATGATGCTCCAAGCCCAGGCAGTGCATTAAGCAGGACAAATATGAAGGTGCCCTACCAAGCAGCTCCTTTTYTCTCCTGTAGAGCGGGTAGGAGATGATGGACAAGCATTACATATGCCAGAATTTATCAAAACTTCAGGATTATGCCTTTTTCCTCCTTTGTTGTGTCAATGTCCTGTAGGATAGTGATCTCTCCTCTCTCCCTTGACTTAATTTTACAAGTCATTGAAAATGAGCCAAAAGCATACATATTTTTTCAGGTTATTTTATCATTCTATTATTTTAAAGCTAATATAGATTGTTCCTAAGTGATAGGTGTATTGCAGTGCAGTTATGGCCTGATTATCAACTGTGCAGCCATCCTACCATGACACCTGCCTTGGTTTTCCTGTCTAAAGGCAGTACCCCTCCATCTGGCCTTGGTTCTGGATGGAGCTACATATGAACCAGCTGGAGAGGCCAAAGATCTTTCTTGCACCTGGTTGCTTATCTCCCAGCTGGAGCTTTTCCTCCAATCTTTGCTCCCAGTTTTGTTAATGGAATGATTCATGCAAATTCTTCCTATTTACTTCAGGTGAGTTAGATGAACCTTCTATTTAATTTACTAAATTTGCACCAGCTGACTTAATCAGTGCACAACTGATTAAGAAGAGCTTGCAGGATCTGCTGTACTGCAGAATTTTGGGGTTATTAGTGTCCTGTAACAGACTTCCAAGAGGTGGGATATCTTGGAGGCAGCTGTGATGCCTTACGTTGCACTGGGCTGTGGAAGGATGGTGCGCCTGGGGCCTGGAGGAGGCTCCCTGGTTGCACTGAGTTGTCTCATGGTTCCCTGCTGAGGTAGCTGATAGGAGAACTGATTTGCTCAGACATTTGTTGCATTTTTTTAAGGACTTGCTGCCCTTTCAGCAGAAACTGAGCACTGTTGTTGTTGTTGTCAGGTGGCATTGCAGTGCCCTGGCAGGGTTTTTTCTAATCTTTGCCAACGCTTCTTTTTGCTTTTTAGTATACTATTCTTTAATATATTACTATTAGTATAGTGAACATGTAAATCAAATATACTCTGCACCAGCTGGAGCTATCTGAACCAGTGAAAGTTTAGCCTCTAAGAGTTGGGATTCCCAAAGTAATGGTCTTGGTTAACAAGAGTGACCCAGTGGTAAGGAAATAAGAAAGGTGCATTTGTGTACATATGCGTTTATATGTGTGTGGTCATASTCGTAAGCAGATTTGAAAGATCAAAGGAGAGCTAGTGTAGTTTGTCTTGTTTCATTTCAAAATTAATATTGATTCATATGTTTTCATATGGATATGAATTTCTTTTAAAGTGCTAAGAAGATATAGGATTTTGGGKTTTTTTAATCTGAATTTAGTTGCTGAAGGCCGAAACTAAGATACTTATGTGAGCCAAACAGATACTATGGGAGATTTTACACACTTACCTACTCTGAAACTGCTTCTATTAATGATGGTGCCCCACGATCTATATATATAGCGCTTTGGATCCATGAAGTATCACTGTATATAACTTTATATGACTGCTGTAGAGGCAGGTTTATTTCAGGAAATTTCACAAGAAATCATCAGGCTGTAAACCTAGATTTCAAAATCTTAGTYCTTTGCCTGTTTCTCCATGCTAAGCTCACATGAAGCAGCCCTTTATGTGAATCAATTAACCACTGCACCATGTGGAACAACAAGGAGAATTAAGTTTGTGTTCTGCACTTTCCAGTCGTTAACCGAGACATTTGTTAATGGCAAATGGATTACTTATGCTATAAACAATAACTTTTGAAACAAAAAATAATTGCTRTACTTAAGTGCTGAAGCACCTGCAGTCTCTCTTACATGAAGTCTCTGTAGATTGAGTCTCATATAAAGTAAGAGGAAAAAAAAGGTGCCTCAATTGTCTTTTCTTTGAAGTGCCATAAAGCTCTTGATTTACTGGCAATTCTTGCAGTGTTTCAGTTGCGATTCTTTAAGTATCGAAGGTATTATCTGGCCAAAAGCACATTATTATACCAGATCTTAGGAAATGTATGCGTGAGTTTTATAGAGATGTGGCTGATTGCTGAAGAGCCTCAACAGAAGCCCCCCATCCTGAATCCCACTCTGTGAGCAGCAATTCCTCACTTCCCCGTCTGTGTGCATTATATTATGTGTCCTTCAACATCACCCCTTGAACTGTGGAACAATCATGTGTTTTTGACAGGCTGATTTGTTTCTTTTTCTGACGTTACTTTGAAAGATGACTGCTAAAATGTGGTTAGGCGTGAAAGGGGCATTCACTTGCAGCGGTGAGCGTGGTGACAGAAGAGGAGCTGAAAGAAGCAGGAAGGGGATTTGAGTGAGCCGAAGGTTCCCGATGCACCCTGAAGCAGGTGTGCGCTGCGAGGCAGGGCCCAAACCAAGCATGCAAGTGGGATTTAAATGCCTTTTCCCATTAGGCAAAATAAGACCAAGAGGAAGGCAGCTCGGAAGTCCACCCCGCAGTTTTAAGCGGCAAAAATCATTTTTCTCTCCAGAGTTTGCAAACATATTAGTTGTCATTTTTCAGCCCAGAGCTTTGACATGCTAAACTACAAGCTAATTTGGCTGAGTATCAGCACAACAAGGAGCAGTCAGATGAAAGAGGAAGAAACAAATGATTTACTAGAAATACTCCATATTCCTTATACTGTACAAGTGGTCTGACTGTTGCAACTTTCTGTGCAGTACTTGGGCATTTATCATATTATCATTTGGATATCTCAAAAAATACATTTGACCTAAAGCCGAGCAGAAGCTAGCCCTAGATATTGCTTGATTAAAAATAGATAAGTCAGCAGTAGGTCAAGTTTTGGCCTGTTGTTTGAATTATGAATATTCTTCTAAATGCTGTCACTTCCTTAAAGAAATACATTGGTTTATTTTGAATTTTAGGTGACTTTGGATTGAAATTCCATGTGAGTGGTTATCTGGCTCAGGGAATACTGTTGTTATTAGCAATTTGGGATGTTAACTTCTTCGTTCCTGAAGTCTCTCTAACTAAATGCAGTGTGCCATTGCAATGGCACTCGGGAACTAAGAAGGTTAAGAAGCCATTGAAACACGTTCCGGAAATGTCATAGTTTTCAGGCTGATGAAGTGCTAGCTTGGAAGAGAATAAAGAAACTATAATAATAATTACCTTTACTTTACGCTTGCAGAGAAGACAGTTTGAAGGCAAGCAGGCCATAGACAGGAGCTTGCTTTTGGTTCTTCCCTCATTAATCATGTCACATTTCCTCATGACTTCTGTAACCCCAGAAATGCACTGTTCAAGTGGAGTTTGGTTGCAAAGGAGAGATTTAACAAAAAGCCAAATCTCCCTTTGAAGTCATTCTGGTCCTCGCTAGCCTTTTCCCATTCCTTCACTCCTCCTGTAGCCAAGCCGCATCTGGCCCTCTCTGTCTTGTGAACTCGTGTGACTCTATTTCAAGTATAGATTTATTTATTAAATCTGGAGATAAAGTATAGATCGGTTCCACTATTCAGATGCTACAGTGATTAGAGCCATCGAAGTACCTGGAGAGGTCAATTAGATTGGATTATCAAATCATTATAAGCAAACCTTTAAAGACAAAGCAATGGAAAGTAATCCCATGTCACTGTATGTCTTTAAAGAATATTTATGCTTTGTTATAGTTTGCGTGCTGTTTTATTATGTGAGTTAAACCCACAGTGGCTAGGAGCCTCGGCTTCAGGACTGAGCTGGAGGGCAGAGTCCCTGCATGGTAAAGTTCTCTGTATGGTGCTGTTCATAGGATAAAACGCATTATTGCATGTACTCTAGGTGAAAAATACATGGAGATCTTCCTTTTTTTTGAGCAGTTGGGCTTCTTGTTAGTCTCTTGAGGGAACTAATTTGAAATCTCTGGGGTTAGGCAGGAAGGCCACCTGCTCTCCCACCATCCTTTGCTGTCTCTGTTATCTCATTCTCTATAAGTTATTTTGACTATGTAATCTTATTTTGACTACTTTTGTTGCATGAGCCAATGTTGTGAACCGACACTAGCTTATTCGGATAAATGTGATTATTCTCTAGCTATTTGTTTTCAGGGTTCCTGTAAAAATGGTTGTCCAGTGTATAATAGCCCATTGTGTCTGTCCTATGCCTTGAGGTAGTGCTTTCTACAGCCTGCAGTGTAATTTTTTTGTGGGTGTGGATATAGATATACATATATATAAGCCTTTCTTTATACGTATATTTTAGTAAGTACTGCAGCCAATGCTAATGTACTGTTTTCATGAGAGAATTGGCAGAATAATATACATCAAAGGCAACAGTTAGCGAATTTTCATTTGACTTGTTCAGCCTATTAGGTTGTTAAATTTTGCATAGAAAATCATTAGCATGTTTAATTTGGGAAGGAAGCTCTTGGAAGAGGAGTTGTGGACGTAAATCAATCAATGAGGAAGCTGTCATAAAGTATTACAACTGCAGCTAGAGCTCTGGAATATAATGAAATATTTTCCCATGTTATTAATTGTAAATGCAAAGAATTGAAAAAAAAAAGTGGGATTATCACTGATTTAGGAGTTACAAAGGCAGCAGAAGCTTCATTGTCATAGTATTAAAATCTAGAACAAGATTGTGTCCAAATCTTTTCTTATTGAACACTTTTATAGAAGTGTAGGTTTGAGGCTGCAGTATTTCTACTCTTTTTTTAAATGAAGGTGAGGGACATCAGAATCTGGTTTGAGATGACAGTCCACAGTGTTTTTGTAAGGTCCAGGTTAAGAAGGACTTCCTCCTCTGTGTGAACTAGACTAGTATGGTCAAAAGTTTGGAATCCTTTTTTCTCCCCAAAAGTGAGTTCAAGAAATTCATCCCTGTTGCATCACAAGGACATTGCAACTGTTATGAATTTTACTTGCTACTTAGGAATTAGCTGAAGTTGAAAAAGTGGGAAAAAATGCACTTCACAGTGGTTTTTTTTTGGTCATCTTTAATGGGAGCATGTGACTTAACATCCTGGTAGTTTAGAAATAGTTATCTGGTATTAAATAAATCCAAGAAGGTTTGGATTTTGACCAACAAAAGTCAAAGAGGAAAGGTCAGAAATCAACACTAAAATAGAATAAATATTAGCTAAAGATTTTGCCATGTAGCAGCTAATCAGGGCTTTTGTGTGCCCTGCTGTGCCAATATCTATTCTGAAGCTACTCATTATGTCTGTTCTAAAGAAGAACTAATTTTGAAGACTTCACTGCACTAAAATCAAGTAATTTACTGCCCTCGACAATTATTTTTTGCTGTGGTTTTATGATGTCTTGTCTGATTAAACATTCAGTGCTAGACATGTTAGCTTCTGGTTTTGTCCCTGCACTTTTCAGGTTCAAATTTATTTGAGTGCAGTTACTATTCTTTGCTGCCAAGGTACTTGACTGCCTTCATCAACTAGGATATTTAGCTGCAAAACCGACATAAGCATCAGGATTATATTATTGATAATTTTGAGAGCACAAAAATCTGTAAAAGTCCTTTCCATTGTGCCCTGGCGGAAAGCACCYGTACCTGTTTGCACTCAGGGGATAAATTCTTGGCTGCATCAAAGTCAACTGCAAAATTCAAATGAAGGTTAATGAGACCAAGCCCAAAGCTCCAGATCTAAAAGACAAACAGAAATAAGTTTAGAGGTAGATACATTTAGAGGTTAGAGGTAGAAACATTTTGATGTTTTGTAGAAGACTTTGAAAATTGTGCCTGAGATGGTTCAAAAATATCTTTCTGCCCTTTTTTTCCCCTCCATTTTTATTTTCTCTGAATAATTGCATAGCTGTCTTGTATCACAGCCACCCCTACAGTAACAAACCTCTTTTACCTTCCTCCCTATATTTCCTTTGTTTCCTGGTCTCATTCAGTCATTATTCTCTCTGATTTGTGCTTATTTCATGTTTCCGCCTGCTTCTCCTGCATCCCTTTCTTTTTAAAAACATTTACCACCTCTTTAAGGCTGAAAAATCATGAGTTATTCATTTGCCACAATCTCCTTTAAAATCTTCCTTTATATTGAAGATGGAGAATCTAGGACAAGAGAGTGGACTCCTGCAAACGGAGAAAAGCCGCATGTGATGCGGAGCTGAAATTAAAACATCCCGTTCTTTTTATCACATGCTTATATTTTGAGCCAGGCTGTTTATGATGCTCCTGGGCTGCTTTTATGGTTCATGTAGCTGAAGCAATGCTTCTTGTCTTTAATTCCTACACAACTTAATCCCGATCTTTCCTAAGTGAAAGTATTTGTCAGTCAGCTACCCCCTATAGGGCGAAAATCAAAACTTATATTAGCCCATGAAATATTTTCTGCCTCCCACTTGACTTGCTGCCTTACAGCTTCCAAATACAGGAAAAGAAAGGATTGCTGCAGCTTTTATTAATTATTTACGTGCTGTTATCAAACATTCCTAGAGTGCTGTAAATTTACAGGCTTTAGTACAAACTTAGAGAAAACAAGTTCCCTGCTCTGGAGAATTTACAGTGAAGAAAAGACAACAGAGGTGAAGATATAGAGCCAGTGGATGTAGTAAAGCAGTGTAGAGTACAGGAGTTTGGGTAAGAAGGCATTGCYGTAATACCTGGTGGGAAGGAGTAGGAGAGCGAGAGTGCTCGGGTGCATGCACAGAGTGCAGGAAGAGGAGAAGGAGGCAGCAAGCAGTAAAAGCCGGTAACAAATTACGCCCGGGGATTACAAGGAAAGCAAAAGGATTGACCTGATTTGTGTGTTTACCACTCAGCGTCTTAGTGGTGCTCTTTCAGCGACCGAATATAATCATTTAACTCAATGGGTGGCAGAAGCACGAGTGTGTTTCACATTGGGACCTACACGATCAGACAGGTCGCTTTCTCCCATGGCTAGCTCCGTGTGAGCTGGCTAGTATCTGTTTTCTAAAGTCATATGAAACAATGGAAAATGGCCCATTCAGAGGGATTAGTAACACATTCAGCCCCTAGCTCAAGGCCACCTTTGGTCCAGCGATGGTAGCCCTGTATTTCCATCCTTCCCAGAGGCAATAGAGTGGCGGCACATTGCAAAGTGCTGCATGAGCTGCACACTGAAGCTGTTCTTTGAACTCATGTAAAAGCATTATAATTTCGACCTTTATTAATAAGATTTTCATTTTAGATATATGAAAGGATGAGCACAAGGAATAAAAGCGTATGTAAACAACGAAGAGTAACCAGAGGTGAATAGGCTATGCTTTGCTTACAGAAATCCACAAATGCTGACATTATTCCCTGATATTGTGTATTGTGCGGTACCGTACAGATATTGAGTGCTACAATTGCTGCAATGGAGATCACAAGAATTAAGGGATTATCATATAGTAGAATACGTGATGAAATAATTGGCAATAGCAAAGGGGAAAAAACCCGCAATACAAATCCCTGCCTAGCGGAAAGGCTGTCTGGGTGAGACGCTGTCTCGCCTTGCTATGCTTAGAACAAAGGGCTGCTCTAACCTCGTACTCGGGCATCAGTTCTTTTCTATCAAGTGCTGTTCATCATACTAAGGAGCTGCACCTATATGTTCAGAGACTCGGTCTGCACTCATTTAAGGCCCTCACTTAAGGGTGCTCCTGATTTTAAGCAGGTGAGAAGCTGCTTAACCTGGGGATTATCCGTGTGTAGTTCAAGTTAGCCATTAATTTAAAGATTTGTCTGATGGCGGTGTTGTCATCAACTATTACGAGAGCAGGATTTGTCCCATTTGCTGATACTGGAGGGATGATTCCTAAGGACCCTAAAGCCTCTTGATGTTGCTTTGATAGTTTAAAGTGGTTGTAAAATGTCTGTAAGTCTCGTCATAATGTTGTTAYAGCATAGGCATAGTTACACTTGCTTTAGGAATTCTGAGCAAGCCACGTAGTTGTGTATTCCTTTACTTTCACCCTGAGCAGTTAGAGCTAAAAGGACATTGCCGATAGTGCTGTTGTCCTTCTCTACTCGGAGTTGCATTTATTTGCTCGTTTACTGTAATTTTCTTTTCACTAACTTTAAGAGGGGATATTTTAAAATACATGAGTGGAGTGTATGTGTCTAGGCTSTGGACAAAAAGATCAGCCAAAAGCAACACGAGTGAATAAATGCATAATCACCAACCTTGTACTTGCCTGTTATAACAAAATAGCATTAAAGAACAGAACATTTGACTGTAATGTAGGTTGCAGTTACTTCACTGCCGGGGAAGCAATGCTCTTGAGACTCTGTCATCTATTGCAACTTGAGGGATTGCTAATTGCTTTTATGAAAGCACAAACTTCAGTTATATTTTCAGCGTGTCACCTGTACGGCTTTATATTTGCATGTGTATAGAAAGGCGTTCATGTTATGCTGAAAAAAAATAGGAAACAATCCCACCAAAATTACATTCACATTTGAGTCATAATGTTAAACATGCCCAAGCTACAGAGCAAACTGTATTGTACCTATCATGCTTTCAGCTCAGAGAAGTGGGAAAAATGCAGCGTTTCACTAGCTGCAAACGCTGGATCTGCTGGGTTTGCACCTGGCACTGATGAAATGCCGTTCCACATAACAAGTGCTTATTATTTGTTAGCGGCATTTGGTGTGAGACTTCACAGATCGAGTGACGCGACCCAAAATGCTGACTGTTCAAGCAGGTGCTAACTGCTTAGCAGTTTTAATGGAAGAACAAATGTCCCTGATAACTGACTTTGAAAGTGGAGCCGGCCTTAACAGCGCATCTGGGTTTCACCTTGAGCAGTGGAGAAATTCGGATTTGGATCCAAACTGTCTGCCTTGAGACAATACTTCCTTCAGAGAAAAGAGAAAAATGACTTATGCCTTTCTTGGAGTTGTCATGTCATTCGTTCTGGCAGCCGATGCGACAAAATCATTGTACTTACTTTAAGTTTTCTATGTTACCTTAATGACCCAAAATTTTTAAAAGGAGGTTTGGGCTGTGTGGAGTACAGTGACAACTGTATTAATTCCAGTGTTTCTATGAGCATGACTTTTCAATATCCATATTCATTTTATGGTCCGTGGTAGGCAGGGATGAGCTGCTTTATTGTTTTGCTCCTTTTAGTGAATCAGAGTAATTCTTCATGGTAATAAAACAGAGACCTGAATTAGCAAAAGTCTGATCCCCAATTGACCTTATCGTGCTGCCAGTCTGATGTAATCCAGATTCTGATATGATCTTGCCCTCGTTTCTTGTGAATAGTGAAAGAACTCTCATTGATTAAAAATTCAACTTTCTAAAAAGCTATGTAACTTAGGAGGTATAGGTGTTAAGAGCAGAATGGCCATCAGGCGTTTTCCACTTTGGGAATATTTTGTAGTGGTTTTTACAGTTAAAATTGTTTGTGCTTTTTGAATAGAATATGTTGCTCATTTCTCTCTGCATTTTTGGATACGTCTGTGTCTCTGTGCACATACTGGTGAAATTCTGCTCCGAGTGCGGAGAGCTGCTGAAGAACTCTGGTACCTGGCATTTTCCGGAGGCAGATGTAGATTTTCTTTCTCTTTTATCTTTTTCAAGCAATAAGAAAAAAGCTGTGTTATATTTTTAACAAAACGGTATTCAGATTAAATAATTATAAGACAGACTTGTAATAACCTACTGATTACTTAGTGCTTGGGAGTCACCTTGTAGTAGCTGAAGTCATTGGCAAAATGGTAGTACGGAATATGTATGTTTGTATATTAAACAAGTATTGTTAGTTGAAATTAAGATTAATTTTTAGATTTGGTAAATCAAGGTAATATAAAATCAAAGCTCAGAATACATTTTGGGGGTTTTAAATACTATTAACTTTTATTAAACGGCAAATCTCCGGATTTCTGTATCTCAAATACTCTGTCATGCTCTAACAAAGGATTGTCTGAGACCAAAATTGACTTGCGTCCAACTGAAATCAAAGTGAACTGATTTCTTCCTTTTCATTACTCAGGCTGACAGAAATGCATAAAGTAAACAAGTGAGACAAAAAACTCTATCTGATCCTGTGCTAGTATAAAAAATTAACAACAGTGCAATGCCAAGGATTACAATGGAGCATTCAGAAGTGCTTCTGCCATGTTATATCAGCCTTCCTGTCCACGTCTTGTGTCCTGCTCTAGATGAGACTTTATGGTACTCTTCAGATTTCTCACGGAATACAAAAAATCGTAACTTCTGTGGAGCAGTAGATACCAAGGGAAGCGGTACACGCGAATGCTCTTTCCAAGCAGAGTTTATCCAAGAGATGAGCCATTGCGGCCAAAGTATTTTGGCCCAGCCGCTGGTAATTTGCGCAGGAATCGCGGGGTGGGAAAGAGCTCGAGGGAGGCTTTGCCGTCAGTCTCGTGTCCTGGTGTTTTCCAGGTTGTGCGGAGGTTAGCTCCGGCTCTCCTTATGCCCCGGCTCTTCATGGGCTCCCTTCGGCGTCTGGGGCTTGACGCCGCGGGGAAGGAGCCGGAGGAGAGGCAGCCCGCCGCTGCGAGGGTGGAAGGAGAAGGCACAATTTCACTGTTAGTTGTCGCAGTTTTTACCGCTGGTACGGCAAGCAGGGACGCTGTGGCAACACAAATACATTTGTTTTCATCTCTCWCTCTCACTCATATACACATGTAGCTTTTAGAAAGTAGAAAACAGCTATTAACTGTATGATTTTATTATGGCAATTTGAGATATGTTGGCTAAAGTGCCTCATACAAACATTAAAAAGTAATTATACCTGTGACTGGGGAGAAAGATTAAAAAATGGGCTATGGCTTTTTTCATGTGTATAAAAACTGTTGAGAGGTGTAGCATTTTAATCATAACTTTCTTTTTGCTTATCTTGGACATAGGGGAGTATTTGATTTAGCTAATCCTGGAGCTCTGCTTTTTAGGGGTCAGGAAAAAATACCTTGGTTCTCTTCATCTCTTTACTTAAGAGAATGGGAATGACACCCCATGCTATTCTTAGCATTCTTCCATTCAGAACTTAAAATTAACTCTCTGACTGTTTTTGAGATGCTTAAAATTCCTCATTTTCCAGACTTCTTTAGAGTTCTCCCAGCCCACATCTCTAAAAAAAAAAATGGCACAATCCTTTCATTTCTTTTCTTTTCTTTCTTTTTTTTTTTCCTTTGTAGGTCATCTTTAAACTGGCTCAGCCTCTTTGAATTTCTTTTTAGAATGAGAATTTTGGTCATAAATCACAGCAGGAAAGTAATGGCAGAAGATAAACACTGCAAAAAAAAAGTTGTCATTTAAAATGGAAAAACTGACAGAAGCTTAAGTGTCGGTAGCAGCAAAATGTAATGTAAAGTTAAAGACTAGAGCAGAAGATAGTCTGCGCCTTTGAACAATGACCATAAATATTTACACTTCCAAAGTAATTAATCATTCATGATACATGACATTCGTGGAACATACTATGTGGACACTGAATGTCTCTATTTTTAAAAATAAAAAAGAGCAACACCTTTAATCCCAGAGTGCTTTGTGAACAAGTATACAGGAATCATCAGCCTCTCTAAAGTAGTTTTTGCTCAAATGAAACGTGGTAGCTGTTTAATAAGGCATAGCAATCGTGGTGGAGTCCCAAAGTGGCAATGGATAATCTACGAGAATCGTAGCCCATGGGGGCTCTGGGAGGAGGTTGATGGCAGAGGTCCTGAGCTGAGCATCAGTGGCAGTATCCTGCATATCCTCCACTGCTGACCATGGGTAGCACATCGCATTTGTTGGCTTGGGAAACACTTGCACAGCTTCACTCAGGCACTGGCCGTGGCTTGGGAGCTGGTTTTGAGGACGTTGGGTACGAACATGGGACTTAGGGCATGTCCTGGAGTGGTCAYTCTGTTCCTGATGGACACCACAGGCTCGGGAGGTGCGTGGTGGCAGATCCACCATGGCTTTTGGCTCTATCTGTGTCACTGGACCTTTTGTGACAACTGATGAGGTGTAGTGTTAGTGTCCCTGAGTATTGTTTGCATTCCCATCATGATACATGGCTGCTGCTTTTTCTTAAGTTTGAACCATTTAAAATCATCTGTGCTGGTGTCAACTTCAGGATGGATTTTGTTGGAAAAGTTCAGTGAAGACCTCTTAGCTGTTTGTCAAAGTAAGATTAAGAGAAATGCATTATTTTGTCATGCAAAGAAAGTTGTTGCCTGAGGACCTATGTTCTTCCATGTTCTGAAGCAGGTATGGGGTAGGAGGTGAACGTGTAATTATAGACTGTGTCTTTTGCATAACAGGCCAAACTAGATTAGTTTAACTTAATTCTGGTATTTCCTAACCTCTGAGTCTTTGTCTTAGCAGCCTTAACGTTATTTCAGTAGAGTTTCTAGAGAGTAATACAAATGAAGAGTCCCCATAGGTCCTGTAAATCTCATAACCGCATGGAAAATCTAACAGGGGAAGCTTTTGAGAAAGAACAGGAAAATATGTGTTCATACAGAAATGAGGAAATGTTGTCTTTATGGTAGCTTTAAGAGGAACTCCTGTAGACTATCACAAAAAGAGGGCAAAATCTTCATCCCTTTGAAGTCAGAGAGATTAGTTAAGAGTTTATGTGATTAGCACAGAAAAAAGATCTGCCTGCAGTACAGGCAGAAGTCAATTTCTTAAAGAACCATTAAAGTGACATAATTCACAATTAAATTCTGTAGATTTTTATAGTAATAATCTATAGGATGCTACTGTGTTGCTCATGGCAGAAAATTCACTTCATAACTATACTTATTTGCATTATTTATAATCCAAAGCCACAATTCAAACTTTCTTTCTGAAAAATGTTACCATTTTCATATGTTAACTGTTGCTGAATGATAGCATGCGTTCACTTGAATTCTGTTGCGGCATACCGGAGGAAATGTAGTTACATTTTCTTATGCATTGTATTAACACTGGATTAAGAAAGCAACAATAAGAATTATCTACTTGATCTTCCACAATTAAGCATTAGTCTAGTTTAAAGCTTTACCGTAGCAGACAGTACAACAGTGCAAGCTCTAATTAGCATTGTAGCTAATGCATAAATTGGTGTTCGTATGAAATAAACATGCCAAGGAGCACAATACATGTATTATTTTAATGCTTGTGGAGATTTTGTTGTGATGTTAATTACAATTTGGGATGCCAAAAGATTTATGTAGATATCCTTCTTATTAATCAAAATACACTAATAAATTGGCCCCCCCCCCCCAGTTCTTAGAATAGGAAATCAGAAATGCTGCCCTCACTCTGCCCACTATATGAGACTTTAGGAAAAAAATACCATGAACATTTTAATTTTGCCTCCTTTTCCTAAATTTTTGGATTCACTTTTCAAGGTTTTCAACAATCACAAAGCTTAGAAATATATTAACTGAAAGTTTCGTGTCGCCTTTGGCTTCAGAAGCTGGTGCTTATGGAATGACACCAAGCGTGGTGAGGTTTGTGACTTAAAAGCATGCGCACATGAGTATTAGTGTGGAAGTGGTCATCGGTCACTGCCGTGACACGGCGCTCGCTTCTCCTGGGCCCGCGATGGCGGTTCCAGCCTGTCCCTGGGGATGAAACAAGAGGAAAAGGTGAACACGCTTTTCCTCGAGGGCATTTTTAGATGGATCATTCCATTTTCCTGACTCGCTCCTGTGCAGTGGGGAAGCCCTCCGTTGCAGGCAGCCCTGGGGTATCTTCTGGGTGTTACTGTCGGAGCCCCTGACTAGACAGATTTAGTGCGGTAAATACTTCTCCGTCGCCTTAGTCAAAGACATAGCTCCTCGTATCGCGGCTTTTATTACAGGAGCATCCTCCTTTGCTTGTAAAGCCTCCTTCCCGTCCTCCTCTCGCTCCCTTCCTTCCCTTCCCCCCAGCAAAAAGCACATCATACAGTAGCAAAAACAGCAGTGCAATTTCAAGTACAGAATGGTACAAGAAAGAGAGGAGGTTAAAAGCCCTTAAAACATATGGCATGCTTCGGTTTAATAGAAAGTAGGAGGCAGTCTCCACGGGGATGCAGCATGGGTTTTGGAGCATTTGTTTCCCAAATACCTTCTTGTGATTTCTTTGCGACGCAGACAGGCAGTAAGTGAAGGTGGCTGGAATATACGCCTGGTGTAATACATGCCGTCGGTAAATGTGACAGTGATGAGTTGGAGGGAAGAGGAGGCGGTAACCGAAACAAAGACAAAAAGCGCTGTGAGGACGGTGCGGGAATTAAGTGGCAGGTGCCATGTAGGGTATTGCTGTCGAACCCGCTGACAGTGTTTACCTCCCTGCTGAGGCAGAAATCTTTCTCTGCTAAAAGCCTTCGCAGGAGCGCTGAGGAGATCCCCGTGCAGCACTGTATTGCAGGACACGCATTTGAGAGGAAAACTTAAAGCCACCTCTTACTTTTATTGAATTATTACTGCTCTGAGCAAAAATATACTTCAGGAAAAACCCAGCTGTTCAATGTGGCACTTCTGGAGCGAGCCCGTTTCCTTCAGTGTGGCATTTAAAATGTGTTTATCCCAAAAACAAACACTGCAAGCGGCAATACTGGGCGTAAGAAACGGATTAAAGATCGGGATTACTTCTCTTGCAAGGCCTGGCTTTGAGYGCGTTTCCTCAGCTCTTCAGAGGGATCCGGGCGAGCTCGTTTTTGTCGCTCGCCGTGGCTCTGGCCGTCGCTCGTTCCTCCTGCTCTTCCCAATAAGTACCGACCCGCGTGGCTCCCTGGCTTCTCCTCGCCGGCCTCCCGGGAGCCTTAGCCGCGCACGGAGGGACGCRTCGTGCGCGGGTCGTTCCAAGGCCGGCCGGCGGCGGCCGACGTGGCTCCGCGGTTCGGCTGGCTCCGAGCAGCGGCAGAGCGAGCCGAGGAGCTGGGCTGCTCTGAGCCCGCTGCGCGTCGCCGACGTCCGCGGCAGGTGTCGGCCGGGTGCCTCGGAGCCTGGGAACGGTGAGTTTGTGGTGCCGCGGAGGCACCTGGCAAGCGGCTGAACGGAGGTTACAGATGATGGAGTAGCTTGTTTCCATTTCTTTCCTACCTCCTTCTCTCTCTCTCGTGCGTGTGTTCACGCGCTTTTTCTCCTCGCTTTCTCTTGCTCTTGCTCTCTCTCGCGCGTGCTCTCTTTCTCGTGCGCGCTCTGCTCGCTCGCTCTCTCAGGATGAAGTACATATTATCAATGCCAAGGCAGGACAATAGAGCCTTGAGCATCCTGTGGTAGTTAGCGGAGCAGTTTGGCAATTTATTTTTCTTTTATTACAGAAGAAAAGGACTCCAGTTTCCCTACGCTCACTCCGTCTGTACACAGCTTCTGTCCTTAGGATACAAAGGTAGAAAATGGAGTATGTTCCTATTAAAAAAARAAAAAAAAAAAAGAGGGGGGAAAAAAAAAAGGTAGAAATCGTAAGCATTGTCTGGAAGCCCTCGCAATGCTGTGACTGCTGTGGCAGGTGAATAACGAGCCGCTGTGCCGGGCTCCCGGCTAAATGGGCCTTTGTCCTGTCTACGCTGCAGAGCCRCCCAGAAGAATGCCGAGCAGTTTTCCCGTATACAATGAATCACTCAGTGAGGCCAAATGACACTCTCCGAACACTTGTCCTAGATATTACAGCTGTTGAAGGAAGCTGCTTATGAAACAAGGGTAGGCTCAGTCCCGTCGTGACCTTACAGTTTCTGCGCCGTAGCAAATGGTTGGGGTAATTCTCTGCAGAAACAGCAGCGCTGAATTTAAACCCGTGAAGCTCTGCAAATGGAATTACTGAAGTGCTAGAAAGATATGACTTGGGGACCTGATCTGGGAGGATGTAGTCCGCAAGCAGCGTGATAGCCGTTTGGGGAGAGCGCACAAACTTCATGAGTGATGGGAGTATTTCATTCATAAACTTGTCAAAACATGGGAAAGAGATACCAAGAAAGGGAAGATAACTCTCTCCCTAGCAGGGAAACCTATGATGATTGTAGCACACTTGGTGAAAAGGACTTTTCCTTAGATGCTCAGCTGCTACTGCAGAGGGAGCAGTATATGTGTTTAGGTATAGAAGTGGGAATTCAGGAAGTTTTGCAAAGTAAAACAATAAGTTTGAATTGTGCAAATGTAAAAATTATCTTCTCACTCTATTTACTGTGTGAAAGAGTTCTAGCTGTTCTTGCTTGACCTCTAGCAGTGTGATGAAATACCGTAACTGAGCTATTATCACCGTTCTTACAGCTCCCATGAACAGTTGCGTAAGCTGTATTTCACATGGCTCTGTATAAGCTCTCGGGATGGTCTGGGAGCAGCATACATTCCCTCTTATGGCAGGTGCACTAGCTGAATGGCAATATAGTATCATAAGTTATATTTGCTTTCAATTTCCATCCATTTTTTCCTTGAAAATTTCTGTATGCTTTAAAAGTAGAAATAGTCATAAATAAGCTCATATTCCAGCTAGATTTGGAAAACAGATTTAATTTGAACACTTACCACTGCTGCATCTACTTCTTTGCTTTGCAGATAATCAGTTTCTTGATATTGGTAATTTGTATTATGAAAGTTCACTTTCATTTAAATCAGTTTATGTCAAGACATACTATGTCACATTGATTCACAGTACTACATACCTGGATAAGTCAGAAAACTGGTTATGCTTGTACACAGCCTTGTTCATGAATAAATGTTTACTTGCAAAACAATATTAACATGCCATTCTTAGGCAGACAGCTTTTGGAGAAAGAACAAAATAAATGCCATATGTGTATGATGTTGGGTCTCTGCTAACCAGATATGAGCAGGTTCTGAGAGTGAGAAATTACTGCATGTGTCATTAGCTGACTGAGGTCTTGCACTTTTTTCTCCTGTCAGAGATCTAAACATAGTGTATCCAGCAGTCCTGTCCGTGCTTTGGTTATATCATAATCTGTCACAGAACTCTTTTTGGTTTTTGTAACAAATAAGATTTGAATATGAATTTGAGATCATGAAGCCAGATTGGCATAAATCACACATACATTCGTGCGTGCACACACACACACACACACACAGTATTAGCTGGCAAAAATACACATGCACACACAAAATTGTTGTAGAATATTTACTTTAGAGTGTAGATATGTGCCCATTTAAAGGCACTTCTGGTGAATACCTTGTGTGCTATATAATATGGGAACTCTGCACCTGAGCATCCATTAGGAAAATGGGGAAACCTGATGCTCGGGGTGCCAACTGTCACCTCCTTGGATTTGGGATGTCTTGCCTAGCCCCCAGCTGCTGCTGCAGGAGACACAGACATCCTGGAGGTCCTGTGTCAGGCTCTGAGAATGTCTTAGATATCCTGCGGTGCCTCCAAGGCACGAGGTGTTTGTATTTCGGCAGCTGATGCCGTCCCCAGAATCGCGGTGTTTCTGGAGCTGGGCAATCTGGTGGTGAACCGTTTGTTCCTTCTGCCCTCGATGCCGTGAAATAGAGAACGTATCGCATGTGAAACGTCGAGAAATTTTTCTCCCTTATCTCGGTCCCCTCCTGTGAGGCAATCAGGATCCTTCTGAGACATTTCAGGTCGGCTCTGTTGCTCTTTTAGCACTGTATTGGAATAGCTTCATTATAGTCAATGGAACTATTCCATTGAGTAACTATTCAGCAATGGGAGAAAGAAGCTCACAATATGGCCCTAATAAAAGGCCCAATTTTGTCGTCTTTAAATGCACAAAATTCCCATTGAGTTCAGCGTAAAAGGAAACAAGAAAATCAGGCCTAATGCGGTCTGTCTAAATATAGTTCTGACATATTTGACTTTTATTTTTAGAACAATTTCACTTTTAAAGAAAAGTACAGAAATACAGGAACATTTATTCATTTATATAGGGGAAAAGTAAAATCACTTCTGTTCTTCTGACCAAGTGCCAGAACATTATATTGTGCCTGCCAAACCCATGTATGTAGCTTGGCCTTCAAAGTAGTCAGCAAAGCTTTAAATGAATAAAAGACGTAACAAAAGCCCTGTTTGAAGTATAGCAGGAGAATGTTGGTGACTGGAACTATGTTTAAGGATATCAGACTTTATTCATCTTTTAGGTTATATTTAAAAGATTTGGATGAGAGAGAGTTAAATTTTGGTCCCAAATGGGTAAGGTCATTGTATTTTTTTTATATTACAGAAGGTACGGCGTGTACTACACATGTATTTGCAATGTCCAAGAATTGGCACTGGAAAGACTCCAAGTTTCATTGTGCCTGAACTAAAGCAACAGTTTACAACTGTTGTTCTGTGATTCCCCCCCCCCCCCTTTAGCTGAACACAACGATAAAATATATCTGCAGAAAATCTTCCTCCAACGAGAACTGCAATGTAAAATTAAAACACCAGATGGCACCCGGGAGCATTACTGAGAGTGATACAACCTAAGCCCGCACTGAAAATGGTACTGGAATAGGTTTCAAACAAATAAAGGAAATGTCTCCTCTTCTTGCTAATGTTGAGCACGTTTAGACCCATGATATCTCTTATTTCCCTTATGTTTCTTGCAATACTTGAAGTCTTCTGGAAGAGTCTTGCATATTTTACGAAATAATTGTATTTGGTATTATAAAAAAAATATATTTCTGATCTTATAACTATATAAAAAATCAATAAACTTCTATTAAAAATGTCAAGCTACAAAGTGAAACACTGCAGGCACAGACCAAGTAACTTCTTTGGCGCAACCCAGAGTATTTCTTTTGAAAACAGCTTCGGTCAGGATTGAGATGAGCTGCTTCTGTTTAATGACACTTGAATTGTCTCTGTCTACTACGGGTATCCTGTCCAACTGAAGGGACAGGGTTAATAGATCAGTCATGTCATAAAAAGGATTCTTTAATGATATCCTTGTGTTTTCAAAATCTGATCCCATTCCTTCTCGATTATGTAGTTGCTTCATAGATATTCTGCCAATCCCTCTGCAGTGCTTTTGAACCAAGCTAAATTCTATATTACTTTAATAATATAGATTCTAGTACTTTACAAGGAAAAATGCAGCTTAAAAATGTGATGTGTTATTTTAAAATATATACTTTAATTTTTAATTAAAAGCTCTTGTAAAAAGTAATCTATGAAACAATATTGTCAATGCATAATTTATAAATGCATGATTTCCATAATTATAGCACAATTTTTATATGCCTTACGCTTTGTATCATGTTTTTGACATTTATATCATTTAACATATTGATTTATTTTACTGCAGTAACCAAGCTCACTACTCTTATTTGACAGACAGAGAGAAATCTTTCAGTTGGTTTAGAATTTGGGTGCTGTTCTTGAATTACAAACTGGAATAGCAGAATTTGTTTTGGTATACATTTGAAAAGAAATACAACCACAATAAAGTATCTGATGCCAGCTCAGATCCTGCTCTTGCACAGATTCTAAGAGTTGAGAGAAAATGGGACCTGGCTCTAAACTCCTACCCTCACACCCCAGCCTTACCCATTCCTAGAAGTGACAATGTCTGTAAATCAAAAGAGATCACTGATAAAAGACTCTCTCTCTATATATAAATAATATATTGGTATATATGAATTCACATCTTTCCATAAAGTTCAAAACATAAGTTTAAAAATATCCTCATCGATCATTACCTTTTCATAACAACCAGTTTTCCAAGGCCTATGCACTAAAATTTAGACAGAAATGACTTATTTCCATCATGTGAGGACTGATTTTCTTTTTCCAATGAGGAAAGCTTGTAGTATATGTGTCGTCTTTGATTTCTGACAGTTCATGAGAAGTATTGCTGTATTCCAAAAAGCATAACACACAACCAAGGGGGCAAGGGGGACAGCCATATGGGGATGGGTTAGAAAGATGTCACCTTCCTAGAAGTGTGAGGGCTAAATTCTTCTGGGATCACTTGGAGTGATCTTAGATGCATTTGAACACATCTGAGACAACATTTAGCCCGTGGAACATTGTATTCTTGCCAAGGGAGCAGTAATGCATGTGGATGAGACCTATAGTTCAAATGAGGATGCATCATTCAATAAGCAGGCCTCTGAATTGAGTTTAAAGTTTGGGTACCATTCTTGTTTTTCAGTGCTTTTGATCTACTTCATGACTTTTGGAAGGTCATTTTTTATCTCTGTTTCTCCTACTCTTTATAAGTTCAAATACTATGTAAAATCTTCAGGGGAAATGACGTGTGTATGCAGTATTGGGTTTATTTTAGTGTGGCATAATAATTGTACTGCCAATGTTTTACCTAACGAAAGGTGCTGAATGCCAGCCCAATGTGAATGATTCTAGTTTTCATTCCTAGTAAATTGGCCTGTGGTTGGTACCAGAGTTAACAGTTTACCTTCAAAAGATCCATTTTACCTTCAAAACAGTAAAAAGCTTCTTAGATTCTTCAGAGGAGCATATCAGAGCAAAGCCATAGTTTGCTTACATTATTCACAAATAACCTAGAGTTTTTCTGAAATGGGAGAACAGTCACTTGCCCCAGGAGAACTTCAGGGGGGAAGAATAATATGGCCATTGTCTAGATGTTCTAAGTTAATTGAACAAGTCTTCTTTAAGTAATTTAGTAGTTGCCAATAGTATTGGACTGAACTTCTTGCTTTCCCTGTGAATCTGCATGCAAAAAAGCAGTGAGAGCTTCCTCACGCGGCCTTCACTGTGTCCCCTACTGCATTCACCTCCAAGGATTTTTCCATTACCATGCTTTTACCTTTTTATTAAAACACCAACAGCATTGCTTTTCCATGGTGGGGTTTTTGATGGAGACATCTATCAGATACAAAGCAGCTTCAGGCCATGTTCCTGTTTTGCACGAACCGTTGGATAACTATGAAGGCATCTACTTTAAATCACTGCACATGCCGTTGCAAATTCTGGAACCGCCTATTTGCCTAATGGCTGTGTTGCTTAAGAGAACTTGGATAGAAAATAGTTTGTTTTTTTTTCTCAAAATAATGCTGAARTAATTTGATGTTCTAAGTTGCCTGAATGCTGAAAGTACCATTAGACCCTTTTGGCATGTGAAAGCAGAGCAATGGGAAAGCTACTTTAGAAAATCACATACAAAACATATTCAGAAGAGGTTTTTGTGAATAAAAAGGTATTGCAAAAAGGCATACTTTTTATATATTGAACTAATAAGTAGTTCAGTAAATCCTTTGCAAACTTGTCAAAATGTCATATCTAGGTACTGGATTGGAAAATTAGTAACTGCTGAAGTGTGTGAGTGTTTAAAGGTGTCACTGTATGTGGCAGACTGGCGGATTTTAGCTTCTGGCTTAAAGGAGAGATGTTAATCATTATGGCTGATATTTAAAATGTCAGAAAACCTTAGCATGAAGATAAAGGATTTAATAGGAGACTCTGCTTTGTCATGTTGCCTCATAGACCAGAAGGGAAATCAGCACCTGTTCCTTTTTTTTTTTTTTAATCCAGTGACACTGTAATAGCTCAAGTGGTATCACAAAAGCACGTGAACTAGCAGAGTGTGGGGCTGTGAGGTGGAGAAATGGCTTGCTTAACCACTGCTTTTTGTGCGTAGCGTAGCTCCCTTCTCTTCTATTTCTATTCTGGCTCCTGTACTCTGTCCTAGCAGTATCTGGGAGTTTTGCACCCAACGGGATTGAGAGGGAAGCATGGCTGGAGTAAGGGAGCCGTAGTTTATCATTTCCATCCTCATCTGCTGCTCTTCTCTTCTTCTTTGGCTTTGGATGAGTCTTTGAAAAAATATGGGAAATTTTCTTCTTTCACAGCAAGTTTCTTGGCAAGGACTGTGACTGCCTCTGCTTAATGGTTTCTAAGACAGTACTAGGTAAGCAAAGCTGCAGAATTATTTTACTCCCACAGCCACTGCTTTCAGCCTACTTAGTGAGAGCGGTCTTAGTGGTTGGAATAGTCTAGAAAGGGATAAGGGAGAAAGCTCATCTAGGAGGGATTTTTTTTGGTTTGTGGGTCCCCCCCCCCCAAAAAAAAAAAAAAGGCTGAAAAAATGCAGTCAGGTAGCCTGAGCCTTAAATTATTTTAATCTAAGCACAGAAGCTCTGCTCTGCCAGGTTAATTCTGCTCATTTTTGTAAAATTAAGCAAGTCAGATGTTAAATTCTCAGCTTTGATATTAGCTGGCACAACCTGCTGTACGGGGACACCTGAGGGATGGTATTTGTTAAACACTTCACAGATAGAAAATGATCCCTAAATATTGAATAATATGACCATATTACACTGTTCAGAAAACAGTAGAATTGCATTTTGTGTAAACATAGTTTTTGTGTTGGTTTAACTATTTCAATTAAGGCTGTGTTTCTTTTCTACCAGATTTGTTCAATAGCGCAAACGTAGTTATTACCAGATGAAGTTATACTGATAAACATTTTTCATTTTTTAAAGATGACAGAGTTCAGAGAGTGTTTTATCTCCTGAGCATTTTAATGTGCTAGGAAATAGACTAAAAGACAAGATTTTTGCTTTTGGCAAGGTAGTGTAGGGACTTTGTGTTTGGTGTTCCAGCTTTGAAAAGAGAATGGGAGAAGACTGATGTCTTGATGAATGCTGATTGACACTTATCTTGCCACATTTTTCTATGAAGCAAGCTACTCTTCCTAAAAACAGTAATGAAGTTTCAGGGCTGTTATCTTGGTATCATTCTGAAGAACGTTTTGGATCTCAGCCGTTTATTGATATGTTCTGGTAGGCTGGGTGGTTTTGTAAACAGAAAAATCACTCTTGGGATAGGGAGCAAGTTATAGATCTGTCATCAGAGTTTGCAAGTTAAATTCACTCTGACTGCACTCGATGGGTTTCCGATGGCCTGTGAAGTAAGAGCAAGGTCGTCTTTGTCCTGTTTTCACTGGTCTGTGCTCCACATTTGTGCAAGTCTGCAGCTCAAATTGTTGTTAGTTAATGACTTTATTGGCAGCTTCAGGGAAAAGACAGCGAGCAATCCCTGGATGTGGTCTCTGAATATCGGTGTTAAGTTGGGGCCCATCGACGTAGCAGTATTTCTGAACTTATTCTATAAGCCAAAAGCTTTGATAAACCAGGAGAATAATCTGATACTTTCATCCGGCAATACACTTAGATTTATTTTACCCAGAGGAAGTAGGAATATTTCTACAAATGGATTTTCAGGTATGTTTTAAGCCTATTCCACTTGACCTAAAAAGGGCGGTTGTTTTGATGACTTCAAGTCAGAGATGTTTTTGCTTAGCTTTCCCCATTCCTTTCAGAAAGCAGACCCTTCCACTTTCCTTCTTGTTATAAGTGGCTGTTTTTTCCTCTCTCGAGTGGCACCTCTTTTTACCTCTCATAAGCTGTCACTTTGCTGCAGGAGGAGACAGCAGACAGCGAGGCTGAGCACCTCGGTCTCTGTGCTCGTTCCCGAAGGGCTGCGGGTAAGCGATGTGCCGCCTGGTGTCTTCTGTCACCCATCAGCTCAGGCGTCACCTCGCCGATGCTCCGCGTTGTGACTTGCTAGAGCGAGACTGAAACCTGAGCCCAGGTTACTTCTGAGCCCAGGTTTCCCAGACAGCTGAAGTGTGCTGCGCTCACAGCTGCCGCCTCCCCAGGACGTTATCACAGTATATGTGCTTTGCCTTTTTTTTTTTTTAACATGATGTAAAGGAGATAAAAGGCATATGTTTCATTACAAAATTGTCCACTTTGAGCAGTGGCTTAGTGCTCAACCATAGATGTAAAAACATTTAGATGTAA
Source organism: Apteryx rowi (assembly GCF_003343035.1). NCBI lineage: Eukaryota > Metazoa > Chordata > Aves > Apterygiformes > Apterygidae > Apteryx > Apteryx rowi. The sequence goes on along the minus strand of NW_020447197.1, from coordinate 3,284,751 downwards.
AATTACATCTAAATGTGTTTAGCTTTGCTACTGTATTCATGTGTGTTGCTTCCCATTGCTTGCTCACAGCAGGAGAACCTGGGCATTATTCTTTTTCTCCTGACAATGTGCTTTCTCCCACTTTCTTCACTCCCCTTTAGCCTCCTCTTCTTTTCTCTCCCCCCGTCATCTATTCCCATATTACTACCTGAGAAGATGGATGATTCCAAAGCAGAGGGTATAATACTTATACTACAAAATTATCTTTACCAGCAAGCTTAATGAAAAATCTACCACATCCCACTAATTCTTCACAAGCTATCACACATTGGAAAATAGAGCCCAGGCTAGAAGAAGAGATCAACGTGCGATAAAGGGCTGGGCGTATGGTTGGCAATATACTGAGAGCAAAGAATTCTATTCCATGATATGGGAAAAAATGTTGAATAAATAGGAACACATAAAAGAAAAGAGATCTTTTTCTTCTCTCACTGATGGCAGTGGATGCTCTTGCTATGAGATGTATTTCCCAAAGACAGGAAAATTAAGTAAAGGCAATTTCTGCATGAGTTTCATCAGGATCAAAACATTGCCTATAATTTTTTGATGTCTAAGACAATTTTGACAAGTATAAACCTGACAATCAGTGGTCAGAACACATTTAATACATCTTTCATGTGCTGAAGATAGTAGGTCTAAGGTCTCCCTGGGGTAATATGATGTAAAAGATGTTCATGGCACTAATTTGCTCACAGACCATTAGCTCTCTCTAGAAGCTAGACTTTAAGACCTATGTGAAAGGAACATACTCTTGAGATGTCCATAATATGCTGCAATTCTTCATTTTCTTAATGCAGTTTTCTGTGGCTGTCCTGTTGATCATGTGATGTATAATTAAGAGAAGACCTCAGAAAGTCATAACTCTGAAAAATAGGTCTTATTATTTTTCACTAAATATTTTGAGAGTTTCATTACTTAATTAAAGTGTGGGGATTAAATTTTAAATATAAAAATGATTTGTTGTAGTCAGTTTTGACAAACAGTATTCTCTGGTGTTTCAGTGTTTTTAAAAAATTGGCACAGAAAAATGAAATGTTAACTATCTTTAGGGAGCTTTTTTATATTCTTTCTGTCTCTGTTTTCCAGTTTTAATGAGGCACCTATAAAAAAAAAGAATAATGAAGCAATATATAAACAACATTACAAAGACAGCCTTTTCTCATTAGGTCTATCACCCTACTATTTTATAGATAGTTTTTTTATATTCTGAAGATAAGTTTTGGATTAAATGCCAAGGAACTATAGAATGATACATATTAATGGAGAATTAATGTCACATACCAAATAGTGTTGTCATTTGAATCATATATCATGCAGTTCAGTGCCAGCAGATTTAACAGTCATGTCAGCCGTTGTTATTAGATCATCTAAAGGGTCATCCTATCTGAGCTGGGTAGTCTAATGGCTTAGAGCATGCACACCATAAAAGATAATTTGTGGGATCTCTGGTGATCTTCTCAATTGAGAATCAATTAAAGTAAGTTGCTGTTAATGTGACAATAGCTATAGACAAAGTGAGACACACTTGACAGTTACTAATTACAGCAGGCAGCCAAAAGAGCTCTGTAGAGATGCAAGGACAGAAATGGCTAAATTAGTAAACTGTGTTGACACACTGGCTCGATATTTTTTAGTATGTGAGCATAGCATATTCCCAGGTCTAGTGAACCTGACAGGCGTGGGTTACTGACGTTTTATGAAAATGAAGCAGAGAATATGATTTTTTTACAATTAGAGTAGCTCAAAACTAATTATCCTAGCAAACCGGAATAAGCAAGCTGTCCCAGTAGGGGAAGCTTGCACTTGTCTGTGCTGGAGCCTGAGTTCAGAAGCAGCCTCCAGCTGGATGCTTTTAGACATGGGGATGTCACCCAGATTAGGCTCCTGTTCTTTAACCAGCGTGAATGCGGGCTTCTGTCCCACTGCCTCACTCCTCGCGGTCCCCAGTGGGATTTCTACATCATTTCACTTTAAAGCAGGAGTTGGAGAGATGTAAAACTGGGGTGATCCTGCCCTGCTGTATCTCGCTTGCGGAGCCCAAGCTCCCTTGGCATATGCCCTTCTTCGGGACAGCGTCCAAGAGCAGACCGTATTCAGATGCCTTGGGTGGAGGCAGGGAGCTTTATTTTTTGGGGGTTTTTTTGCTCTTCTTTTGATCTCTTATGAAAAGTGCCAAATGATCTTGTCATGTTCGGGGTGATACAGCGTGTGTTTCATTTGGAAGCGTGTATGCCCACAGGAGGCCTAACTGGTGCCTTGCAAGACAGATCTTGATAAAAACCTAACCCAGCTACGCCAATGTTTTGAAACTGAATCCTCTATGAAAATCCCAGGATATCGTATCTTCTGATTTGCCAGAACAGTTGTGAATATTTTTTTAAAATAACTCTGCGATTTTATGAGTCTGAAGTTGTTATCCTTTACCGCATCATGAAATTTCCCTTCATTTTCTTTGCAAGCATTTTTTACAGCCTTGGACTTCTAATTGGGAAAATTGGGACTTCTTTAATGCCAGTGCTGTATTTCAGCCAATGGAGGAGTCTGACACAGCACTGAGGTCAGCACTTTCTGTCGTGTTTATSACACTGTTTTCAACCTCAAGTTGTGCTGAAATCTTTTCTCTTYTTTCCTGTGGTCAGCCTTGCCAAATTGCATCTACTTTCTCCTTTACAACCTCTCTGGAGTCTGACCGTGCCTCACTTTCCATTTCTGTGCACTTAAGTTCTGTGATTCTCAGAGTGACTTAAAAACCTTGTTTGTTCTCTATCTTGACCTTTTTCTCCCCTTGGCAAGCTTTCTGGCTTCTCCCTCTACCATCGCTCCCAAGTGTCTCGCGAGCGGGGCTGGGACCCGCAGTGCAGACCATGCGTATCCCTCCTTGGTCGAATGGGATCCCTGATTTCTCCCTGTCTGCTTTATGAACTCCCAAGCTTGTCATTTTTTTATATTGTATCCCATTTCAGCACGCTGTGTGAATGCAGAGTATCATGGGGCTAATGCCTTTTTCTGCCTCTTAAATAATAGCTAAAGCTTATCATAAGGTTTATCACAAACTGGCAGCCTGTGCCTGAAGTCACACATTTCATCAACTTTTTTTATTGCTAAATTATTGACCAAATGCTCTCTTGTCTAACTGAGCGTGAATTAGCAGCACAGATATATTTAACTCTCAGCATTGCATAGGCTCTTCAAAAGTATTTCCTCAGTACACAGGTAATTTTTTTTATTTAAATTATGCATTGCTTTTCCTAGGTGGAGTCAGAGTGCTGCTAAAGGAACTATACCAACAAGAAGCGAAGACAGAGGCCAGTAGTATTAATAAAAATGGTCTTCAGCCAAACAGTGTGGGAGAAYTTAAGCTGAAGGTTGAATCACAGATTCATAGTTTATAAGATCAGAAGGAAACATCATAATCTGATTTTCTGTCCACAGACCATCTTCACCCAATCAATTTTGTGATAAAGATCTTCAGCTTCTAGACTAGATAGACCCAAGATGTTAGGCTGTGTTGCTTTTAGACTCAAGACTGGAAATTTTCTGTTCTAGATTCTATAATTTCTGAGGAAATTGAAAATATTTCACTATTTGAGTGTTAAATAGTTCAAAACTGTTCAAATGATGGTAGTTTGAACACTGTTACAAGCTTGAAGTGTGAGAAATCCCAGAAGAAGGGAATTAAGGTGGAATGCAGATGGCAGAGCACCTGACGTTGTATTAGCCTTTTCCCCATATGCTGAATTGAAAGCAAGCTAAAATCTCAGCATGCACAGTGATTTCTGCATTAAATATGAGTCTGAGGGACTTACACTGTATGTGTCTCTGTTTCACCCCAACTGGATTTATGTAAAATACCTTTTGCTTTCTATTTTGATGTAAAGAACTCTTGCTGTATGTTTCCATTCTTCATTGAAATACAAAGTAATCTGTACATTTCTTGAAGTATGTGTTGCTGTGGAGTCCAGAGACAGTCCTTCCATATGAAGGTCTCCCCTCGTGTTGAGGCAGCTCTGACTGTGGTGTACTCTGACATTTCCCCCTCACTGTAGACTGCTCCGCATCTCTAAAGGCAGTGAGCCAGTCTGGTCCTGGTGTGAAAAGACGTGACAGGAAATTCCACCGAAAAAAAGAAATTATACGCTAGAGATGTGCTGAACTGACTGAAAACTATTTGGACACCAGGGGCTATGGAAGGTGCTGAGAAGGTTGGGAGGAATGACATTTTCTTCTAGATTTTCTTTAAAGTGTTTTGATGCACAACTTGGTGTAAAGCAAGGAGTGTGAGTTCCTCTTTGAGCTGTACCCCTTCAGATCCATTTTCTGGAGGATTTGCAGATGCGTGTGAGTGAGCTAAGTTAATAAGGTTCCTATAATTGATAATGATTCTTTATGATTTTGACTTATATAAAGGTATTGGAAAAGATATTCGAAAATTTGTGTATCCTTATTCTCAAAGTGTGTTTTAGTGGATAATATTTGCTCAGAACAGAATGGGTGATGGAAGGCACCCAGGTTTAAATTCACTCTTGTAATCAAGCAACTGTTCTGCTTACTGCAAGCAATCACATGCATGGATTGCRAAACAAATCCTAAGTCAAATGCACAGCAGGTGATCAATGGAAGGCTTTTGTTAAGGCTAATTTTACTCCATATAGTGATAAAGAATTTCCTGCACATAAATCTAACAATGGAAGACACAATTTATGTGGAAAAAAGCTTAAATATATCCACAGAAAAGGTGAAGAGGTCTAGTAAACGAATTGAGGATTATTTGTCATTCATGTCCTCCAACTTTGACAATAAAGAAATTTGGCTTGATTCTTCTTTCACTTGTACCTATTTTAAATCATTGTACCTCAGCTTCTTTTGTGAGGTACTTCTGATTTGTGAGACAAAGATAGTAAATTAGCGTTGACAAATTAGGATTACCATTTTGCCTGTACAGTAACAAAACATACTTTTTTTTTTAACGCGCCTTTAAGAATGTAAGCTGAGTGGATGTGCTGCTGGCAATGAATAATGATTCATATCGTCGCAGTGAAGACTCGTTTGTCTGTCTCATCTTGTCATGTAAATGTTTAAAAAAACACAGAGCAGATAATACGGCAATCTGGCAGCAATCTACGATGAAGTCAGTGAGTCAAAGGGTTCTGCATGAGAAGAGGGCCTTTACGTGAAGAGTGTGCTTTCCCTGATACCATTTCCATGATAGGTGTTGTAGCATCATTGGCTTCTGTGAAGCTCGGCAATCCTACACCTGCTGGCAGTTGGTCAGTGCTATTGGGAAAAGCAGTGAAAAGCACGGGATGAAGATAATCTTACTTTTTTTTTTTTTTTTGAGTAGTCTTGCTTTTTGCAATAGTATGCTGAAAGTCATCCCCAGAATAATGTAAATTTTTCAGGTAACACCTGAAGAATGTCATTTGAGTCTTCTGTTGACACCTTGTTCAGAGTCAAGCATTTAAGCAACCACAGATCTAGCTTAGAGATTTGGAAGAATCAGACTAAAGCTAAGTTTAATTAATATGCTTGAGATTTCTGCCTTGCTTTCATAGAAATCAGATAAGACTATTAGCAAGTCAGTGAAATTCCTCCCTTTTAAGTCAGATATTGTAATTGATCCTACCTTTGTTTGCCTGCATATATTGGCAGAAAACTGTCCCTAGTRATTCTGGGTTTACACCAGGATTTGACCTGCCAATCTTACTGGGGCTACTGAGTTTGATGAGAGGAATCCTGTTTTGAAGGATCTGTCAATGCCCGTCCAGGCTACCTACTATTACCTATTAACTTGATGTTTTGATGTAGATTACAATACTTCTTAGAATGTCTGCATCATGTGAAATCCAGCATAACCTGAAAATGAAAATGTACTGTTAGTTGCATGTGCTTCAGTAATGTGCAGATTTTAATCGCATTTCTGTGAAAAAGTATAAAATTAAATATTTGTCTCAACAGAAATATAAAGTAGACTGCAACTTTGAATGCACTCCAAAGCAGATAAATAGAAGATGTTCTTGGAAAATAAGGATACTACAGTTTATGCATATTGGGCATATATTTCAGCATATGCATATTAAGCTGATCAGTACCTGGCAGCTCTACTTAGGATATTTATAGAGAGATTTTCAAAGAACTGTGTATGGTGCTTAAGGAGCTGGCCCAAAAGACCTATTTAAAACAATGTACTGTCTCTTATAGTGGTCACTGCCAGATGCTTCATGGAATAACAGAGCTTTTTATAGTTGGACTGTACTGTCACTGATGGGACAATCAAATTCATCTTTCACACATGACTAACTTTACACCTCACCTTGTGAGAACAAGAAGCCACTGTAATTTACGTAGCCATTGTAATTTTTTMTAATCAGAATTATCAAAATCTCTTTTATATGTCTCCTTAACAGTTTTGTATGGAAAGTATAACGTACAGAAGCATATATTCCCAAAACATAGTGATGCACTTTGATTTAATTGTTCATGTTTCTGGTTTTACTTGCAGTTGGAGAGTGTCAAATTCTGTGAAGCTGGTAAAAATAATTCTGCCCCTGTATGTGGCTTTTTAACAGTGCTGTGCATGTTTTCTCTCCCACGCAGCATTCTGTGAAACGATCTGTTAGTTGTGAGCAGAATTCTCTGCTTTTGCAAATTAGAAACCAAATCCAGCCATCCACAAATGAGAGAGACTTTTGAGCATCTTTAAAAGGGGAGACACAAAAAGAGGGCTATTGGGCTGTGTATATGTGTATAAATGTGTGCATATGTGTAATATGTGCATACATCAAGCTAAGAACATTGCTCTAAATAGATATTTGCATCCCTCTGAAGAGATCTGAAATACTAGGCACAGAGCAGTGTAGGGGGGTATATATTTTATGGTAGGAAACAGATCTGCATTATCAACTGCATAATAATCTGTAGAATATAAATGACTAATTTTATTGAAAATTCTGAAAACACAGTCCACGTGATAAACATTTTCATTATTGTAAATTAGGTATTACAACTCTTTTTTCAGAGTTTACAACTGCTTTTCTCCCCTGTAGTTTTCCTTAGCTTAGTACATGTAATTCATCTGTGGGCACATTTTCTTTCTTTTCTTTTCTTTCTTTTTTTCTTTTCTTTTCTTTTCTTTTCTTTTTTTTTCTTTTTTTTTTTTTTTTTTTGGAAGAGAAAGGACTTTTCTTGCATCTTCTCCAGGGCTATGAGGAGGAAATATATGTTGCAAAGAGATGATAGAACGAAAGATACATATCCCTAGCAAGTTCAGTGAAAAATTTTTCTGTGGCCAGTTCTGAGTACTATGTAAAGGTAATATTTATCATTTTTGCTGTCATTGGAATGTTGTTTTCTTTACTTAAAGATTAAGTGATATTTTTCCCTTTTCTGATCAGCCTGTATAACAGGTATAAGGCTACTTGTTCTTGGTTTTGCTGAGAGCTAGCCCTTGTCAGGTGCTCAGTTCATCCTCTTGAAGCTCTTGATTCATCCAAGTTCCTTTGATCACGTTCTGCTGAATTTTAATTTAGGGCAGCATATGTATACAGCTCATATTTAAGGGTTTCTCAGTAGCACCTAGCTCATAAAACACTGTCCTCAAGCTCTTCGGAATTACTTTGCTGTATAAATAAAACAAAAGGAATAACCCTAAATGCCAATGTTAATTCACAGTGTAGTTTAGCATTCAATATTAAGTGTTAAGTGCTACTAGTGAATCTACGGAGACAGTGTCATACTTTGTAGTCTAAGTACTTTTAAGTAGCACAAGGTCTTTCAACATAATTAGTAGAGAATATTGAGCCCGGACAGAAATAYGGGATTTGTCATTAAATTTAGAGGCTTCTTTATCTCTGTGAGTGTAATCATGTGTGCAGAAGACTAATTGTTAATGGCATAGGCTTGATTGTTCTTAGCTTTCCTTTGTTTTAAATGGAATGGTCTGCTTTGTGAGAAATAATTAGGTTTTATAGTTCTACCTGCATTGAGTCTTGTTGATAATCTTACGGTTTTACCAATTCAGATCAAGAAAGCAGTTAGCTGCAGTGATGGTGTTTTATCTTAAATCACACACAATGCTGTTATTTTTCCTCCTTTTTCCTTTATATTCTTTTTTCTTTTCTTTTGACAATAATAGATGTAGGTTCTGTAAATTGTAATGAGAAAATTTCAATAATTAATAAATGAAAAACATTTGGGTTTGCAACATGTATGTTTAGAAACATAGGTTTTTCTGTTGGCACATGCTTTAAAGATTTGTAGCACACTTCCCCTGCTCCTTTGAAAATGGAAAATGGAAAGCCTCAAGGCAATGAGAATGTGTAACATAACCATACACAATTTCTGGTGATTTACAAACTCATTGTTTGACSATGCTTTTTTGGTTGGGTGGCTTATGATTATACTTAAGGATTAATTAGCCTTCTGGTAGTTTTTCACATAGAGGACAGATTTGCTTCTCTGTAACAAGGGCCATTCGCTCTGTTTGGAAGTCTCTAGAGCAGCCCCTCTCTCGTGTTCTTCAAGTTTAGCAAATTTCAGAATTAGTGTAAGCTGAGCTTTTATATGACAGCAAGGGACTGTAGGTCAGTAATATTTAACAGATTTATTGCTTGTAGCTTCAGAGGCGGGATCTTGGCTTTTTTGACGTAAGTACCAAGTCTTACCTTGTTGACTAATATATCTTGGAATGATTTTAGAGTGAGATTCTTATTTTGAGTGCTCAGGAGGGAAAAATAACAATATGGCTGAGAAGTCACTGTGAGATGCATTTCTTTGTGTACAGGGTGGAAGCGTATATATCTTTTGTTCAGGTCAGCATTTCATGTTTCCAGACATGTCTCCCACGGGTTGCCAAGGGTGTCTGTGTCAGTGCTGCTGCGTGTGCATGCTCCACAAGTTGCCGGTGCCCTCTCTCTAGGACAGTTCTGAAACACCGGGAAAATGCTTAATATAAGACATTTTTCTTTCTCGTAGCAAGGCAAATTCTTTAAGAATTTTTAATTGTTCACCCTATGGTAGCTGGTCCTGACATTGCTCCAACAATATACAGGTATCTGTTTACCAGTTCTTGAGTAAATTTTAATTTTAGATATATTTTCATCCAGGAGAAAGAACAGTATGAATAATTATGGGAGTTATTTCAGAAACAACTACAAAGGGGTTGTTCAGTTGTTAGACTTGAGGGAAGCTTTGCCCTATCGCAATGTTTGTAGTGTAACATGGATTAACATCTATATACAAACACCTGCATTAAGTTGTAGGAAGAGATGGGGCACATTAGAGCATCAGAACTATAGCTGATTGTTAAAAATTACTGGATCCAATCATCTGAAGTGGAGAGTCTATGCAATACRGGACCCTAAGTGCATAAGAGTGCTTTTAAAAATCCCCTGCCCAGCCCAAATAGGCTCATGCTTATTCTTCCAGTTAAGTCTCTGTGTTCCCAAAGTGCTGCTTTGYCCGTACAACAGATGCAACTCAAACTTAAGCCTCTTTGGGATCCTCAGGAAAGGCAATGGCTACATCTCTTCAGCAATCCTATTCAGCTGAAGCGCGCTAAGGTGGTTGATGTAATGACCGCACAGAATATAATGGCCACATCGGCTTTCTTTAAAAACACAGTTAGAATGGAGCTTCTGAAGTTCATACAGTATTTCAGTAGATAGAGTGGTCATCCAGGCTTGTGAGACTGGAATTCTGTTCTTTACAGCCTCAGGGAGACCAAATTCAACCTTTCATCTCCCATCAGAGCGGTGCCTTAGGAGTTCAGGATTGCAGACATTGCCCATTCCTTGTTAAATCTCTGACATGCTGCAAAAACCCCTCAAGGTTCTTGAACTGAACAGGCACAGTATGTCTGTAGTTCAGTCACTGAGGCATTCACCCGGTCAGTAGAGATCTAGGTCCAACTCTTAATCCAAGTACAGTCACCATTAGAAGAAATCCACAATGTAAAATTTATGAGCAGTCCCCAGAAAAGGGATCAGAACCCAAATCCCTCTTCCTCACTGCATGTAAATAGATGTTYGAACCCCCAGATTACAGATTATTCTGCTCCTCTTCGGTTCCAGCTAATCTTGAAGTCTTTTCCGTGCAGTCGTAGAGTGTAGAGGATGCTTCTGACTGAGAGCAAGTGGTTGGAGCATTATAGAAAAGGGCAGAAGATGCGAGTTTGAACCCTTTCATGTTAAGAATGGTGTGGAACACATCTCTTTTCCTCAGTAGCATATAAAAGAAAAGTGACACTTATTGCTTCCTTCCCATTATGCTTTTTTGATAGGAGTGACCCTCAATCTTTTTTTTCTTTTTTTTTGAAAAGAATGATTTAGGTGCATAAATGTAGTGGTAGAGGATTATTCTGGGACTGGCCGTAGCAATTTAAGAAGTAACCACTACACTGCCTTTTTGTGTTGTTACCTTTTCCCTGCGAGTGATTACTGCCTCCAAAGCAGACGTTTTTACTCCCTGTCGATCCAGAGTCGGTCAGGTTAGCCTGAACCAGCATTAAAGGTGATTTAAGCTAATCTGTTTGACTTGTTATTGAACTGGAATTGAAACATTCACCTCGTCTGATAATGTGCCTCTGCTTTGTGAATGGCAGCATCTAACAGAGAAGTATAGCAACGACACGGCAGAGCATTAACTTCTGAAACTATCTCAGCCAGCTGCCCGGGAGCCGGTCTGCAAGCTCCCTAAATCAAAGAGGATGCGAATTCCTGCCTGATGCCGGCAGCGCCAAGAGAGGTGCCCCAGCCCCACGGGGAGGTGCGATTTATGGTACTCTCATCTCTTCCGTGTTCCCCAGTAGCGAGCTTAGTGTGTTGGCTGTGGTGAATCGCTCCGAGAGCCTAATTTCCTCACATGTGCTATCAGAAAATCCCTATTTGAAAGCTGCCGGTTGCAGTTTATAAGTCAGGTGCTTAAATGTTAGGTAGCTGCATGGCCAGAGTGGATGTGCCTAGGTGTGTTTGTGTATTCAGATCTGGGTGGCTTATTTTCCCATTGCCTGCATTTGTCATACAGTATTTAGTAAAAACGATGAGAAAAAAAAAGACCAAACAAATTGGGTTGTTTTATCCCACCAATATGATAGAATAGTTAAATTAATGGCTAAATCTAATTAGGAAATGAAAAATTACAGCTTGTCTGCTGCCAATACTAAAGCCAATGGACTGTGAGATAGAGCTATGGTTACACTCCAAAATTATCTCGCCATTGTTGAATCTTAAGGTGGCTTTGCTGCCTGCTCTTGGAAATAAAATAATCCTAGCAATTRTGGTTAGTAATTTGTTAGTGGTTTGAAATGTAGTGGCTTTTACTATAATAAATGGATTATCGTATGTTGACAAAGTAGAAGTTTAATTAACAGCGACAGATAAAGCTCTTACATTTAGAAGCTGTTTATATTAAAAATTACCTGATAAAAGGGTTTCTTTAGTGTTCTAAGTACTCAGCTGTGCATTACCATCTTGATCTGCTACCATATGTATTCATCATTGCCTGGACGTTGTTTGGAATCTCTGCAAGTTTTTCTGAGACATTAGACTGTCATAATAACTGATAGATCAATGGCTTGATTTACATATTCATTATGGAGAAACTGCTTGTTTGCRTCAACATAACTTACATTTTTATGCATTCTTTGTCTAAAGTTAATTTGAAAATATTAATTTTCCAGTGACAGCTCAGTGCTCTTCCTGTTTAATCACCTAATTTCTCTTCTACCTGAGAATGACATTGAGTGAAATGAATGAGAAATGATAACTTCAAGATGCCATTGTCCTTATTCACTAAGAGCAAACACACAGTCCAAGAGAGGTCTGGGTAGTACAAAATATATCAATCACAGAAGCAGAAGTTAATGACTACTTTATAAGCAGGGAAAAACATCATTTTTTTAACAATATTTTTCTCTAGGGACCTAATTTTCTTAAATATAACAATTAATTTTTTAGAAAACATCATTGTAAAAAAGGGGAAAAAAAGGGGCATCTGTCAGAATCAGAAATACCATTTCACTTTGCATATCTTGTTTTCAGCGTCATATTCAGCATCATCTGGATCACGCTGCATCTTAATCCTTCAATGACAGGAAGTTGCAGGGTGGCACTATTGATGGATCCCAGGGAAAATAGTCACTGAAGTACTTTCACGAATAAAAAAGTGATGACATTTCTCTTATTTGTTAATTCCCTAGTTTTCATTAATTTTATCCTCTGTAATTCAAGGTAGTGAAGATGCCCAAAGGAATACAAATCGGTAAAGAAGATGGACATTGATGGCAGGGAGTGGTTTATGGCTTTCCGTATTGTTGCACTTTGTATGATGAGGGGACAAGGTAGGGAGGAAAAAAGAGAGGAAGTTAAATGAGACAGTAAGAAACTGGAGACTGTAAAAGGCAAGAAAGAGCAGTGCACAAGAACAGAACCAGAGTGCATGCCCAGAGGACAGTAGTCTTGGCGGAGTTAGTAGTTAAGTCAAAATATCAGAAGTGCTAGCAAGTACTTAACCCTTAGGTAACATGCTCAGACCTTTTAGCAACTAGRAAAGATGTGTAAAGTCATCTTGAACTTCCTTCCCTGCTTGTGTCTTTTCAGATTCCTCTTATCACGACTGTTTCTTATTGTATTTTCTGGTGGTATGCATCCAGTCTTGCTTTAAAATAGTGCTTTTATCTGCCCGTTGCATCCTGCATCAACACTGAAAGCTCAGCCCGTTGCCTAAGGGTTTCTCCATCAAGATCTCTTACCTCTTCCTGGCTGAACAGCGTGTAGCATTACTGCTGCTAGTGGGGATTATATTGATGTGAACTGACTACCTAGTTTGTTTGGTAAATGGATTTTAAGAATGAAAATGAGTTTTTTTTTGTTTTCGTCTGCCATCAGTTTAGCGCATCCATCAGCTGTGTGCTGACAGAGACAGTGGACATGATTTTAGCCTCCAGCCTGTTGCTAACTTTAGTTTGGTAAAGGTTCAACCTAGTTCACTTACTTGGCTTGCCTCTGTTGCATGACTAAAGATATAAGAGAAAAATGCTTAGAGTCCCAGCATCTGTTAATTTAGCTATTTAAGGTACAAATGAATCAGAGGAAAGGTTTTTAAACCATTTTATTGGAGGATTTCCTCCACTCCGTGCTTGTGTGCTTGTGTTTCTATATTGAAAATGATTTAAATTATTTTAAAAATTCAAGTTAGAAAGCAGCCATTAGAAAACATTTTTGGGTCAACAGTTATCGTAACTCTGATAATACAGCACTGTACTCTATCAGGGGTGACATTCGGTGGTGAGCTCTGAGGTGCCTGCGAGGTACCGTTCAGGTTCTTCCTGTTAGACAAAACCCCACAGTTTGCTTAAAATTGTTGTGTGTCACAGATGCCACACAGGCAGCTAAAGCCTCCGTGAAAATACGCTACCTCTGTAGTTTGTAGGCACTAAAGGAAATTTAATTGAAGTCGTTTGGGTGGTATTGCAGGACATAAAATTGGAGATGTTCCTTATTCTTATTAYGTATTTAAAAATATTATCTTAAAGTATTCCCTAATAGTTTCTTACAATTTTGTGTTGGTTTTAAAAAACAATGTCGTTGAGTGTCTTTTGAGAAAAAATCCCATTCTAACTAGAGTAGCTACAAAGGTTTTCAATTACTAGTCTACATGTTCACTGACTTTTCATTTATATCTTTCTTTTAAAATGAACTTGTATTACAAGATGAAGTAGATGCATCTTCTGTTCTGGCTTCTCTTCATGTTCTCAAGGATTTGTTGTTCCTTTGGGTGCTTTTGCTGTTGGCTTTCTGCTATTTTTTTTTTTTTTTAAATTGCTCCGTACTCTAAGAACAATGATGCATGCCACACTTGCACTCCCCTTTTCCCCCGGTCTAACCACTTTCTCCAAGTGTGTATGTGATGTGGATTTCTTTTTATTTTGGATATGGATATGTTATTTGTATTTGTGTGTGTATACATGAACACCTACTCATGTATATACATATATATTGTTATGGTTTCATATCCCATCAAAGCAGAACCCTGCACTTCAACGTTACACAGGAGTACAAACACGTGACACAACACCCTCCCCTGTATCCTAATGGAAGTTGTAGAAGTTGGGGAAATTGCAACATGCAAACTTGCAGAATTAATGTTACTGAACTGCATGTATTTGGTGAATATTTCATAATATCAGGAGTTCCACAGTAAGCCGCATAAACCAGTTATGAACATTGGTGGATAAAACAAATTTCAAACTTGCAGTGAAGCCAAACCGATGTTGCCAATACAAAATTGAAAATGTTTGGGGCTAAATTCAGGGGACATGTGAATAACAGCTGGCAACAGTCAAGTCTTCTCAAAATTCACTAATGCATTTTCAAACGCGTTTTCAATTAGCTGAATATCACAGCTGCCTCTGACACCTCAGGAAGTCGGCGTTCGCTTCGCTTCCACGCTGGGAGGCCAGAGGGCTTGTCTGTCGAAGGGAGAGGAAACCAACGGGAAGCTTTAAGGCAAGACAGTTGATTGCCTTTTTTGTTTCCTGCCATTCCTCCTCCTTTCTGGACATGCAAATGACACCGATTTGCATTAGAAAATGTATGCAGATAATTTTGGCTTCTGTTTATGTCACTGTTAAATTTGACCTGTTACGATTTACAATTGCAGTTTTAATCTTGAATTAATGTGGCTGCTAGCATCTATTTGTCTTTGTAATAAAATAAAAAAAGGTAGGAAAGAGAGGTTTCCTGCGTTTGTGACTTGGTATACAAATGTTTCTACGTAGGTTTAGAAGTAAATATCTCACTAGGGTGAGTGGGACTGGAAGACAGAGCAGTGCATCTAATTGCCCAGTTGGAAGTTCTTCTGCAGTTGGAAGCCTGGGAGAGGGCATGGCCCTGAAAAAATCCCCCGAAACCTCAGCTTACTATCTCAACTGCCAAATAAGAAATTTGTAGAAACACTGAAATACAGGATGCGGTCTTCTTTGTAGCAGAATTATTAAGTTAGCCATACTTTACTTCTGTTGTAAAGATACCCAGTACCTATTTTTACTTCACTGTATTTACAGTGTGCAGTTATGATTGCCTTTAAAAAGCTGTGGGGTGTGAAATAGAAATATATATTTTTTACATTAAAGTGTGCAGAATTGCTTTTCATGAGGAGTCTGTCTGTGATGCCAGGTAATACAGAAGTCAGCATGAAGTTGTTATGCTAAGAATTTACTTTTCATTCATTTTCCTTGCATTTATATTTGAGATCTTGATAAAGGTTGAGAGTTTAGAGGTGACTGATACAATTATGAATGCAGTGACTGTTTAGTTAATTGGCAGCACTTTGAATAAAGGTACCATTTATAAATTATTCATTGATATGTATTTCATGATTAATAGGTGGAGCTCTGTTCTTCAGCTCGTTGAAAAGCATATTCAAATTGTGTTGGTAAATGCTTAACAGATGCTGCTCTAACAAATTGTTATAAAACACATTATAATGTGTAGATATTATCGAAGCAATATATATCACTTCACTGTTATTCAGTGTCACTGTTTTCTTATATCATTTCTTGCATCAGTGTAACACTGAATAAAGTAGGTTTTTCCCCTAATGAATAGTATGAGGAATTAAGCCATTTCCTTTAGGTGAAATGCCAGCTCCATTAGAACGAGTGGCGAAACTTCCAGTGTTGTCACCGGGTTAAGCAGAACGATTCAGATTTCAGTGTTGTGAATTGGTGTAGGTGCCCTGGCTTCGCTCTAAAAAAAGGTTTATAGATTGAACGATAATACTGTGGTTAACATATGTTGGAGTTGCTTCTTTATTGCTGCTCCCAAGCATGCTCATGAAGAAAAATTCACAGGTTTAAGTTTTCAGTGGACATTCAAGTCCCAATTGTGTTCATTCAAGCCCTCTTATTCCCTGCCAAACAGTTTCCTCTGAGGAAGCATCTTTCCTGAGAGTCTCTGAAGTCTCTAAATGCCTTAGAGTTCCCTTTCCTATCGCTGCTCCGTCAGCGGGGGCAGATGATGTTTTCTGCTGTCGTCTGTCTCCATCCTTTGGATGTTCCTTCAGCCAGCTGAAGTTCACTGTTGTCCTCTCTAAAGGGGGTCTAACCCYGCAGACACGGCCACGTTACTTCCTCCTGCAGTCCCCCCCCCGAGTCGTTCAGTGAGTAGGTTTGTAGCTATCAAGGGTAGCGAATTAACCTCCGACGACTCTCTGAAAACATGAAAACGTTTGCAGTTCAAATAGTTATGCAGCGCTCATACATTAATCCAGTATATTTGATCTTCTAAAGGGTCGCACAGATTACTGACCTACACAAGCCCTTGTAGCCCTTGCATAAGCCCTCACATACGCAAGCCCCTTGCAACTGCCCCGCAGTTTCCTCCGAGACTGCAAGGTCCTAGTTGGAGATTTGGTTTTAAAGCAGTTTTAGAGTTATAGAGGGCTGTGGTGCTGAGAAGGGCTTGGATGAGGAGTCAGAGAGCACAGGCAGCTCCCTAGAAAAGCAAAATTCAAGCTGCCTGTGGAAAAACGAGTAGGGGCAGGTGTGGAGAAAGTTCCAATGTGCCACAGACCAAAAGCAAAGCCTCTTGACGTGGTTTGGTGATGGTGGCTGTTTTGGGGACGTAGGCTCTTTGATGTCCAGCCTTGCTGCCAGACACCGCTGCGTTGGCAGTGAGGAAATTTATATTATCAGCCTCCACAACAAAAAAAAGGACGTTTACGCAAGAACACTCTCCCAGAACAGCCTATGCAAAAAGCAGCATACCTGGAGTGAAATTTTCCCAGTATTTCTCCTCTTAGCTGTCAAACGCTTTGCAGGCTTGTTAAACTCATCATTAGAGGCAAACTTCCTGAGATCCAACATATACCGATAGAAGTCAGTCTGTGCCACGACAAGAAGCATAAAACTTGCCAACATGTTTCCGCAGCCACTGTAAAAAATAGTTCTCCTGACACAACTATCAAAATTCATGGATTCTCCCTCGCTCTCTCTGTCTGTCTCAGACTGTATTATACTTCAGCCGGTGCACCAAATGTCCTCAGGGAAACTGCGGGTGAAAATAAACAACCCTGTGCATTAAAATGACTTCACCCAGACAACTGATGAAAAACGTATTTTTCCCCAAACAACCAGTCCTTTTCTAGCCTCTCAGTACAAATCCTAAGGGGAGGCCTGCAAAATACCTTTAAGAGGCTATCTGGGGAGCAAAAATTCACAAGTCGATTGGATACCAAAACCAGGAACTCAGCAGAGGTTTTATCGCACATGCTAATTCTCATTGCTCCCTTCCCATTAAATTCTGTTGTTCTCCAGGCAACAAATTCCCGTCTCTTTCCTCTTTTCCGTTGAACTAATGTCCTGAGCACCTTAATTTAGCCCCTTCTGTGAATACTGACCAACTCTGCTCTTGAAATCTCTAAGTAACTAACATAAGTTGAACATGAACAGTTTTTCTCAGCTGTGTTTAGCCTGAAGCTGCTTCTATAACAAAACTGAAGAAGACAAGCTTTTGAGTCTCATTTTTTCCTCCAAACCATATTAGTTGCTCTAATAAAACTTTCCTTACAGCCTTGACTTCACCTCTATTCTGAGATGATCCCAGCTAGAGCAACAATACTATTACACCCTTGGGAAGAGAACTGTGAGCTGTTTTCCACTTTTTGTGGCACCTTGGTGTGCACACACACATATATAGATATGCATCTGTGTGCATGTATATACATATGTACATCCAGACAGTGGTCAAATGGAAATCTAGACATTCCATGTAGCTCTCATGTCTGAAAAGTGCTAGTTTTGCTGTTGTGAGTGCATGGGTATGGCGTCTGGTCAAATACAGGTCATTTTTAACTGTGAAAACACTTTTTTTTGTTCAGAAACAGGAAAAGAGTGCCTAGAGAATGAGAGAAGTTATGTGTACGGGTAGCGTAGTCAAGCTCTACTCCAAATGCTACAGCTACTAACTGAAATCCTGAGAGTATCTGTGCTGTGACTCAGCATCTGTATTTTACAGCTTTTAATTCCCTGAATGATTTTGATATTTCTTTAAAATAATGGTTAGTTGCACAACAATCTGGTAAGTGACTTTTCCAACACAACAACTAAATGTAAATTGTGAAAATGTAAGGGAAAAGTTGTTAAATAATTTATAGTGTTAAATAATGAGGTTTCATAGCAAATTCTTCTGGAAAATATTTTTATAAGCAATAGGATAAAAATCCCTTTGGAATATTCAGATGCCTGAACATAGTGCATTTTTTAATTATATTTATTTAAACTATATTTATTTCTTGTTTCTTAAAAACAATGTCTAATATAGTTGCAATACAAAAGATAATGGCAGTATGGCTCACTGTAGCCTATTGGACTTTGGTTGAATCCAAGACAGTAAATGCCACTTAAAGGAAATTAGGTATCTGTCAAATCAGGGCTAAAACTTAGCCTCCAAAAAAATCCAGTTTCCTTAAACAATCTTGGCATTTATATGGGAAAACACACTGCATATGGGTGGGAAGCTTCCTAAGGTACTTAAGGATCCCTCTAAAGTCACTCACTGACCTTCATTTAAAAGAGCATGTGAGTGGGAAACTATTGCTGAAATAGTAGCTCTAAGGGGTTTTATTTTTCAGTAACTTCCAGCGCTCTGTTTACAAGGAAAAATGATTATTATTTTTTTTTCCACCTAAATGCCTTGCAAAACAAATGAGGGATTTGCAGCAAAGCGGGTGCTTTGCTCCTCTCACACCGTCACTGGTAATAAGCTTGGTGGAGCCTGAGCGGTGCCGTGACTTCCGCCCGAGCATCCCTGTTATCCGCAGCCTCAGCTCACAGCTGCTGGCCCCCGGCCGGCGCCGGCGAACACCGCGGCAGCTGATTAGGGGTTAGCACGCAGATACCTTGATCTGCAYGTGGCTGCCTCAACCGCGGCGCTGAGAGAAAGGCACAGGGGAGAATTTTGCCCCTTTTGGTAAATTTTTAGGGATGCCCATGCTCTAGTTCTCTAAAATAACGGCCCTGAGCTTTGCAGCGCTTCTGAGCCTCTCAGTTAGAAATGTGACTCCACCTCCACTTTATTTAATGCTTCCCCTACACTGTATTGCCTGGATATACTCAGCCCTGTCTAATCAGGGGACGAGGAAATTGTTATTTTAATGAGGAAGAATATGAATTCTACTGTTSACAGGTGTAAAGGTTTTTCCAAGAGCTTTGTAAGAAGGACATGAGAATAATTCGGTTTGGGGTATTTGTTAATCATCTTTTATAATTAGGAATTTTTGCTTTTTCTGTCCTTTGCCTGTCTGCAACTCCCAGCTGAGTAATTGCCACATATCTTTAGAAGGATATCATAGCAACCAAAACATGGGGAAGGCAATAAATGAGAAAGTCTACAGTCCAGCAGTTTATTTTAGCAGACRTTAATCAGTGAAACTGCAGCTTCGATCGCAGAGCCTGAATTCATTTCTTGTATTTGATTTTCCCTCCAGCTACCTTTGCAAGTTACTTTTTATTAAATGACTTCTGATGAGCAGATGGCCTTAACCTCCTCTCAGTCCCGTCCCTTCACTGCATTGCTGTGAACTGTAGATTAAACAAAACATGCCCTGACAAAACTAAATATGAGCAAAATAATTTTACTTTTTGATGCTGCACTGTCTCTTGTAGTTACCAAATTCCTTCATTCATTAGCAGAACTTAATGTAATTTAGGCTGAAGTGTTAATTTTATCTGTGTACAGATAGCCTATGAAAGGTTTCTAGAAAACTGAAAATATCAATATCACTAGCAACAAAAAAGTTATGAAGTCCTTTTCCTTTTCCAGCCCTGAAAGGCACAGTTTATTATCTCCAGTATTCTCTTCCCTACTTTCCTTCTCGAAGGAATTGTATCTTCTGCTTCATATGCTTCGTAGAGGCATAAGCTAGCGGAAATAGTCAGCTGGGCCTGGGTTTKGAGGGGGCTTAGGGTTTGGAGGGGGGAGCTGGGTTTTTTTGCATTAGTTGATGAAACTTCATGGTAACCTGCCACGTTGAGGTGGTTCTTCTAATTCTTTCRCTAGATCAACTGCCAGCAAGACATTTTTTATCCCAGTGCAAGGTGACTGATAAAAGTGCTCTCTAGTTGGATAAGAAATGAAAAATCTTACAGACAAAATATACAGGCTTTGGAGGCCGTATTATCACTTGTGTGAAGCAGCAGTACTGAGGAACGCAGTCAATTGAAGAGAATGAATTTGTGAGCCTGCAATAAATGGTATAAGGCAGTCTTCTACCCTGAACCTACAGGAAGCTGTTAGGAGATGAAGAAAAATATGCCTAGAAAAATGTAGGTCTTAACTGGTCTTGTTAGGAGAGTTTCTCAGGAGCAGATGCTGCTTTTCAGAATTAAATTATGTGCAAGAGAGGGGAGAAAAAACAGTATTTGCCAAATAGGTGTCAAGTATGATCACTGAAATTCTTTGTATCTTGTTCCAAGTACATAAACAAGAATCTCCTATGTATGTTTTTAAGGAAGCTTTCAAAGTAGGACATCTGAGCCCAGGTGCGGACAACTTCAGAATGAGACCTGAGCAGTGGAGGAGAGGGTGGAGAAGGTTCGTCACACCCATGCTGAGGAGAACAACAAGTGGTAGTCCGCTCATTGGAGTTACCCACTCGAGCTCAGCCCTGGCTTTTGGTGGTTGTCCTCCAGGGAACGCTCTGGAGGATCTCCACTGGTGGAACACCGCAGCTAGGATGTGCGGTTCCCCAGACTTCCCAGCCCAATACTTAGGAAGGACAACTTTCTTTTGCAGTTGTCCGTTCAAGGAGAAAGCAGCTCCAGGCTAGAGGAATGCAGAGATTTGTCGTGGATGGTGTGAAAGCCCAAGTGTCAGTGTTTTCTTTCAGTGTTTCCTCCTTTGCACAGTCACAATCTGGTGTCAAAGAACTGTCACTGAATCCTCTCCTGCTCCATTTGTTGTTGCTCCTACTCACTGCCTTCTCATCTTTTTTCCTATAGCTGCACTTTGCATTTCTTCCACCTTTCTCTTCTTCTGTCACAATTTCTCTTCTTTGTTTCTTGCCCCTCTCAACATAGATACATTTATTCTCTCATTCACCTTTTTTGTTTGGTTCATATTTTACTTTTATTCTCCACGTTTTTTCCCTTACCTGTGAATTTGCCTGCCTCGTTTTTATATCCTTCTCTTTTCTGGCCCTAAGTTGGTACAGATGCCATCTGACTTCTCTTTTGTGTGATGTATCTTTTTTCCCCCATTCTTCTTTTCTGCAGTGTGTGAAATGCACTGAACTGTGGAGTTGCCAAGAACCATCATACAATGAGGAAGAGATAAAAGTATCAAACTACAAGAATATACTAAGCTCTGTATGCTGCAACAGACAGGACAGTCTCCCTGTAGTACAGCATACTGTATAAATTTAAGACTAATTATGATGTAYGTTGCTTGTCCATTCTTGCTTTCCCAGGCTTACAGTCTAATTTCACCTGTGAGCAATGCCCTTTCTCTGAATAACCTTGTGCTATCAGTATAGCTCTTTTATTTCTGAACATCTTTAGCAGCTGTAGGACAGCCCTGGAAAAGAAAAACGGTAAGTTAAAAGAATTGAACAATAGGAGGCTTGAAAACAAATCCAATAACATAAAAGTTTCTAATAGTTTTTGTATTGTAAAATGTGGCTTTAGTGAAATGTTAGCAGTAATGTGTTGGTAGATATTTATCCTCATCAAAGAGATGCTTTCTGTTTTGAGTAACCATTTACATAAATGTATGCCTAAAACAATTTTTTTAGAGTTTGTACAGGCTCTGTCCATCCCTGTTTCATTTCTGCCATTACACTTCACTGTCTGCTTTCTAACTGATTTAGACAAAGCAACACACATCAGTGAAACCACCATCTGCATCGTTCTAAATATGTTATGGATCTTCTAGTACTGAAAAATGGAGGGAGGGCTCTCCAGTAACAGTACAGTTTTGGAATAAAAAAAAGAGTAGTATTAGAACTACACATTTTGCATGAAAAGTTGTATTGCCCTAGTATTGCCTACAAGATGCAAGGGAAGTTTAAAATTAATAGCAGCTAATGTAGCATAACAGAACAAGAAGTAAGATTTATTGCATAGATCAGGCTCACTCCTCTTAGTTTCTTTCCATATGAAAAAATTCTGTAAATGTGCTAAGGAAACTAGTAGTATYCTTTAAATAAAAAGTTATTTTTTCTTTTTTTTTTTTAAATTTTAGGTATATAGGGAAACAGGTACTCCAGTSATTCAGTATATGATAACATATAGGAACTCTAAAAATTGATAAAACTTCCTACATAATTATTGGCAATGTGCATTTGCAAAGAACAATTATGCAATGTTTGCAGGCATAATAAGAGTTAGGAGAGCAAACTGGGCTTCAGAACTGCTTGACCCCATTCCATTCTCTTCTGTTTGGGGCTTTTTATCCTGTCCTCATCAGTGCTGTCTCTGAATGTTTTCCTGAAAAGTGGTAAGCAGTGTGACCAGCATTTGCCAGGTGTGAGTCTCTCTTTGTGGAGAAACTTGATGGAATTTTAAGATATTAAGATAATTTTGTCATTTTTTTTTCTCTGCTATCGTATGTCTTTGTTTTTTGAATGCACTCTCAAACAAATGCGTCTTCCAAAAAAAAAACCCCACAACACAGTAGTGAGATGTGAAGCATTTCTTAGATGTTCGTAGCCTTGCTTTAGCCTTGAGGAACAGTCTGTCCCCTGTAGAGTTGTATTCTGGAATGGACTTCTTGGTCACAGCCTTCATCTCAGGCTTTCAGGTGACCTTTTAGATACTCTGGACTTACGCTGCTGTTAAACAATCGGGAGGTGACAAAAGCACGCCTAGCTGCGAGCAGGTTACTGCTCTTTGGAAGGAGAAGGACTAGTCCCAGCTGGAAATGATAGAAAATGTTACTTGCAGAAATAAACTGAGAAACTATGCCAAACTGAGCATCAGGGAGGAATCCTGGTGAACTCTGAAGAAGRATAAATTGACTGTCTTGCAGGTCCATGTAGAATGATGTCCCTCTAGCTTGGGTTCAGTTTCAATTAGCTGTTGTTCCTCTACAAACTCATCCTTACCAACCTGGTCCCAGAAGACCCAAGTATTTCTTTTCCTGGCTGTGCTGTCTGACTGTATGACTTGTCTGTATAAGCCACCTCTAAAAGTCACATCATTTGAAAATCACTCCTCTCCCATTTGGGGAAAGACTGGTGCTTAATTCATAAGCATGCTGCTCAGAAAAACAGAGTTAAATGAAGAGGAGCGTAAGTACTTGCTACGCTCCCTTTACTTGGCAGAACTGCATCTCATTCATAGGAGAGTCCATGCAGGAGTTGAATTCAGACAACTCAGCCTTTCAGTTCTCTGAGAATAATGCAGTAGACAATAGCCTTCGTTTAGTCACAGCAAATACCTAACTAAAGTTGGCCACCTGGCCGTGGTCTTCATACTTCCCCTACAGTGCCATTTCTTCCTCTACAGAACTGGCTTCTGTATGAAATTTTGTCCTCTCCTTCTGCTCCCAGCCCAGCTCTCCCTTGCTCTCTGGCTACATTTCTTGTGGCTGATACTGAGGCAGTGCAATACTCCTACCTCCCATGGYCATTTATGCTGGCTCACTTGTGAATGTGAAAACACAGCCATCGTTTCTTTTCTTTTCTGACCACAGCCCCCCTTTGCATCTCAGAARCATTTTGCTATTACCTGAAGTTTTAAGAGACTGGGCTCAAAAACTCAGCTTTCTCAGGGTTAAGCAAAGCCATCTCCTTGAATATTCGTCAGCCTGCACGCCACTGCTCTCTCTGCTTCGCTGCAACTTTCACCCTGGTCAAAAGATGTAACACACCTTTTAAACTCTTGGTCTGGGGTTTATCAGTTTACTTCTTCTGAGAGGTGCATCAGGTATATTTGAAATTGTTGTCTCCTCCCCAGCACAAGCTACAACTGAACTTCATTCTTCTACTACTGGTGCTCCTTCGTTCCCTCTCTGTTGGATTGCTTTCCCGATTCACTCTGTGCAGCCCATTAAAAGCTGTTTGTCAACAAAAAAAATGATAGGAAGACTGAAGAAGTTTGTAAGCCTGTTTGCAGCGTTCAGGAGTAGTGCATGCTTCTTCTTGGTTTGCATATTTGCAGGATCATCATGGATATAGTCAGTGCAACAGGTGTTTTCATTTCCAGAAGAAAATGCTCTCTTTTATTCCTGTATGTAGTGCAATAGCTCCTGACTCCTTTATGAAAGTCTGCAGGGAAGAAGAATTTACATTATCAGATACAGCAGCAGTATTGGACCTTTAGCTATGAACCCTAGAAACAGCAAAGAAAACCTTTCAGCTGGTTTAAGTGTCTGAAGAAGCTGAAACTTGAACTTGACTATCATGTTCTGAAATAACAAAATGCAAATCTGCAAACAGCTTCTTACAAGTCTTTCTTTGGAAGTTGATACCTTGGGTCCTTATTTATTCTTTAAACTGTACTAGCTGGGAACATAAGCTGTGTAGGTGTTAAGAAAAAAAACAGATTACATTACAAAGCAAGATGCACACTGTTTGAATGCATCAATAATTCCATTTTCTCCTGTTTTTACAGCAGCCCTGAAAAAGATGCAAATGTATTTTGATTTGTACTGTTTATGACAGATGTACATTAATATAAAACTTTTTTTAATGCACACATGGACAAAACAGATTTTATACAGAAATAATTGGGCTAATTAAAATTGAGTAAATGTTTTAATTGTTGCTTTTTTTTTTTTTTTAATACAACAACATGTTTTCCACCTGTATCAGCTCTATGCCTTATTCATTTAAAGATACTGGAAAGAGAACAAAATGTCTGACTGCATTAAATCAGGGGAACTAAAATGTTTCCAGCCACTTAATATTAATTTTTGTGTGTGTTAAACTACGCCTTGTTCAAACTACATGGTTTTGTCATAACCTTTTCCCCATGTCTGCTTCTACATACAAATTCAGTTTTCAATGTGCACATGCATGAGCATAATTTGAGGATAATGACAACCTTGACAAACGCACTGAGATTTAATTTTAGTGGTTAATAATGAACAATTCATTTTTAGTAGTGAACAATTACTTGTCAATTAATTTCACGTTCTTATGCAGATCGTAGATACTTAGCTTGCCTTGTGTTCTTCCTTGGGATCAAGTGAATTATGCCTTCACTTTTATAAAATGGAAACTTCATCTTCTGCAATTGCATTATAAATGAAAACAGATTCTCCCCCTTAACAACAGATTTTTGTTCTTTTTTGTCTTGCTGCTCCTAGTGACTGGTACTGGATTCATAGCATGCTCAAAACATCTATTGATTTCAAGGAATACTGTATCAGATACTCGTTTATATGTGCTATCATCTGCCTTCTTCTCTTACAAAGTGACTCTTGCTCATCTTTTCAATTTGTACAGTATCCTTCCTTGCATCAATATTACCCAACTAACACTTCACAGCTTGCCATACTTTGTTTCCGTCAGTTCTATTCCACTAACAGCATTATACTTCATATTTTTTTCAATATTTATTGCTAATAATGATTACCTGAGTCCTGCTGTATGTGTGGGAGCTTTCCAGCTCCAATTAGTGACTTTTCAACTGTGTGTGTTGTGAATCATGTTATTAGTGTTAAAGAAATATAATCAAAATAGAATTATTATATTTAACTTGGGCTTACTTCTCATGAGAACCGAAGTTTTTCTCTTTGCTGCGGCAGGGATGTAGGTTTAGTTTAGAGAGTTTGCTCAGCTTGCTTGGGTTGAATACTGGTCTGTTGAAGTCCGTGGAAGTTTGCTGTTTTCTTCTGCAGAGCCATCATTTCCATTGCGGCTTCCACCCCCTTCTCTTTTCAAATAAATTATCAGTATGATTCAACTCCGGCATGGTCCCAGGAAACCCTCACTTCCGCTTTCTTCTCTTTCCTTACATCTTGCTGTTCTCTCCCTCTCCAAAAGCCGCCGTAAGCGTTCCTGCTCTGTGTTGCTGTCCTCATCAGAAGACTCACAGCCTGTTTCCAATTTGCCATCAAATTTTGCAAGACCAGAATTTCGCTGATCAGTATGCAGCTTTGCGTTTTATGCCTCTGGCTTCAGGGAAGTGCTAAAGTATTTAAGAAATGCCGTGAAGAGAGTAAATGCAACTAAATAGCTTTGGAAGTTGCACTGAACTTTGTAAAATATTGCCAAAGTTTGTATGGAGTCCTTTGAAGATGCAAAAAGGCCTCAGATCTCCTGCAGAGAAAAGATACTTACCCAGACCTTCTGTAAAGTTTCAGTCCTTTAGTTCAGATTTACACAGATTTCTTCAGACTGCTGTCTCCACCACTGTGCACTGAATATTCTTTCATTAAGATGTAAAGTGCAATGTCTGTTGCCCGTCTTGGGGAGACAGGAAAAGACAACAAACCAAAATAAAATACATTCTTCCACTGAGGGGAGAAAAAATAAACAAGTAACAAGAAACTGTGCTCCAAACTGCCATCATAGCTCAGAATTTCTGCTTGGATGAAAGGGAGTTTCATATATCAAACCTCTGTAGGAAACGCTTCAGCAGAAATGCTTCAGGCATGAGAATACATCATGGCAGCGCATGGATGATGAAAAAGCAAGATCGCGGCAGTCAATGCAGAGTGAAGACACGCGGCACCTTGTCTGAGAAGTGCTGCACGGGCACGGACTGCTTCTTTGGGGAACTTTGGAAGAAACTATACCTTCCAAATCATAGGGCTTTTCTGTTTTGTTTTAACTTTTATGAACTTCATTTGTATTTTAGTATTGATGTCATATGTATGAAAGATTTTCCACCACTAACTGCTTCTCTATGGAACTGTTACTATCTCCTGGAGTATTTTTACAAAGAAATCCTATAAAAGAATCTTCACTTTTTCCATTTCAGTACACCAAATCTCAGGAGATATTAAATGTGTGTCGCTGGGAGAACGCTGTGTTCCTTGCATAATTTAACCAGCTATATTACTCGTCAGCCTTCTTAAAGAAATACCAGTTTCAAAGCTCTTTTTCTTGTTCTGCGTTCTGTGGTGTGGGGCTTTTCTACATCCTTTGCAAGTTAAATAAAAAACCTTGAGTCTTGAAACAACACTGCTGTTGCAGCACAAACTAGAAAAGAAAAGATGAAAGTAAAGATTGTATGTGGGCCTTCAATTCATGAAGTTACTGAAAAGAAAAATGCATAGTGATGGAAGAAATGAGTTTTTCTGATGATTTTCCCTTTTTATTTAGTGCGGGTTTATAGAAATAGGTATACAAAAATGCAAGGTGATAGGTAAGAATTTAACTATCACAGTTTTCTGTTAATCATTCTTATTTTTTAGTTAGTCCTTACTAAATTAACTTTGTGGCAGGACTCAAGGCAGTACAAATTCTTTCTGAGAATCCGAAAAGCTATAATCAGCTACCTGACAGTCTCCTTTCTCTACCATGCTTGACAGAGTATCCATGAAACCAAAAATACTTTTATTTTTATATTTGTTTATATTTTTGATCCACTTCTAGTGGACATGGCAGGAGTGTGTGGAGTTCTCTGTGCCAGAGCTTATGCATTCAGTCCTCTGTGTGGATTTTGTGCATTTATCTGTATTTGAGAGACAGAGACTAGAAGGTATTATGCTGTGAGATGAATAATCTGCTTAAATGGTAAAGTACCAGTAACCGGTATTGAAAGCAATGAATGCGTTTCTTTGATGGCCATTTCCTATGTGGCCTGAATAATCTTGCTAAGGACGGGCAGTATGGCATTTTCGGCTCAAAGGAAATTTCTTCTAGTTTTGGAGGGGAAGTTTGTTTTTCCATTCTTGTTCTGAGGCAGAGAAAGTTGTAGACAGACAACTCTCTTAGAAACCTGTCAGCTCTGTATTAAAGAAACTGGTATTGACTGTTGTTTATGTCAGTATTTAGGTGTCTATGGGAGCTGCTGTTTGAGGTTTAATTTTTAGTTTTATGTTTAAGTTACAGCAAAGACATGTTTATCCTAAGATAGCTTTCAAACTAAGGTTTCCAAATAGGGCAGAAGAACATTTAAGGTGGGCTTCATTTGAATGATGGAGAAGTTACTGGCCCAGCAAGATATTCCACGTGTAGAAACTGCAGGAAAAAAATGTAGAGACGGTTTTGAAGGAAAAGGTTAAACTTGGCATCATTGTTCAATAAAGGAGATGGGTCATGATGCAACAGCAAATTAGGGACCAGATTCTCTGCTGAAATAAATCAGTCCTGCTCCACTGAAAACAATTGAGCTTTGTTGATTGGTATCAGCTGAAAACCTGCCCATTGGGCTTCTTCTTCTTCTCTGTGCTGTGAACCAGGAAGGATTGCACTAAGGTCTCTGGTGCTACACCAGCATAGATGGTATCTGAATCAGGATCTACGGTGGATGTGTAAGTAGTGGTGAAGTTACGGGTGCCCCAGAGCATAGCGGTAAGAAGCTTGTGCCTGATTCCTTGAAGAATGGGGAGCACTAAGCATGTTAATAAAATCTGAGCTAACTAGAAGGAGTCATTCCAGCTGTTCAGATAAATATGTGTAACTTTCAAACTTTTTTATATTTAGTATATTAGATTTTTGTGTGCTTTCCAGACCTTGACAAAAATGTTATGCAAGTACTAAATATTAGCGCTGCTGCTGGAGATGTTAACAAGCACGAGTGTTTAATGCAAGTGAATAGCATTCTTTGTTCTTCGTCACTCGGCTCTTCTTTGCTCCTCTTTTGCATGAGTAAGTTTGCAATTGTGTGCCTTTAAGTGTGTCTCAATAGTTTGAACAGTGATGAAGGTGCTATTGTAAGGAACATGTGGGAGTACTCATCCACAGGAACATTTTAAAAATATATATATACACCATCTGGTGTAATGAGGTGTATTTCAAAGGCAAAATATTTGCTCTTTGGAAGTCTCTCAGAGTTGAGGATAAATTTCATCTTTGAAAAAGGCAGTTTTGCAATTTCTAGAAAGAAGTTGATTAGTGAGAGAAGGGGAAGGAACCCAACAGGAACATGGGTATTTTATAGCTCATTTTTGGGGCACTCTCTATTTTCAAAAAAAATCTCTCTTAAAGTGCCTATTCAAGAATTGGAGACTATTTGAGAGGTAGTCTCCGATCGGGACGGTCTCCATCCATTGTTTCCACGTATACGGTGCTGCGTTTGGCCATCTATCTTCATTCCAGTTTAGCAGACAGTTCAGGTTCCCCTATATAATGGCCTTTTGTGTTCCTCACAACTCTGCAAAACATTGTGAATTAAGTTATATGACTGTATGTTTTCCCTAAATTATTGGTAAAAGTATTTAAAGTAGTCTTGGGCCATCAGACCTCGGAGCAGCACCTCCAGTCTGCGATGCATACCTAACAGTAACTTTTGGAGTTGCCAGCCTGGCATAGTGGTATACTCATTTAGTGCCTTTAAATGTGCCACTTTAATTCTGTGTGGTGCTGGGGTTTTTTATTAAAACATCGTGTGCTTCAGCATTAAATGTTTCACAGAGAGCTTATTTTATCAGCTAAAGCTGATGGTAAAATCTTGGAGAAGACTTAAAATTGCTTATAAAACCAAGGTGAGTATCATGAAATTTCTCTCTTCCAATTCCTTATGTCTTTGGTCACTTGGCAGTCGATGGCTGTTTTGCTCAGGATCAAAATGAGCCTAATGAGTTACAGGTACAGAGTTCATTGGTTTACTCTCTAAAACTTTTTGCCCAAACGGTTTATTTTATTACTCTTCTGGAATTTCTGTACTATTCCAAGATGTATTTGAAATCGCCTAGTTCTTGTATAAGAACTGGGTGAAACTTCTTGCTCATTTTAAAATCCACCATTAGCAGATGTCTGGTTTTCTTTAGGTAATGTAGGGAAAAATCCCCACTAAACTAACTCTGTAAAGTATCCAGATATCTGCTATTTTTCCAGATATGAGCAGGAAGACTTATTGAATGCTTATGTTTTCCTGCATCTTTACTGATATTTAAAAAACCCTGATGTAGTAATGGGTGCATGCTTCACTGATAGATTCAGTTTCCTTATTATTTCTGCCTAACTCTTTTTGCCACGCTCTTTTGTGTGTGTGTGTGTGTGCTTTCAGCTGCCTTTTAAATTTCAGTTTTTAGTCAAGGCAATCAGCTTTTTTCTCTTACACTTCTAGAGAGATTTTTTTTTTTTCTGCATGTCTTTTCAAGTAAAGCACTCTTCTTTTGTAATCATGAAATTATAGTCGTCCCCCACCCTGGAACAATTGAGAAGTCCTACCAGTTATCATGGATGTTTATGTACTATGTTTATGTCTTGTTGGGATTGAGTTGTGTCTGTGCATAGCAAATATAGCCAGTGATCATTTGCATATTTAAAGACATTTAGTAATGGCAACATAAGATAACTAGGAGATATCCTCCAGACTGATGTCACCTTGGATAATGCCTTTTTCTTCTCTTTATCATACATGTTAAATCCTGCTCTTTGATCTAATCTGATACTCGGTAACAAGCCTTCATGATTAGTGCTGTCAGGTAGAGCTGCAACCCGTTGCAGGACCTGGGCTCCTGATAGATGAGTAATCTGAAGCAGTAACATTTTCTCTCTCCATCCCTTGTTAGGCACTCTGTTCTTCCTGGTTGGATATATTTAGAGGCTTTAAACCCTCCAGTCATATGAATCCTCCCACCAGATTTTGATAATTCTGATTATGTCTAATTTTGCCTCCTATATAAGCTTTTAAATATTCCTCTTGTTTTTGTATGAACTTCTAGCATTGGCATATGGACAGCTGATGACTTTGTTTTTCTTACGTCCCTTGATAATTTGATTCATTAAGCAGTGACGCCTACAATACGAGTTCTACTTTTGGCTATTAGGACTTCATTTAACCTCTCAATGTCCTTGCTTTTTATAGAAAGACTAACGCTCTCCCAATTTGTGTAACCAGTCCGTCATCCAGAGGAGTAAGGTTCCTCCTGCTGGAGTGTGGATAATCTCCAGATAAAATACTTCCGGTTGCTCCAAGGTGATGCAAAATTTCACAAAATGCAAAGGGACTACGACTACAAAACCCAAACGGGTGGCCCTGAGACGGTGCTCCTGGCTCCCCCTTCCCGCTGCGCTGGCAGCCGACTCCTTGGAGGTTAGCAATTTTTGGATACTTTAGTATCCAGTGTTGTTATTGGGTTTCTGATATGTCCTGTCTCCTCCCTGTCTGCTCCTCATGGGAGACTCTTGGGGCTGCTGCGTAGTTTGCCAGCCTGACTGCTTCCTCTCTCTAGCATAGCAATTTTTGATTGCTTTATGGAAAACTACGGTTAAATATTGCAAGCATCTATTCCATTTTTTTTCCCATTTCAAATTTATTTTTTCAATATAATTCATTTTGGTAATTTTTTTTTTTTAGGTAACTATACAGCTTTGTGTATCTTTTCTACAGGCCCAGGAATATTACCAAGAAAACAGATGCATTAAAACTATATAAAATTTCTTCTCTGTATATAGAACAAATATGTTTTTTAGTGTAACTAGGAAAAGCATTTGGCCCATACTCTGTTATACATTAAATTGTGATAGCTCCTTCAGCGTATCTCATAAATCTGTTGATTGTATTTCTTTGAAAAAGAACTACTGCTTTAGTCAGACATTAATCTCCCATCATATTTTATTATATTTCTTATTCACACTGCTACTTGGATTATAAAAAGCAGTTAAATAGCGTGAATTAGCGGTTTGTCAAACTTAAGTTTTCACGGCCTAATAAGTTTCAGGGCGAGCAGACTTCTGCTCGGTCTTTTCCATCCCTTTGCAGGCCGCAGCTCGTCCCGCGGGACGCTGGCGCTGGGAGGGGGTTCCCCCGGCAGCGGAGCCCCCCGGCTTGCTTCCCGCGTCGCGTTTTGGGCGCAGGCGGCGGCGCTTTCGCCCGCGCTCGGTCGCCAGGGCTGCGCGGGCACCGCGAGCCCCCCGCGCTGCCGGCCGTTGCACCTCGAGGCCGGGCTCCGTGGAGAGCCGGTTCTTCATATGGATTCGTAGGAGGATACGTGTAACGGGATAGTCGGAGCCGTAATACAAGGCAACCATGGGGGGGGGGGGGAAGTCTTATTTATTTATTTATTTATTTTTTGCATGGGTGCCCCCCTAGCTGTGTGAGCCAGCGTCACGCAGGAAGCGCCTGAGCTGAAGCAAAAAGATGGCTTGTGTTATTTTGTGGCTTTCTGTGCTTTTTTTTTTTTTTCCCCTCCGGCAAAATGGAAACAGGGGAAGGAAGCAGTTGCTTCCAGGTAGATGAATCACTCTGCTCTGTGCCTACTTGAACAAAGGGTTAAACTCTAGGAGCTTTTTAATGTCTTTTAAGTTATTTTTAGAGATGATAAAGAGTGGAAAAATATATTGATGTTATTTTACCAAAGTGTGTGCATTTACTGGCAAAGGATCCGCGTTAATGTCACCAGTGGATCCTGTGGGTACTCCTTCCCCCCCCCNCCAATTAGTCCTGGTTTTGTTTCTAAAACTAAGAGCTGCTTCTGAGGTGGCTTCCAGCCCCCAGGAGATGAATGAACGGTTCCAACAAATAAATGTGTTTTCTCTCTACTTGCTAAATTGCAACTTTTATGCGGTGACAGGAGAGAACCTTTTTACCACTGGCAGTGGTAAAGCTTTTGAAATGCTGAAAGTGAAAATCGTATTATTAGTTTTTTACCTAAGCTCAAGCCCCTGCTGCCCGTGCATCTGGGAGCCTTTGGCAGGAAACGGTTTCTGTGAGCTTTATAGCTACCGCGCCGAGCCCCCGCGGTGCCCTTCTCTGGTTTGACCCTCTCTTCCCCTCGTCTTCCAGGAACGGAGATTTTTGCCGGGAAGAAGTTCCTCGTCCCTGTTTAACGGCTGTGTTGGCGATGATTTCTGTTTCTGCCCCGGCAGCACCCGGCGGCGGGGGGACTCTGCATCTTTTTCCCTCTGCTTGGGATCAGCCCGAATAATTCACAGCTCTGGCAGTGCAATTTTACTGTAATGTAAAATACTGCTGGGTCAAAACCCATGGTTGCGCTCGGTGCTAGCTTTTGTGAGCTTGTCTCTGAAGTCCGAGTGTTGGATTTAGCCATATAGTGAAGGCATGGAAGGAATGATTGTTTTCCGTCYAGAAGGAAAAGAGGATGCCACGATTTATTTCTGTGAATGAGGGAAGCGAGTGCTGCCTTTTAGCATTTTCTGTGCTTTCTGAGGTAGATCTGCAGTACAGTAAGTTCAAAACAGGCTGCCGAGAATATCGTGCTCATCTGCTTGTTTAAAAATGGATCCCGTCTCCTGCCTACGCAGACGATGGAAGTATCGTTATGGGAGTCTTAATGCAGGCTGGCTCCGGAGGCAGAGCCGAGGCAGCGGGCGATGCTCTGGAGCTGATCTCCTCCAAGAAAGTGATCTTGGACCTTTTTACTGTGGGTCGTGTAGGTGATCTCCAGGATCAGTCTGGTATCTCACCCTCACATTTTGGTGCAGAGTCCTTCAATGTATAGCCTGTGCGTATAGCATAGTAATGCTCTGGCTGTTGTTAGCATACTTATATCTGAGGAACATCATAAAAGACATTTTCAACAGCTGGAGGGTTTAGCACAGACGAGGCAGAGATGGAAATAAATGGTTATGCATTTAATATCTGTAGATATTAATATCTTGATGTCTGTGTGATGTGTTTTTATATGAGAGCGATCTTGATGGGTAGTAATCTCTCTTTTTTTATGAAACATCCGCTTTTTTTCATGTATTGCTTTCACTTACACACCTGAAGCTACCGTGTAGTTTTGCTAGTGATTATAAGCATGCTCGTGTTGTTTGGTAATTCCTTGTGTTTGTACTTCTCTAAGGAAAATAGAACAAGAAAGTTTCGGGAAGTAGCAGCATTTAGCGCAGATTAGTAGCGTGGAAGAGCTGCACCTATAGACCTCCCCTAGCTGCTGCTGATGTCTCGGTAGGGAAAAGAGAACAACTGCCAGCTACAAGTGAAGAGGCAGAAATTAGAGCAACTGCTGAAAAATCACTGAAATTAAGGACCTGCTCGTTTAGTGTGATTGGAGCATGTAAATATTAACTCTAATGATGACAACATGTAAATTGGAGTGCTCAGTGACATTTGAGCACATGAAACTGAAGTGYCACAACCTGCTTTATTGATCATTTTTAAAGTCATCTGCATGTAATTTGCCACACTATTTACATATGCCCTCCTGTAGGTAGTTTACAGCAGAGTTTCCGTAAGAAGTCACCAGTTTTCCAAAATTCAAACATATAGGTACATATAAACAAAATAAACATATGTGCAAGAAGCTGTCTAAAGCTGGGAGCTAATTAGGATCATGATTTTTTTTTTCTTTTATTTAACTGTTTCTGTTACATTCTCTGGCTTTGCAGAGAAGACAATATCCATGAAAGCAACAGGATAATTACAATATAACATTAAGGATTTCTGGCATACTTGACTATCATTTATTAATCAACCCAGTTAATAACTATAGACAAATGTTGATGTCTGGTAACAGCTCAGTTTTAGAGCAAACTTCTAAACCTGCTGAAAAGTAGCTCCTGTAGGTTTTAAGCTGCAGTGAATTTACAAACCTAAATGAAAACTGATTTAGGAGCAAGCATCTGTTTTGTTACATCCTCAAATTAGATTTAGGAATCTTGATAGGCCTAAACTTCTTGGCAGTGAGCTTCGTGCATTTCATTTTATCATAAACTCCTTCTGACAATTTGTAGGCATGCTAGACCTTTTGGTCCCTAAAATCTCACAAGTACAATGGCTTTAATTTACGTTTCATCTTCACTAGAGGGATTCAGCAAACAAAAAGCAAAAATACCACAGAAGTGGATCAACGAGAATGAGAACGTTTCCTAGCACATCCRAACAGTAGTGTTTTTCAAGTAATTCTGTGTTCCTCTTGCCAGAAGTCTGTGTTTTTGTAATACTTCTAGATCAGAAACACTGGTATTGAAGTTTCAACAGTTTTCAACACTATTTCAACAATATTTCAGTATTTCAACAGTGTTACTTCCCTGATTAACATGTCCCTACTTTTATAAAGTACGAGCAGAAGTGTGTAGTGGATTGTGTCTGGCATGATCAGAGGCTGTCAGTAATCTTTGTAATATAAAATCTTTTCTTCCATTTTTAACATTTGAAAATCTTTACAAACAGGAACATCTCCAAGAAAAATAAATCCTAGCCAAATGAAGGGGAAGGTGCCTGGCTTCTCCTAATGCCAGTTCGATGCTGTTCATCCAGTGTATCCCTCGGACTGTTGTAGCAGTACCTGTCTTAAATATCTTAATGTTTCTTAATATATCTTAACTCCCAAGTATAGAGCAAAGGATCTTTTGGCAAATGCCTTTCTAACAGAATATCCCAATGTCCCGTACAAAAAGGCATGTTGTGAGGAAACCGAAGAAACCTTTCAGGTTCTTTCTTTGCATCTCAATGTGCTGAATGCATCCAAGCACAACCAGGTATCGGCAAGTTCACCAATTTACAACTGTCTGCGGATGCTCTTTGGCAGCGGGGCAGGGTACTTGCCTGGCTTCCCCTGCATCTTGCTCTTGATCAAGTCCTTGCCTTCCCGAATTGTTAATAGCGAAAATACGTAATTTTGTAGGATCCCCAAAAGACAAGAAAGTTGTGGACCCGGGTGGGGTTGACGACCTCATCCTGCCCGGAGGCCGCGAGGGCTGTGCGCCGCCCGGGGAGGGGGGTCTCCGGCGGGGACGGGGGCGCAGCGTAGCAGAGCAGGTTCTGCAGCAGCTGGCGAGGTTTGCTCGCATTAGCTCCCGATTCAGTAAAAGCCAGGCGGAGTCGTGGGGACCTCCTGTCATTTTGTCAAAGCCCCTGCGCAAAAGGAACTTTGCACGCGGAGGGAAGCGTTTCTTGCAAATCCATAATTAAATGTCAGGCTGTGGAGTGGGCAGAGCTATAGAAAATATAAATGAGGACTCTTTGGGCAAAAAGCACTGAGGAATGGTTTTTATAGGTTGCTGGAAAAAACATTTACTGTTGATGAAATGTGTGCTGGACCCTATCATTTTGTAAATATATTTTCACCATCATAATGTTAAATGACAATGTAATAACTTGTATCCAGCAATCTGAATAGTTATTGCTTTTTTTTAACTGAGTCCTCTAATATATAGAGATGTATTTCTTGCTATTTCTCAGGACCTAATATGTTAAAAATCTTTCAACATTGTGGCAAACAATGAGAATTATTTGGCTTTTCCCATTCTAATATTACAGACTTTGAAAACCGGCTTGATCAGAGGTTTGCCATGAGGAGACGCTCTGTTCTGCACTACAGCAGCACTTAGTTATTGCAAAATAAACCAGCTGGGTCATATAAACACCTAATGGAAGTGGGGGACAAAATAAGACAAATCACAGATACACATGGTCTTTAAAGCTGCTTTAAGCAGCTGGGAGGAGTTTTGTGCAATTTGGAATGAGACCGATAGGATCTTAGGCTCCTGGATACTGATAAGCTATGTGAAAATAATATGACGTGGGAGACTTTGGGGTCATCTCCTTTTTCTTTCTGACTATGCTGGAGCAAAAGCAGCAGCTGCTAAACCATACTCCTCTTAAGATTTAAAAAAAAAAAAAAAACCAAAAGGAAAGAACAAGTCAAAACCTTCACATATTCCAAACAAGTCTGAAGTCCTGAGCTGTTGGACTGTAACACCAATTCTTGTCACTGACTGCAGGTGTTGAGCGTCTCTGGCGTTCATCTTCACCTTGACAGTTAGTATTGCCAACAGTGCGCCCACTGCTGCATACCTTAAAATGGATCAATTAAATTAAATTGGAAGGGAAGGATGGAGGAAATTAATTATTCTGGAAAATGAGAAGACTGAAGGAGAGAGTAATGGAGCTAAAGGAGGAGAATGGGAAGGCACATAGGAAAAGTGAAGCTGCAACAAATGAAAGGCTAAAGGGGTAAAGGTAAGTAGAATAGGTTGGGGAAAAGAAAAACGGTGGGACTAGAAAAGAGTGGTAGGACAGAAGAAGATGCTGAGGAGACTGAAGGTAAGGGCAATAGAAAAGGGAAGGTCTATAAGGAAGTCTAGTGCATAACGGGGGCAGGGGGGAAGCAAGCTGAAAGAAGAAAGAGTAAGGTGGAATTAGAAAGTGCTCAGTATGTAACCCTCAAGAATTCAACATATAGCCCCATGGTATTGGCAGAGCTTTTAATCTTGTCTRCTTTTCTCTTTAAGTGCTAATGAGTCCTTCTAAAAGGCAAGGACTTTTCTGCAGTCACCTTTTCTGGTTCAAGGGAATGTGCTCGGTCGCAGCCTGCGTGGGGGGTTGTCTGTATTGCCGGAGCATCCGTGTGACTTGCGAGTGTGGGTTCATGGCATCATCGTACGGCCCGATGTGTTAGTCTCTATCAATATCCGGTCAGCATTTCTATCCGTAACCAAGGGATAGAGGGGCAGACATTGAAAAAGTCTAGAAAATTACATTATTATCCATTTCTGCGCTGGTACAAGGTAGCTTCCTGAAATAAATCTTGTCAGAAAATAGCATCAAATATTAATTTGGCCATATATCTTCCAGTAATTTAGCAACTAAACCCACTACAATGGACTCTGATTAGCTCCCTATTCTGTGGAAGCTTGATAGCTACGTTTCTTGCATAGCTTTGGAATTTCAGCTTCTGCTCTTTAGACCAGCAGGATGGTCTGGATTTGCAGTTTACTTTAAAATGCCAAATAAGATCTGTCCAGCACAGAGGTTCTGTGTTACAGAATTTTTAACATAGAAAAGCTTGCCTGCTTTTGATGGGGTGTAAGAATTGTAAACAATCCTTCCCTTAACTTGCGAGAAAGGCATTCAGGATGAGAGACAAATATTAAAATACTTAATTAGAGAAATCTAGAGACTATTACCAAAACTGTACGCTTGTTTTTGCCGTGAAGCTATGTACACGCACAAAGATCCTTTGACACAGAACTGATTACAGAACTGCGATCCTGGGCTGCATCCTTCGGGAAGTCAGATGACCCAGACTAATTGGCAAGGCTGGATTTAATAATTCTGTGTGTTCAGTACATTTGCGAGTGCTTGTCTTACGCGTAACTTTGGAAAGTGGTGTGTGAGCAAATAATATGCTCTACTGTAGTACCAGAATGTTGACAATTGCTTTCTGGGGTCTAAAATTTATTTTTCTCATTAATGTTTTATGTTGATATTAATATTTAAAACATATCAGCTAACAAGATTAGGTTGAATGAACAGAATACAAAATGTCTTGTGCAACCATTCAAGACAAATGGTTTAATATTTCCTGACTTAAGCTTCTTCCATTAAACCATGTTATTCTGTCACACTGTCATACTTGGATTAGTTATTTTAATGTTAAATTTTGTGTTTTTTTCCGTATGTGGGCTTCAGTTAAAAAATAAATATATTTAGCATTTAATTGGATTCTTTCACTTAGTTAAATAGCTATTCCAATGTATGTTCAATAATAGATGTATTGCAGGTRGAATTATGTACCCCTTCTTCCATGGAAGAAGGTGATTTGTCTAAGATTATTATATTTTATTTCATCAGATACCTACCCAGTGCTCAGAACTTCTACCACAGTTAAAACACACAGCTAAAAATTT
Source organism: Apteryx rowi (assembly GCF_003343035.1). Lineage (NCBI taxonomy): Eukaryota > Metazoa > Chordata > Aves > Apterygiformes > Apterygidae > Apteryx > Apteryx rowi. The sequence continues at coordinate 3,246,057 of NW_020447197.1, read as the reverse complement.
TGTCCCATATAGCTGTTGGGTAACAGAAATTCCTTGTTACAGATCCTTTCATAAGTAAGAATACAATGGCCATAGCCTGCACCAAATTGGGAAGTTTTATCAGATCTTCCTTCCGTCTCCCTTCTGTCAGTCTCTTTAAAAACCTGATCCAAAGGTCACTGAAGTCAATGAAAAGACTCCTRTTGACTTCAGTGGGGCTGGCTCACTCCCTAAATGCCAATGAATAAATGTGGGTTTTGCAAGATGCCTAGAGAATTCTAAAAATCCCGGGAAAGATGAAAATACGTTGCAAAATCTTTCTCGGCAGCACAGTCCCCTGAGTTCAWTTCCCATTTATATCAAAGGAGCTCCAACTCTGCTCAGTTAACCCTGTGTAGTTTTTCTCATTTCAGCTGGAAAAATGATTGACAGAAACAATCAAGAACTGTTCATCACCTACCTTCATTTTGGTTTAGCTGTGAACTAAAAGCAATAGGGGATTTACACTCATGACCTTTGATTATTGCATGCTGTAATGTAGAAACCCAGCTAAAAGCYACAAGCCAGAGTTTCAGTGGAAGAAAACAGTTGTGGAGGGTTTAGTGGGTTTTTTTTGTTGTTTTTTTTTTCCCCTCCTTTTTTAGACTTTCAACTGTATTTGCTAGGAGTTGCTTTTATGTCTGGCTCACAGAATGATTTCTGAAGAGAGAAATAGTCTTTGCCTTTGCAAGATCTTAGGTTGCATAKAGTTGCTTAGCGGAGGTTGCCAGCCGACTTCCAAACACCTCTCGCTTCTGAAGAGGCTGTACAATGTCCTTTCTAGCCTCTCACATCCTTCAAAGTTTTGAGTTCAAGTGCAACTTTAAAGGCACTTCATGTGAACACTGAACTTTTGGGAAAAATCACCTCTATTATTATTATTATTATCATCCCACATGCAACACAGAATGAACATTGRTCCCAACAGTTTTATTCACTAAGACATGTTGAATTCACCAACATGCTGCTACGGAAGCTTTGAGTTGTAGCCAACTGCAGAACACCCTCCCTACTCAACAACTTGTTGCAAATTGACCATGAAGATGGGCAAGGCCGTCCCTTTGCAAAGAGACGAAATGCGGTTGTAGTTCGTGGACATCCCCTCTTGGGAGGGTGCTGATAGATTTCCTGGAGCTGCTCGTCCTCGCTGCAAAGCCAGCTATAAACCTCTCTGGATCGCTCGTTCCAGCACCGAAGGGTCTGTAAATCTYTGCGTCCCCCTTTCTCCACCGTGACTGTGCCTAGAGCTCTCTGCGAGCCGCCGTTCCCGCAGTGCCCTGCACGGATATAGCAAGCGCTGAGGCTGGTGGCGTGGGGATAAGGGGAGCTTCCTGGCAGGCAAAGTGTCTGGAGTTGCCGTGGCGGGGCGGGTGGAGGATTTAGGGCACAGGGGTACGTCACTGTGTAATTAACAGAGCAGTAATGAGTATGTTCTRTACTAAATTTAATATAACATTGGTAAGATTAGATATCTGTGGATACAAAGTGTTCACTATAGTAAGTTTTTAATATCAATTACCCAATGTAAATGTTATCCAAGACTGTAAATGTTTATCCAAGAAAACTCACGAAACTGTATTGCTTCATTTAGAGGCTCATGTTAGCATCACAAATTCCTTCTTCTGATCTTCTTGGAAGTCTCGTGCATTTTCCTTCCCTTGCATTAGTTTCAGACAGTATATCAGGATATGAGTAATTATTATTTGTAAAATTTTGAACTTTAGAAGCTTTGGTAAATGATACTTTGGTGTGTTGCGAAAGAATAAGACCTAATTTTCTGTTTATTTTTCAAAGAAAAATAAAACACTCATGGGTATGACAGTACTTAGGGTGATGCTTGCTATGCTTTTCAAACTGTCACAGTCCATTACACCACACTCCCTCTATAGCATGTTAAGCATTCATAAATGTTTGCCAGGTATTTTAGAGATTTTCCTAATTCCGGTTTACATTTAGGTGCTTGATGGGCTGAGGGGTATTGTATAAAAGCTCATTGCAGGCTGTTGGATTGCTGTTGCGGCATTTGCAGCATCCAAGAAAACTTGCTGTCCTGGGATACGCTGTTTGTTAATCGAGCCGGGCCGTGCTGCAATGCTTAGGTAATTCAGCGAGCTAACGCTGGCCAGAGAAAGCTCAATTTTGAATCCCTTTTCTTGCGTGGTTGCAAAACCCCTGACAGGTCAGAATTCATGGGAGGGTCGGGAGGACATCACAGCTTTATCCAGCACTTTAATGAACTGCCCAGGCATCGCCTTCTCACCGCGGTGTGATGGATGAGTTTGTTCCCACTTGCTGCTTGCCCTTATCTTGAGGACCCGTCAACCTTAACTGAGTTGTCTCCGTTCAGGAATCCCCGACCACGTGTGCAGAAATTCCCTGTGCCTCCGTGGTGATTCAGGCCGTTCAGGAGAGTTCGTGTAATATCGCTGCGTGAGTCAGCAGCTCCCGAGGGCACCGGGCTCGGCCGGCGCGAAGCACTGAGCTCTGCTGCCTTCGCAGGAACGATAGCGCGGTCCGTGGTAAAAAGGGCATGGTTTTAGGAAGGCTGCTAACTTGCCTCAGCTAAACATGTACCAGAAGCCACTGTTTTAAATGTTATGTGTTGTGATCTTCTATAGGGATTCCTCTACTGTCCTCTTCCCCAAAATATTTCCTTCTAAAAAAAGCATTTAGTAAAACTACTGATGTCTGTCACATTTGGCTAGTATTCTCCCCTACCTTATCTGAGAAAGCAGAATTTGGCTATGCAGTAACATGTTTTACTTTGTTTGTTTTATGTTGTTTTTAATGCATGCTTGTGCTGTCTTTCATAYGTCTAAAGAGACATTGCATTTTGAGTAGAAGTTCATGAATTTTTATGATGGTCACTAGGACCTGTGTGAKTTTGTTCCATAGTCTCAACTTTCACTTTTTCACAGATGAAATGTGGTACTTGGAATATATTCCATCAGACACTTTATTTCTGGTTTATAGCCTATACAGAGTTGAGGTCCTCTAAGTAAAACACATGGACTCTTAGTTGAGGACATTTTCTTTTAAATATAGCATTTGTAAATGACTCATAAAATTAGACAGACGTAATTGCAATTTAATTTTCTGCCCGAGCAAGTAAAATCTAGTAGTGGACTCCAGCTGCAGTGCAGTGGCAGCCAGGTGAATGTTAGGTGGAGTTCAGCGAGCTAAGTTAGCGTAATGTGAACAGCTAGAATTTGATTTTTTTTTTCCTGAATAATGTATAAGATTTTGGACTGTGATCCGTTGGGCTAATATGTATGAAAGTATAGGGTTAAAGCGGTTGCCTGCAAAGTGCAGAGTACTGTGTTTCTGTATAGGTTGTAATTTGTTGTCTCTGTGTTTTTGAGTGCTAAAGGCCTGGAATTAGTAGTCACCACAGCCAGAGATGGGTATATAGTGAAAAAAGCTTTTCAAATAATGGTTTGAAAAACACTTGTTTTCATCAACTATAATTAACTACTGAAAATTAGACTCTCTGAAGAAAAAAGGCATTTATAGTGTCTGTAGAGGGGGGGAAAAGTCCCAGCCAGTCACAGTATTCGATAAAAGATGCTCAAGCAAACATTTGTATGGGATAAACATACTGTATACTAACACAGGTAATGGGTAAATCTGATGTGTGTTCATGTTGCTTTGGTTCTAACAGCGAGTCTAGGATGTGGTTAGCGTGACTGCTTGTGTAACATGGATAATCTTCATGCTCCTAACGTAGCAGCCGTGAGAAACACTATTAATTAGAATATGCAGGGTGATACTCAGAATTTAGCTGGAGAATATTTTATTATTTCCAACCCTATTAACTTCATTTCACAATTTACTGTCTATGAAACAAAATCGTATGTACGTCTACTGAAAAGCAAAAAGATGCGGTCTATCTACTTCCAGTACTGTGTATGGTGGGAAAACACCTGGAAGAGTTAAAAGCAGGAACAGACYGTATGACTATGTTATGGCCTAAGATCTTTATGGTCAAAATGATATCATATGCAGCTTTGTTTTCATATTAATTCAAATGGCAAGGGGTGCACTCTGCCTTAGATTCAAATACAACTTGACATGCAGTTTATTCTCCATCTGGGTAGGATTTGTATGGAAAATACTGGAAGCATCAGTTCATTTACTGATTATTTTTTAAATGGCTTCGGACTCTGTGTATGCAGCACTTTAGTTCATTGAACTCTTGTCAGCACAAACATGTAAGACAATTGTTCCAATAGCATTCAATTATTACAATTACAACCTTATTATATTGCATCAGCTTTTTGCTCCTTGCAGTTAATAAATAGCATTCAAGGCTTGTTTGTTTTTTTTCTATGGYAGTGAAAGTATTGCCTTATTTAAGAAAAAGAAAAGCAAGAGCAGAAAGCATATAAAATATGCAGAGAAAAGGCCATTGAGAAATTTTAGTGATGTGGTAAAATGAAATGAGGGCTCATTTACTCCTGCATAGCTTTTCAAAGCTTGACTCTGTATTTAGGATTTGTGACTGCTATCAATTTACCATAACTTCTCCTGTTATAGAGTCATAAAAAAARAAATCCATGACTAGTAGGAGAATACTTTAGGAAATGAAAGCCACTGTTTTTAGTTCATTGCTTTATTTCTTCATTCCTTCCTTCTTTTCCTTGCAAGTTTATGAAGTGATATATAGTCACTAAAATACTAGTTTATTTTGTTGGCAATTCTAGTCAATGATTTCTTCCATCAGCTGATGTAGTAGGAAAAAGCAGGTGTGATTTTGCACGGGTGTCCTTTCCTCTGGTCAAAGTAACAGCAAACTCCATCCTAAGTAGAAGTTGGAAAGAACTTCTTTTGGTTTAATTTAGTGATATTAATCAGTTATACCAAATTATAATTTTTTATATTTAGCACCTGGCCTGCCAGGCCTAATAAAAGATATTAGCTCTCTTTATAAACCTTGCATTTCCAACATCTGATCCACACAGGCATGACACTCCTTGTTTTAGCCAAGATCCAAAACTGTAGCTGCCTGTCTAAAATACTGCTGCAGTTCCAGACCTCTTCTCTCATATGTAGAAAACATCTCCTGCAGTCTCAGGGCTCCCACAACGGCTCACATTCACATTGGTAATGATGAGTAACCTTACGCCAACAGTTTCTGGATCCTGTCTCATTTCTGTTTTGGTTCTAACACTGCATAACAGTCTGGGGCACAAAAATGCCGAAGTATAYGCGAGTATAATGTGAAAGTATTGCTCCCAAGACTTTTGCTTGATCAGACCTGGAGGGAAAAGCTTAAGAGAAAAGATATAAAATATTATAATGAACATAGTTGTAAGCTAACTCGGAATTTATCTTCAGACTACACCTAATGAAATAAATCCAAGTCCAGCTATTTCAGAACAGAAACATGACTGAGACGATTTAGTACCGCTTATTTCCTTCACTAATTTTTCAGGTCTTGAGTCTCTGAAGCCCACTGAGATGAGCTTGTATCTTTGCATCACAAATACTCCAAATAGTTTACATCGTAGCACACATGTCAAGTTTTAGAAGTTGAATGAATATCTCTTAAAAAGACAAAATAGCCTGGTAAAGGCGGATGGTATGTCATGATCGTATTACCTGATCATCCTAGAGGAAGGGACAGATTTCTACCAGGACCATGTCATGGTTGTCACTGGTGCAAGCGCTTCTTGAGGGAGAGCCTGAGGTTAGATTTGCTGTAAATCAGGTGGTATAGGTAAAATAAGTTGCTAGCACACAAGCGCACAGACRTCACGGAGAAGTATATTTGTGTGGTTATGTACTGCACATGCAGACACATGCATGTGCACATTCACACACGTACAGTCTTATTTTTAACCAGAGTGGCTCATTTCTATTAGAAYGAAGACAGCTGAAAGTAATCTGACTGAATATATTCCTGACATTAAACACTTCCGCATTGTTTTGTGGAAATAGGATAGAATCGTAAGTAAGAATAGTAATGAGCTTATGTATTTATCCTGTGTGAATGAAGGGATGAGTGTCACAAGTGATTTGTCGCCGTGCCTGTTCTGAGTTAAGGAGCCTTTACCCTCAAGTACCTTTATTCTGACTGTGCTGTGGTCTAGGCTGTAAAGTACCCTGCTGGATATTTTACTGGGAGGGATCCTGCATGGCTGTGATCACATCACGTGATGTAGCAGTGTGGATCCCCCTGAGCAAGACTGATGAGGAGGCTACAGACCTTCTAGCTTCCTCCAGGAAATCCATGTCTGACCTGCAGCACCAAAGCGATACTGTGGGGAGGAAGTGGAGGAGGGTGAATGGATAAAACTTCACTGTTGTGAAATTTTTGCCTGCTTTCACAATAGCAATGTTCCCAATATAATACAACCTTTGAAATATGCATCAGGGCATGCAGTTCTAAGCTGTGGGGTGCTTGTCTTTCCAGATTGGCTTGAAGTCCATTTTTGTATGGTTTTGCAAGCACTATGAGACAAAATACACAACTAATTTTAGGCAGAAGCCTTGGAGCATCTTAATCTGAAAGGGAAATGAGATTTTGAAAAACATTTCACCATGAATGGGATCAATATCGTTTTTGTGTTTTAAATGTAAGAGAATGAAGCTGACTTTCATTAACTGTGAATGAACATGGATAAAATCCTGTATCTTATTTAATAGCTCGGTCCCATATCTGCTCCTCTTGGTTTTAGTAGTGCTGTTCAGATGAGTATAAGGCCTATAAGAAAAGCCTCTGACACTTCATTCAAATAAAATTCTCATGCTGACTTCTGTTTCAGCAAGGGTGGAAATACTTGTCCCTGTTTGCTGTAACATTCATTGTAATAGTCTTAGTGCACATTATCATTATAACAAGCAATGAGAATCAATGCTGCTCATTAATGTAATATTGCACGTAAATGAGCCGTGTTCCTGTATCATGTAGAAGGCTATATCCTTAAGATGTATTTAAATAAATAACATTAAGAAGAAAGAAACCTTCAAATAACTAAAAGGTTTTAACCTAAGTCCCTAAAATCAATGAAAATGGAAGCTAAATCTCTTGCTTATCTGTTAATTCAGCACTATGCCTTCTCCAGGTCAGTGTTACAGCACACGTGGGACAAAATATCCTTGAATGATTATGTCCAAGATTCCTGCAATAGCCAGACACAGGGAGATAAGGAAAGATAGACTGATAGGCTTAGCTCTGAACTGGCCTGTTTTCATTGGTTTRTGTCAACCCCCACATTATTTTCGCAGTTTCTTGTATGTTGTGTATTACATCACTGCTATATAAACCTTATGTGGCCAGCTAACGTGTGAAGACAACCTGTAAGCTTGCAAGCAGCTTTAGATCCCTTCTAGAACCTAAGGGAAATACAGGGGCCATACTATAACCYATGAGATCTCCTCAAATGGTTTCATGATTTTGCATTTAAATAAATAAAAAGAAGCAGCAAGTGTTTTCCTATCACCTCTATGAATTTTTGCTCAACAGAGGAATAGATTTCACTTGCATTAAAATATTTATGTTTTCTAGCCCAATCCTGTCTGTATTCTTGTCTTTTCATATACATTCACTGCAGAATCTGTGTGTTTTCCAAGCAATAACAACTTAAGCTTCAGTACGGATCTATGTTACATCTCCCACAATGTTTGAGATTATATAGCTTTTTAATTTCATTTCTCTCTGCTCTCCACCTTCTTCTAATACTGTCCCTCCTTTACCTTTACTTCTCTTCCACCTTTATGAATGGTAAGGTGCAGAAGTGAGTTTTACTTTATCGTTATATTTATGGTCCCTGCAAACTCCTCCAGGGTGAGCCCCAGCTGAAGTCCTCTGTGGAAATAGTCCTGTCTCCTGTAATCATAGGTGTCATCCCTGAGGCTGACAGCTTCAAAGTTTCTGGGGAGCGTTATTCTCGCGGGACGGTGCCCTYGTGAAGAGGGGCACTCCCACAGGTATTTTAAATCCGTTCCTTAGAGGGCYGTGAAGTGTAACAGCAAGACCTTGGATTTGACTGAATATTCTGTGGGGAATCGGTGTAGAGGAAAGAGAGGGATGATGTATTGTCATGTGCAGGTACGGCAAAGGAATTCAATATCGGCGTTTTGAGCTGACTGAAGCTTTCGTTCGCATACAAAAAGACTGCATGGTTTAACCAAGGTATCACAGAGACACCGTGTCCTTTTTGAGCTGGCAATATTGTACGTACCTTTGTTCTTCAGCAGAGGTCCATGCCCGCCCCCTGTATAATAGGTGTACTTTCCACTGCAAAGGCATTAATTTTGAAATGAAACCTGCCTTGAGCTTTGCTTGGTGGGTGCTTATTGACTCAGGGAGACCTATAGAGTGGGAGCCTTTTAGTGTGTGTGTGATGTTACGCTTTTGCTTCTTGTCATCTTGGCAGTTTCTTAGGTGTTTCGGTGCTGTTAGTGCTTCTTGCTAAACACTGTTTCAGATTACTTGGGTTTTGTCACTTAATTGTGGTTTCGATTTATTGTGGAGTTTGTGCACAGTGATTCTGTTTTTTTTGTGTGTGAAAAGTATGCTAGAGGGAACTATGTCTTTGTATTTAAAGTATATATTTCTTAATTAAATATCTTATAAACAATGCATCAAAGAATTCAATGGCGAGGTGCTGGGAAAGAAAGAAGCAACGGAATAAAAGTGTGGCTGATAATTTAATACCGGGGAGACAGACAAAAGGTTTCCCCAGTAAAATTTATGTCGTGAACCTGAATCTCTAGCCACAGTAATTACAAATGAAGTGTTTCTATCTTGGGCAGCCGACTTATTCATGGAATAGATACTTTTTCATTGCTCTTGCGCTTGCTTGAACTGCTCTGTGCAGCTGGGAAGTGTCGCAGGGCATCGAATTGCTCGTAGCAATGATTTTAGTGATTCAAAAGGAGGTCCATGGGGTCTCTAAACTAGAAGGCCTAGTGGCATTTAGAAACCTTTTAGGTTCAGTGAGGAAGCAGCATGCTCTTCTGTCCCCCCTGGAAGTTTGGTCTACCTTGGAAGATTCTCCTGAATAAGTGAGTTTCAGTGATTGGCCTCGTGGGTGCATTCCTGGTTTGGCAGCTACATCGAAAAGCCGCCCTTGAATGTGTTCTGCTTATCCGTCTCTGCACCGATACCGTCTGCCCTCGTTTGTGCCCGCAGGGCGCCAGGGGTCACCTTCACGGCTTGTAGGGATCGGGTGAGCCGAGATGGGCTGCTCCTCTCTATCAGAGAAGCACAGGAGAATTTGTCTTTTGGGGACCGCGGCGAAATTGTGAATAGCTGCGAGAGGATTATTTGTTCTGAGAGGTTTAGTTTGCCTCATCATTGGAAAGCCTGTGGATTACTATCTTGCAGCAAGCAGCGCTGCGGTGTTAGATTACGTACCAACGGGATCAACAGGCACGCTGCTCTTACCCCATGCGTGCCTAAGAGTTTCGCTGGGAGGTGGGAGATGGGTTACGGAGAACATCCAGRCAAGAGCCTGTTAACTCAGCAGTGAAGAGAAATCCTGTAAGCATGATGCACTTGCATAAATGAACAGTAATCAAGTAGAACTGGACTTTTTTTTTTTTTTTTTTTAACTATTTTAGGAATAGCTTCAGTGAAACCGACTTCTATAAGCTGAATGTCTAGCTCAAAAAGGTGAAAACAAACCAAATGAGAGGAGTAGAAATTTATAATTAGATTATTTTCTTTCTTTAGGCAACCAGTATTGGTAATGCATTAATGTTTTGGTCTCTTTGAAAGTTTCTGCGCTGCCTTTTTGACAGAGATATCAAAAGCAGCTCTAAACATGCTCTAAAATCACAAGGAGTTATTACAGGAAAAGCAGAACCAACTTTGTGATACAGTTAAAAGAAAAAGCATAGCCCTTATTTTTTTTATTCCTTAAAATATATGTACTTACTTCTTGATGATATATAAAATCACCCAAAAGAGGCAAAGCATAGACACAACTTTTCAAAAATCCTTGGAAAGGACTTTCAAAATCAGTTTAAAGGATAAGATTAAAAAAAAAAAGGGGGGGGGAGGAGGAAGTGATCGTACAACATTGAGGTCCCCATGGAGACCCTTTGTTTGAAGATCATTAACTTTCAGTTCATCATTACAGTTGGTAAATCATCAGTCGCCRGGATAAAGTGTTCTGAACTGCAGTGATAAAGACCTGGATTTAATTTGCTGTATCTCGRTTCTTTTTCTCATCCCTCTGTACTTCCCCTTTCAGGGAAAGTGGCAAACAATTCTCCTGTGAMCTCTTGCAATAGCAGGATTATGTTGTTTAGGACTGGGACTTCAAAAGAGGTTTCAGCCCAAGAGGGAGAGGTGACAACAAAGACTCCTGGAACAGAAGGCAGAACCCAAATCATGAATTTGTTGAGATTTGGCTCAGTGTGGTACCAAGACCTGAAAATAAAGGTAAAAGGATGCTCTGTTGACATAGTAATAGAAAGTAATTGACTGCAAAAAGAGCAGTCTGTCTGCTGCAGCCAGAACAATACTCAAATTAAAAACAAGTGAGGAGAACCGTATTGGAAGGATGGTTGGCAGCAAACCTGACTTTTAGTTAGAATTTTCTATTAAACTGGAGGTAAGGTTTTCACTCAGAACGTAAGAGATGTTTGTAAGATGTTTTTAAAAAGAGATCGGCAGGGGAGTCTGGATAGATTGACGTGGAAATAGGAAGATGAGGTGTAGGAAGAATGCGAGGTGATTTGCATGACAGGAGCTTGAAGAAAGGCATTTCAGCACATTTCAAAGGAGTTTTACCTTTAGCAGGCATGAGTGTCAGTTGCCATATTTGAAAGGAGTATGCTGGGCTCATGATTAGTCCCTGTAGCAGCAGCTTAACTTGCCTTGACAGGGTACGGGAAACAAAGGAGATGATRAATTCATTCCTTTTGGATACATTCCTTTTTTCCACACAGTTAATTTCCAGGAAAGCTGGAGGGCTCACTTTTATTTTTTCTTCGCTGTGGAGGCACATAGTGACTCAAAAACACTACTGCAGCTTCTCCTCAGCAAGCCTTGTGAAATGCTTCTCAGTATCTTTTATTCAGTACTCTTCCTCCAGTTAGCTGGAGAAAATGAAAGCTTTCTTCTTTCAGGCCTTGCCAAAAGACTGCGAACGTCAGTGAAGGGAGCCTGCCGGGACTGAAGTCTGGGGGACTGAAGGCAAGTCTGAATGAGAGGCGAGTGTCCCACCTACGGTAGCATCAGCACCGCTTACGCATCGGAGTTTGGAGAGCTCTTATTTAGATACAGCTACAGGCCGCTTTCTAGGGATACGCTTTTTTTCCCTCAGTGTAGCTGACGTGTTAAGCTTAAGTTATAGTTTTTAGCAGAACAAATTCTCTGCAGGCTCCTCAAAAGGAAAGATAGAAACAACTGCGAGACCACAGGGACAAGACCAACACGCGTGCACGATATTGTCCCCGGTGGAAGATGCAACAGATGACAAACACATTCTGCGCTTTGTCTTAGCCAAGGAGTCTGCAGCTCCAAGTAAAGGGTATTGCTGTACTATGTCATGCTTAAATGACTGAAAATCTATTTGAAAAAAATGGTACCATATAGAGGACAAAAGTGGGAAGGCAGAAAATACAYGTGTTTGATTCACGCTTGTAGCTAAGTCAGCAGAAGGCCTGTGCACTCAGTAGACCTGCCTGACGCCTGCAGAAGAGGGCTCAACAGGGGTGTTACAGCTGCAGATCTTCCATGCTTGCCCGGTGCGCAGCAGCAGAGGTTATCTGTGTTTGTCTGTGTTAACTGGTTTTAGTCCCACAGAGTGAAATTACTCTGTGCTGAGTAGYTGTGACTAAAACCAAGTGGGAAAGCATTATCGTGAACTCGGAAGGGAGATGAAGCAGCATGCRTGGCATTTGGATGTTTACCTTTCCAGTGTTTTAACAATTTCCCATTTGGGGAAAGGAAAAAGGAGCCTAGAGTCTTTTCAATATTTCCACAATTGTAAAAAGAGCTGTAGAAATGAAGCCGCACAGAGGAAGAAAGYGGTTAACAGCAGAAAAAGAGATAAAGGGTATCCACCTCCAGTGGATGTAAAAAAACTAATTTTGCTCTGAGAACCTTTATAATAGAGAGGTTAAATTATTAGATTTCATAAGAAACCATTTAGACTGTCATTTCTTGCTGAGGTCCATTCTTGCATTTCTGTGTTAATCATAGAGTTACTTTTTTCAAGGTCACCAAAAAAATGCAGGAAATGTCAAAGCTTAGTGCAAATGACTTAGAAAAAGATGCATGCTGTTGCTTGGCGTAGGAAGAAACAACTTAGCAGAAACAGGAATAAGAAATAGTATGCCCTGGAATAACAGCTGCATTAAGATACTGATAAGGTAAAGAAAAAGATGTTGACCATTTTCCCCAGAAACATGACCACCAAAAACTGATCTCCACATCTTAGCAAAATTGTATAGAAATAAACAGCACACCATTAACCTTCTTCAAGGTTTTTGGCAAACTGGACAGATGGTGGATAAAGTGCAACCTGCTTCTCAGTGCTCGAAGTGTGTGCAGGATTGGTGAGGAGGAATGCGCAATGAGATGAGAGACRAGATATTTTTAAACCAGTTCTGCCACAGACTTTTTATGCAACCTCAAGCAAACTATTTAATCACTCCTTTTCCACTTGCATGGGAATGCAAAGACATCTCTACTTCACTGGTGAGTTGTGGTTGTAAATTCATTCATGTATATGAAATACTCAGATACTCATATGAGCGTTGTAAGAAGAGCAATAAACGCAGTAAGTGCTGGAAGTGGAAAGAAGTGAGGGTCAAAAGGCAGCAGAGCTCCCTTCTGTGCCCCTTAAAATTTCCCCCATTGGTTCCAACTCAAATCTCAGAAGACYGTGAATCTATATAACTCTGTAAATTGCAGTTAATGTTAACTTTGCACAGTGGTTGAACCTTTGACTTGCTTTTCCTGCTGCCCAGCCTTTACAAGCTGCACAAAGCTCCTGTTCCTGACCATGGTGCGGGAGAATTATGTTTGTCACCTTAAGTTAAGCCTAGGTTCAGTCTTTAAATACAGTGCTTCTGCAGTAGGTGCTCCAGTTTCTCTATTAATATCATGCCATGCCTGAACCTGAGGTTTGATCTCAAACAGTTCACTGGCATATCTGTTTATTTTCTTGTCTCTGTTACATATCTGTTCAGTTTCCTGTTTTCTAAAGTCAAAAATTAATTTTAGCACAGTTGTATCATGTCTTACATTCACAGAACATGAATCATTTCAGTTACCATCTGTTGCATATTTCGAATCTTTGCATTATGCTTCTTATAATCTCATAGCCAAAAATGTATGTATTACTCCAAATACTATTCCATTATACGTTTAGCAGGACCTGCCAGGTAATGTTAAATTTCCTCTCCCCTTAGAAAATACATGACAGCCATAGGTCTTCAAGTGTAATATTTATGAAATGTCTATAGAGAAGGTTTTTTTTCCTGCCTTTGACATTATATGTAGATTTACTGACATTAACTACAGCATTGCTTTCAATTGATTTCTATTTCAAAATTTAGAATGATGACTCACGAAGTGCATAGCTTGATATTTTTAAGAAAAGGCTTTCTATTATAAATGAATTTAAATGCAGATTTTTTTAAAAAACCTTTGTTTGTTGCAATGCTGTGTGTGCTGTGTTTGCAAAGTTTATCAAATATTCATGGGGTAATGGGCTGTGCTCTTGCAAGCGTGGAATCTTTTCTGTCGCTTGTGCAGCAGAAGAGCAGGGGAACTTGCCTAGCCTGCTGCCCTTATTTGTGCAAAGATCTGCATTAGCAGGTCAGGCTTTCCACTCCCATAGGATTTTTTACAGGGGTGATGTCTCAAGAACGTGCTTCCTTCTTGTTTTCAAATACCAGCAAGGATTCCAAAGTCATTCCTACACTTAAAGGCTATGCTGTTCATCCTRATAACAATGAAAAAATATATAAGGCAACACGTTCTTGATGAGGAAACATTTTGCTGTCCTATGTACCTGATAGGCAGTTGTCATAGTTTTCTCTGTAATAATTTAAATTTTCAGGAGTTTGGTTCACTGTTTCAGTATAAGAATCTCAGGGAATGCTGGCAGTCATATGTGTGTGTGTATATATATAAAATGTATGTATGTGTATATATGTGTGTGTATTTTTTTTTTTCTTTCTGAGAAAACAGCACACAGCCACGTGGCATACACTCCTCAGCTTTCCGTCAAATAATCCTCTAACAAGACCAGGCACGTGTGGAGCCTCTCTGGTACCTCTTAGCCCGAAGGAGGCTCTCCTTTTACACTAAATCAAATTCTATATAAAGGATGTCACAGCCTTAGTCTTACCCTTAACAAAGGGAATAGGAAAATCCCATTTTAACCTTACTTATCGTTCTGCTGGAATAGCTGTAGGAAACATGCAGCAAGGAGAAGTCAAACCCCTTCCTCCCCCGTAGACCTTGCACCACTGCCTAGGGAAAGGATAAGCCTCCTCTAAAGCACTCTCCTCTGCAAACATCCTCTTATTTCCATCTTTTCTTCCTTACTCCTCTTGTCACCCTCCATTAATCCCTTTCATCCTCGAAAGCCAAACAAAACCTRCATCTAAAGTTACTCTTATCCTTTAACTCTTCCAAAAATAAAATGCTGCAGCTGCTTCTGAAAAATGCTTTATATGTTTGTACGAGTGCCTGTGTTATTTCTAAAAAGATCTCAGACATCTATGCGAGCTGTGTAAACTAGTTATTTTTAATGGCGAAATGTTGGCCTAGGGTCTGTGTGTGTTTCAGGAAACATGGCAAAACAGACACTCATCTCTTTTCAAAAAGGCTACCAAGGCTTGTAAACCACTTAAATTCCACTTAGGCTTGTAAAGTAGAGCGTAAACTGCAACTTGTTTTTTTAATATGGGCCGTGTCCTGGCTTTCTGGCTTTATTTTCTTTTTTGGAAAATCCTGCGTTTGCATTCAGTCATTTGGAAGCATTTCACCTAACCAGGGAGTCATGGTTTGCTAAAATGGATCTAGAGTTTAAAAAAACCCAACCAACCAAACAAAAAACCCCTGCAATGTAGGTGCTATCTTATAATGTTGAGGTTTTAATACAACGGCTAGCTGCCTCACTCTTTTTCAGATGTGATCACCAGACAAAACATAAAACCTCATTAAAAATTCTGTAATTCTCCTTGATGATATCAGTCATTACTATTAACAAGTAAGGAAACAAAATCTGCAGCACATTTCTGATAGTCATCTTAATGCGGTTTTTAACTTTGAAGAAAAGAGAACAGATTTCAAATGTTGCTGGAGTAACAAGTTTCCCCTTCACAGATACTAATTAAGCCTTTGACTAATTTACTTACTTACTGCTAGATGTAGGCATTTTTAATGTGTTAATTGTGATGGTGGTTTTATTCTCACATTTACATATTGAAAGAGCTTACTATAGTATCATACCGCTGAAAAAAGGAAGGACGGCTGATTTTATAAAACTTGCAACATGCTAATTTATGTCTGTTAGTGTGTCCTGAAGTTAAGTTAGCTGTCGTGGGATTTTTTTCTTGGTTGTCTGGCATTCTGCTGCTATACATTTCCGTAATCTCTGATCCTGCAAAATATTTAGGTAAAAAGGGGATGGTTAAGGTGTGAGTAATTCTTACAGCTTTAATTACATTTATGTTTCAGAAAATTCTACACAAAGCTTTGGGCACCATAACATATAGTTAGTAATCTAATTGAAAAGCACCAGCGTTGTTAAAATAATAATTAAAAACAATCAGCCAGCAGCTATCTACAGAAAATCTCCTCTTTCTTAAAGCGCACTCCGAGACTCCTCTGGATTCCCTCTGGATAAATATCTTTTGAAGATCCCGTTCGCTTTAGTGGGATGAATCCAGCACTACTCAAAGGAGCTACTCATGTATTTGAAGCTACTTAAATGCTTTTCCAGATTATTACCATAGCCTTGATTTCCCATCTTGACAACGTCTCTCATGCTTAGGTACATGAGGTGATTTTTGTTTCGGTACTTTACTTTCTATGGGAAAGGCTCAAAGAAGCCATTTCTCTGAGCGATGATAATTGTACTATTTTGAAGAGTTTCACTTCTGTTTAAAAATTAAAGAAAAAGGTAAAAATCAATAGGTTTAAAAGCAGCTTGCAGATGGAGTATCTAAGCATGCTTTTCCTCTTTTTATTTTCAACATTTCAGCTTGTTATACTGGCAAATAAGAAACAAGTATGTGATCATTATGGCTTCAGTGTTCTGTCTAGTGCGTTTTTAGGAGCTGAGATTTGCCTTTAATTACAACCTCCACTTCTTTTCCTATTCACTCTTAGTCACCTAATGAGAGTTCATTTGATTAGCTTAAATTAATGCTATCAGCTGATATGTTTGCAGATTTGAGCTTGAAATGTTGTGTTTCTGGCAGTGCGCTGTGCTAATTATTCAAAGATCTTTGTTAGGGAAAATTACTTTAGAGGAAGGATGTCTTTATGTAAAATGTCCTCCTCTGCTCACGGTGGAATCGAGGAAACCCAAAGACTGTTGATACTGCCAGAMCTGCTCGATACAGTTTCCCTCCAAGTAGAAGTTGAGAGGAACACTGATGAGCAAGGTCGTCCTACCAAGTACTGGTTCCTTAGGTGATCGCCTGTTGTTCGCTGTTTAAGGCACAGGCGCAGTCATGTTGTAGGTGCGTATCTGAGGACGACCGGCCTCCTTGCGCTTTCTTCCCGTCTGTTCTGCCCCCGCTGAGCCTGGGCGTCCCTGTTTCCTCTTGGCGCCTGAACGGGCAGACGCACGTCTGCAGGGCGTTAAGGACGGAGCGGCGGGAGGGAGCGTGCCGCGGGCGCCGGAGCCGTGCCCATAGCTTGCAGCCGAGCCCGTGCCGGCGGGTCTGGCTTTAACGGAGACACCGTCTCCTCTGCGGGAGGAGGCTGTCAGTGCCCGCGCCATGGGGGCTGGAGTCTGCAGGATAGATAAAACTGTGAGAAAGGCTCTATTTCATCCAGTATTAGTACTCTTGGCTCAGCATCTCACTTCTGGACTTCATCAGCCCAAAAGCATGAAAGCAGCGAGGAAGCTGGGAGCTGCRAGCTTTGGCATCGGTTCTCCAGGGGAGCTGTTGGGGTGTTTAAGTGTGATTTCTGTGAAACACAGCTTGCAGGACTAGTCTCTACTAATGAACTTAGATATATACTTACAGACAGACATTCGTTGTGACTCATCAARTAAATCATATTCATTTTCCAAATTAGTACTGTATGCATATCAAATATGTACTTTCCAGACAGCTGTGGTCCGATAAATATATAATTTTCTTTTTAAGAAAACTGAAATTCAAAGTTGAGATGAAACACTGAAGCAAATTTTTAGCTAAAGGAGATTGGAACTTGTTTTTGAAGTGAGARATCTTAGCAGTGAGGTATTTAATAATTTTTTGGCCTGAGCAAGTGCTTTTAACAACGGGACTGTAAATTTAACCTGTTGCTACCTAARGATTTCCAGATATTTTGTTCTCTATTCATTCGTCCCAATAATGAGCCAGTGATGTCAGAACTTCACTGGTTTTTGTTGATTTTTGGGAGGAGGATCTTAGGAGCCTTTAACTCAAGCTTGAAACCCAAAACAGACTCTGCAGTTTATTATTTGACATAACAGATACGACAGATGCAACTAGTTGGAAGACTTTAAAGGTTCAGTGAATTTTGCATATGACAAGTACATATTTGAATCACCCATCTGTGCTTTCAATAACATGTGCACTAATATTCGAGACAATAGTATATTAGACTCGTTACATAGACATAATGCTACACAGCGTCTTCCCTTTAATGAGAGTTTATAAATCCAGTTCTTCCTGTCTGCATGAAACGGGCTCCACGCAGAAATCAACAACAAATTGGCTAGTTTTAAAAATCAGTTAAGCACCCCATTTACTTCCCAGATTCTTATTGTCTGCAAAATTATTTGGAGGTCCTTGTAGTTATCACATCACCTGCCTGTCAGTTTGCAGGCAGACTTTCAGGTCAGCTAACTAGAGTAGAAAACATTTTGTTTCAGATGTCCTGTGGTCTTGAAGTAACTCATAGGCTGGTAGTTGCTAAATGCATGTCTGGAAACAGAAATGAGGCCCAAGAGGGGTTTGTATTCTACAGGAAAGGTAGAGCTGCAAGAAGGTCTTTATTACATTCGATATTTGTACTCCTGATTTATGGTTAAAAAAGATTCAACCAGTTGAGTTTTGAAGTAGTTAAACTGAGACTAAGCTGTCAAGTAAACACAATATGCAGTCTATTACTAAAGCAAGAGAATGAGTTGTTTGTTCTAAAATGATTACAAGAGAAAGGATAAGCTGTTTTGGGAAAAACAAGAACAAGCTTGAAGATATGATTGTGTCAAGAAATGAAATTGAAAATCTTACTGGGTTTCATGTAAGGGATGTGTACTTTTTTTTTTCTTCTCTCTCTCTTTCTTGCCTGTCTCTTTCTGATCCCTTTGTGGAGTGGGATTCAGCTCCAGATTAAGACACCTAGATACAGGGAGCTGCCTGCGTGTGAGCTTGCTCTCTGACCTCCCGTTACCGTTTGAGAAGATGTAGTCCCTAACGTTCAGGGTGCCTACAAGCGCAGGTGTCTACRCTGGGGTATGACAGATTGTTCTGATGGCGACACTGACTGTATTACCTACATGGTCCTTGTGTACAGAARGATTTTAGACACCTTGCTCACATGTGGGCACCTGCATTTAGGTGTCTGTCTTCTAGCTCTTTCCCTTGACTTTAGATATCCCACTGTGGAGCYTGGATCACAAATGAAATGCCAGTGCACTCTGACCTAATCACGTTATRGCATTAAGTACTTAGTTTCATCAGTGGTACCAGAGGAAGATGTTGGCCCAGAGAATGGCACCTTARTTGTGACAGTGCAAAGGATGATGTATGTGATTGCAACATAAGTTAGTATTTTGAGGAGTTTTGAGCTAGCTAATGTCATTAAAAACAGCAGAGACTYGGCAGCCCGCGGTTTAGTTCTACCTCTTCAACAGAATTATGACCATCGCTGAAGTTTGAGCTTTAATCTACTCAATCTCAAATTACTCAATCTAGTAGAGTACAACGAGCTCACATGTGATTTGCATCAATTATATAGCTATTCAATTATATAGCTATAGCTATATAGCTATTACTGGGAGGAAAGCTACTGTAATGAATGGTTCCAGTTACCAAACACTAAAACTGTGGTCTGCTGGAAGTCTGAAAAACTCAGAAGTTATTTTTACTCTTCTGGTGTGTCGTGGGTTGGGGTGGAGTTGGAGGTTAAGCTGAAAGACTGCAAGGAAGGAAGAGGCAGAGTCTTGCAGCTCTTCAGGAAGGAATTTCAGACTGAGGACACAGCATGCAAACTTTCTGAACTTTGTGCAAAAACACAGTGAATCATAATCTTACATATGCATACTTTTAATTTACAAATTATACCCATTGCAGAATGGTTTCTRCTACTTTACATCAAAAACATAAATCAGCTCTGCTTTTTAACTGTTTCTGACAAAATAAAACACATCATTAAATGCCTTCTGTTGAATGAAGCAGTCCATCCATGCTTTCTCTATATGGGAGTCTGATTAWGTCTATAAACATTATTTAAAAAAAAATACATGTGTAAGATCACTTACCAACAGTGATAAAAGAATATCACTAATCTATCAAAATGTTTTGTTAAGATGAAAAGACTTACTGAATATCATTGTGCAGTGGTCCTCACCAGCATGTTTTCCAGGAAACTTAATTTCACCAATAAAAGAAAAATAAATACATTTTATTATTTATTTTAGGGAGTTACTGTGAGTAACAGGATCCTTTTCTTTTGCTTTCAAAGTACTTTTTCTGCATCCAGTCTTTGTCCTGTATATTCAAATTATGCACAGAAAGTCCCAGAAGAAAGAACTGTAACTCTCACTTTAGCAAAGAAAGTAGAGGTCATCTATGACCATATATATTTCTAAAACTTTCTGCTGCATCTAAATCACAAAGTTAATATACATTTAGGATATACCCTCGTGGTTACATCTATATCTGAAGGCAGAAGGTAAAAGCCAGAATCCATTGAGGTTAATGAGATTGTTCCCGTTGTGGACATTAAATACTTACTACRCATTTTCAGCTTAGTTAATAATCCCACAGCTGAAGAGCCAAAATGAATTCATCTGATTTTAMCAAAGCTTTATTGATTCCACAATGCTACTGAACCGATAGTTTTTTAAAGGAAAACTGTAACTTTAAAATTTTGCCTTCCTGCTTTCCTACTTCTGCTGCAGCATTGGCCATTCTCCCTTAGTGATCCYGGAGTGGAAACCAAAACGCGGATTGTACCGCTGGTGGGTCCGTGAGCATCAGCACCCTCCTCCCGCTGCCCCTCGGGAGCAGGCTGGTAGCTGTCTGTGAGGGGAATAACTTTTGCTTTCCCCGTTCCTTTGGTACTTTGACGGTCTAAAGTGTCTTTCTGTTGCCAGGAGTTTGCTCTGCTTGCTACAGGGGTTCGCTCTGCTCAACACGATGGAGCTTGCATCATCGGCAGCATTTTTCCTCTAACTTTGGTTGACTTGAGAAAGGGTCATAAGGACTGTTTTCTTGCTCGTTTTCAGAAACGCCCCCATAGATTTGTTTACTCTCGAAACAGCAAATATTCTGGTTGTATCAGGGACTATACCATAAAATAAATTATCACTAAAGATATTAAGCGATTAAGTCACTAACTTAATGATGATGTACGTGTACTTGTTATGAAATGCCTTACTTAATTACTGGTTTTATTRTCAGAGGGACCTATGAGTGAAACCRCAGGCCATCGTTTGAACTTGTTCACGCTGTTTATGTTAGGACATGAAAGTATATTATACCCAGTTAGGATCGGCGTTAAGAAACGAAAGAGATCTCATTATAAAAATCCTGAAACTGTGTCGACACTGCGATCATAAGTAGATTTTGGGAGGGGGGGGAATTGAAGCGAGAATACCTTTTGTCAAGTGCTGAGAAACCTGTGCTTTTATCCGGTGTGCACTGCRTTGCTCCCCTCTGGAGGGCATTGGCATTGGCAGCAGATAAAGAATCGGAAATGTTACGTTATCCCTAAACTGTCAACCCTCGCCTAGATGACTTTTGTGAAAGCGGAAGCTAGGGCTGCTCTGACATTTTGCTCTTAAATTTGCTATGCCTTTCTAAGTAATATATTGTAGACTCAGGCTTGACATTTTGTAAATCTGCTTTATTTTATTGATCATTTCCTGTTTACCAACTTCTGTGTTAAGATAATCAATTATTAAATAGAAAGCAGGAAGGGAAAGCTTCTACTTGCGAGAGTTTTGAGCCTTCTGTCCTTATGTTGGAGCCTACTGTAGCTGTGTAAATATACGGTCCCAGGTATCGCCTCTTGTCTGCGACTTCTGCTATATTAGAAGTGATGTGCTGACTGCCTTTCATGCTCCGTTCAGTATAAGGACTTCATCTATCCGTTTGGGAATCCTTAATATTGCATGCAGAACAAGTCAACTGTAGTTTCAAAACAAGAACTAYGCTGCTATTGAAAACATGTCAAAACGAAAATAATTTCTTTTATGACAAGCATTTGATCCTGCTAATATTCAAGAGCTGGCTGTATTGTTCTTGTTTTGTGGCTGCTCCGTTGCAGAGGTGTTTTGAGTTTTCCTGCCTAAAATTAAGCTCTTCTAAAAATACAGTATGTAAATATGAGAAAATATGTGAGGCAAGGGAAATTGCACTTTTCTTTTGACAGCTTCTTAAATAAATGCTCTCCCTCAGTTCTCCCATCACTGTTTCTCAGAGCTGTGCGCTTTGAATCTGTCAAAAGGTGTGGTAATGAGAGCAGATATAATTACATTTCTAAAAACTGGTGACCAACTAAAGCATCTTTTAAGGAAGCCTTCAAAGCTTTGGATAGTGGAGAAACATTTAAGTTGAAATATCTTTACTTTTTTTAAGTTCCAGATAAATGGAAAGACTGTAGTTCTGAGCACTACATTATGAATATCGGTATTTTTTTAATTTTCTTTAATGCATTTCTGTTTATATTTCAGTAATGCTTTGAGCTTCAGATCTGTAGAAAAAAACATCTCTGTGCTAAAATGAGACAGAGGAAGATTTGAGATTCTGCCTGTATATATAGCCATATATAACAGAAAGAAAAGCATCCATGTTTACCTTCCAGGAAGAAACTTGTTGGATGTTCAGAAATGTTTCAGCATGTCCCTATATGCAAATAGATAGAAGAGAAGCAGAGTATCAGATTTTGAAGTGTTATCGCTGCCCTTGAGCTCACTTGAGACAAAACTGGGTAGGAGAGCAAGAACGAGGAAACCCTGTGCCGTAGGTACCAAGGTCAGCAACCTTTTGGTTGGCRTATTTTTTATGAACTCAGAGGTATGAGAGAAACTGGATTTCTAAATACTGCACAGGTAACAGTGGTACAACACATTGTATAGAGCTCAAAAGCATGTGGCTGAAGGCCAGATGACATGAAGCACATTGGGGAAAGGGGCAGGAGAACTTATTTCATTCYGAATTCTATATAAAAATATTATGCACAATTAACTTGATTTTCTCTGCAATGTTCAATTACATGGTTACATGAAGAGCATTTTACTCCGCTATTTAGGATATGAAACTGGGTCTCAGGAGAGCTGCACTGTACGCTCAGCTGTGCCATAAACAAACTATATAGCTGCTGCARCCACAGCCTCTGCAGTTAATAAAATTAGTTGGGGATAAGGCATTTCCAGCAGAGGGAAGACTGACAACRCTTGTCCCTAGCAAATGGTATCGCTTGTGCAAGGATCCCGCAGTTCTCCTAGCCCRTCAAGGCTGTTCTGGACTGCTTACTCCTTCTCAGAGTCCTAAACCTAACAGAGGTTACATTTATTTGACAAATCGTTGGTTTGGGCTAAATCTTTTCCATTTCAGGTCTGAGAACAGAAGGGGATAATGAAATAAAAAGTAAAATAAGATTAATTTTTAAGTATGGTTTTAATCATATTTTGGTATTTGAGGCAAGTGGTAGCAGAGAGTGCATTCTCACAATGTATTGTTGTTGATGAGCTTTCTACTTGCATCTGAAAAAAATGCAAAAAGCAACACAAAAACAGCAGCAAAGAGCCCAGACTTTACCAGTTTTACCTAAATTGATGGTGGTTTTTCAGTTGTTAGTGTCTCTTCATATAYCCTTATGCTGTAAAAGCATCCTTCACTTACTGCATCCTAACTTGCATTGCCATTACAGCAGCAATATAGAGACCTTTGGAAAGACAGTGGAGATTGGTGTTGGTAGATAGATGGCAGTTACAAATCTTCCCTTTGGAATTGAAGTTTGGACCTTTAAATTACAAATCTTCAGTTCTAGTCCATGAGCTAAATATGACCACTTTTTAGGCATGTAGCCTAAAAAGAGTCCATATTTTCCTTAAAAACAGGAAGCARTTTGACTATGAGAATTGCAGAACATGAATTTAGCATTTTGTTTTTATGTATGTAAATAGACTAAAAGGTAACGCATTTATTCAGAGAAAATTTAATTTAATCACAGATCTTTGATAATATGTTCAAGAGAGTGAAATTTTATTTATTGATAGATTTATCCACTGAATAACTGAGGGAAGTTTTACCAGGTAGAAATTTGGCACACTCAGTCCTGCTTAATTTTAACATCTGAGCTGACCTCCTGGCCTAGRTGCAAGTAGGAGCAGTTCTGTTAATGTTAGTGGATCTGTCTTTACATTATCAGGAGATTTAGCCTGTTGATTTCTGAGAACTTACTCGGATGCTTAAAGTTAAGTTTGTGCATAAGTCATGCTTCGTTAGGACCTGCAGTGAAGTCATTACCTGTGGGGAGAGACAATTGATTCATGATCTTGCATTTCAGGTGGTGGAACAGCTGTGTAATGTTGCATTGAATTCATTATAGTTGTGTGTCACCCTGCAATATGAGCATCCGTAAAACAACATGAATTATTAATGCAAGCAAGATGTTAAGAGCTGCGCGGACTTGTGATACAGGCAAGTGAGGTGGCACTAGAGAGGTAGATGGTAATGATCAGTGCCCCGGAGCGGGTTCCACATCTCATTCCTCACGTCTGCCGCCTGTCCACCCCTCACCTCCGAGGCAGCGTACTCCAGCCGCGGGGCTTCTCCTTGGGTGCACAGGCTTTATTTTTCTCTGCCGATATTGGCCAGGAGAGTCCTGGTCCATCTGAAGCATCCTTCCTCTGCTGGAGGGAGGGAGGGACGGCCCACCACCCTTCCCGTCAACRGAAAGGAAATGAATGAGCGTCTTCCTCTCCCCTCTCCAATGCAGCTTGTTTTCGGTGGGTAGGACAGGGGCGCGCAAGGCAGCGCACCTAACCAAAAGCCTTCTGAAAGGGCAACTGGGTGTTTAGAGAGGCTCGTTGCAAAGGGAATGGGATTTACGGAGAGCCTGCGGTCAGGCTTCACTTGGTCTCGTGACTAAAGAGGTTCAGGATTAGCCGGTCTTTCTGCGCGACGCTTCCGCGGCGTGTTGTTGCAGGAGACGCGGCAGGAGCTAGTCTCGAAGTGTCGGAATAGCGTCTCCGGTGACGAAGCAGCCGCAGATGCAAGTTTTCGACGAGAGCTGGCAGCCCTTTTGTGGGTTCGCTTCGCGCCTGTCGTTCACTCGCCCGTGCAAATTTGAGTTACTCGCAGCTCTAATGACAGCACTTGATCGTCATCCCAGATCAGGTAGCAAGAGGCAAAACTACTGAGGTTTGTGCTGTCGTTCGCTTTTAAAACACGCGTGCACGTGTTTTCATCCAAAAGGAGAGGAGAGCAGGGCTTAGCCCTGCTGATGCACCCTCCCAGTAAGCACCGTATGCAAATAAAAGGAATTTACAGGGGAGAAATAACAAGGAAAGAAGCACTCGTGTGGTGAAAGCAAGCCGGTAATAAAGAGAAATATAAAGCAGATTGTTTTGTCTGTTGCAACAAAGTATGATAATACAAAGAGGTATTTTTTCAGTTAAGTGTTTCTTAAGACCCAGCTGCCATTTGTACCTTCTGAATATCTCCTCTGTAAGGAATTCTAGTTCCTTTCTTTCCACTGACAGCTTTCTAATTTTTAAATGAAAGAGGATGATTTTATAAAATTATTCATCAGATGACTATTGTGCTGTATCTTTCCAATTTGCCATTACATTTATAAGAGAAACTGTTATACGGTTATATTTTAATTTCAGCATATAAGATTTTGATTTTAGAATTCTCTTCACTGACAATGTTGAGGTCTGAATATTGTTAATTATAACTCATCATTAATTTCTTTTAAATTAAAAACATGAAATAGGTACAACATGTTATTGTGCCTCAGCTAACATCTGCTAGACTGATAATTCAGCACAGATTTTTCTAACTGGAGAGTCTATATTGCATAAAAATGATAATTGAAATAACAAAGGATTGGTTATTTCACATTTGGACCTGAGAAGGTAGTGCCTAGAAAGGTAATTTCACTTTAATGCTCAGTTAAAAACTGAATTAATAAAGAAGAAATAGCAATGGATGGATGGAGGTTTGTTTAGGTTTAAAGGTAAATATATAATTGTATATAACATGTGTTCACCAACAGATTCCATGGTGTTGCAACCCATTTAGTGAATTATCCTAATACCTGTGTTATTGCAGTATTTTGCCTTAATCTCACCTCTTTCTCTTTACTGATCAGATGACTTAACTCAAAGAATAACTATTAGTATGATGATTTGTTTTAAATTATTTGATCCGTGGAGTCTACCTAACCTAATGTCAGAGGTCCTTTTTCTATCCCACTTTTTCTATTACCAGAAGGGAACATTTTGGCCAAAACAGTAGATGAAAACAAAAACACAAATTTATTAAGTTTAGAGGATTTGTACTGTTGTGTTACAAAATGATGTCAACTTGCGGTATGACTTTTTAAATGATGAATAGGTTTCCCAGGCCGAAAAGCTAATGACATCCGCAGCTTCCATGCCTCCCCCACGCACGTGCTACAAAAGGTCACAGATAATTTCTGCTGAATCGAGACCACAAAGAGAGAATTTATAATCAGCTTTAATGTATTTGGGAGCTAAAGTACATTAGTCCAGCATCAAAGAGAATGATAAAAACCAGTATTAATATGGCTGGACTTTAATTATTTCAGAGCACATAATTACTCTTCAGCTAACTGAGCAAGAAGTATGATATTTCTCTCCTTTTGAGCAAGGAAGGCCACCTACAAACGTAAAGGGGTCAGTTATGGAGATGTTAAAATGCATTTTGTTACCTGCTTAGCATCAATTGCTGTACAAATGGAGTAAGTATTTGAATAATACTTTCAATAATGTACGAACGGTTTTCAAATTAAATGAGTAAAGTGTTCATAAGGAGTTCCTCCTGCACACAGCTTTCCTTTAGGTTTTACAGTAAGACTGTTCATTGAGTTTAGGAGACATAAAATGCAGTAATCGCTTTTCCTTCTTTTCCAGCTGACGAAGGGGTCTGCTTTCCATTAGCATTAATGGGAGTTATAGGCATGCAGCAAAGGGAAACTAAACCTTAAAGAGCCTCTTGATAAAGTAAACCATCTTTGCGTCAGCATTTTAGAGGCTTCAGTCTCCCCCCCCTTCTTTTTTTACATTATTTATGGTGCTTGCTTACTCTGCTGATACTTAATATTTATTTATTGTATAAACTTTAGCTAAAATTTAGGCTAGCACTATAAGGCAACTATAGGCAATAGCACTATTTGAAGGCTAGTATCTTAAAGATAGTAAAACAGTCTTGTCTTAATAGATGCCTGTTTTCGTAGGTGGAATAGTCAAAGAATAAAAGGAAAGAGTGAACCTTCACCAAGTGTGAAGAGAAGCTACAGTGAAACAACAGTGGAAAGTAATTGTGGGCAAAAGACACTTTTTTTGGTAGTCATAATTCTGGAAAATGTATACCCCCCTTTTTTTTCTGGTTCCTAGTCCACCATGTCTTAGTATCAGAATTTTCAAAATTAGTTTCTGGCACCTGAAAAGAGTCTTAAAATTGGGGGAAAAACCCTGAAGTATCAAATAGTAAATAAATGGATAGGGCTAAAGAAATGAGGGATATATTTAACCTATAAAATCATAAACTTTCTGTAGAATATTAATTCAAACTTGCAGAAAATAACCAAGAATTATAACTGCTACGCAATTCCAGTCCTGATTTATTTTTACTTAGAAAGGTTAGTGGTGTTACATTTTGTTGGATCTTTCCATACAATTTTATTCTGTTAACTGGTAGTAATTTCAGCATGTTTCCTCCTGTGTAAGGGCTCAAGACTTCAATCTTTATTTATGATCCTGCAAACACAGCAGTAATATTTAGTCAATGAAGTCTGTTATCTGGAGAATCAGAAGCAAAAACCATTCCTTAATGGTTTAGAATGAGATTTATTGCTGAAACAGGGGGAAGCCTAATCCAGAGCTTCTCTAATACCACTTTCATGATTTTGGGGAACCTCTTCAGCAGCTAGACGTGAAATGGGCAACATGCAGCACAGCCAAACTCGCAGCTCTGCGGCTGCCTTGAGACTTTAAGGTTATACCACTCTGCGTTGCCGGACGCTGTTTTAGACGGCCATGTGCACAATAATTCTTGAGCTAATGTTTCTTCTAGGGATTGCAGAAGAATTTACAAATACAAATTAAGTTGCACTGCATACCTGTATGTATAGGAAAGGTATAGCAAATAGGTGAGTAGTTTTGCACCTGGTGTTTGAGGACTGAGCTGTGCTCTGGTTTCCAGACCTCGTACGTCATTGTAAATCCAGGAAGCAATGGTTCAGGGCTAGAAAATTTGCCTAAAGCCTTTGGTTTATGGTTCTCTAGGTTAGCTTGCTGAAATATAAGGAATGTGGTCCGTCATATTCGCAGGTTGGAGTAAACTCCCAGCAGGATTGATGTCTCGTGTCTCTCTTAGCAGAATACCCTGCATGGTGCCTGGTGGGACTGCCGCGGGGCTCCATCAGGGACGAGTCGTCCTGCTTAGGGCATCTGGCAAGTGCAGCCCCCTTATTGCAAAATAGAGATACAGCTGCGTAAGAAAGCATGCTTAATCTATGACAGCTTGAAAACAGTTCAGATAGATAGTCCCTTTGCCAAAAGGTATCTGTATGTAATGTGTATTGCTGCATGATTATAGGGAAGATGGTTCAATCTCTGACTTTCAGAGAACCTTGCAAGGACATAAATACTAAAATTACCCAGGTTATTTTTAAGAGCTACCTCCAGTAATGTTTCACTGTAGTGTAAAATCATGTATGGTATGGAATCGACCGTTTGTGCTGAGATGTTTGATGCACTATACGACTGCTGTTGAGACCTGGAACTATGACCTATGCAAAACACCACACAAAGGCCATCTATTAGAAAAATGTATGTAACGTTAATTTTCTTGGTTCCGTGCTAGAAAAGAAATTGTCCTTCTCTGTGCTACTTTAGAGAAGTGTATGCCATTTGCCTTTGCAGATGCTACTTTGTTCTCTTCTGGAGATTTTTTAAAATTTTTAAGGTATCAAGAAACCATTACAATGTGTACATATATATAATTTTGACTGTGTCTGGCTATCTATGGCTATTAAATGCATAGCTCTTAGAATTTTAACATCATTCTTCCTGTACACTGTGCTGAAAACCCACCATGAAATTATTGTTATTACCATGCCTACATCTTTTACTTTTCTAGCTATACATATTCTTTTTCAGAAGTAAAGTTGCTATGGGCGGCAAGTCATTTCAATATGTGCATTCAGATAGGATCATGTTATCCAGCTATCATATATTGTAAAGATTATTTTCAGGGTTCTTTTTAGGAACAGTTACTGCATTCACCAAGGTTCTGTACTAAACAGAACAATTGTTTGCAGTGGTGACTATAAAATACTCTTGTTTAATTTCTGATGTATAATTCTAGTTTAATGTGCTTACAATGAGCTTAAAACTACACTCCTGACTGATGTAGTAATTAAGGTATTCAGCTGTGGTTTTCAATAATATGGTCCAGTTCCTAAATTTACAGTTAATCTCACAGTACCTCCTGGGTTATTTGTGTTTCTCAAATCCATGCACCTGGTACAAACATCTTCTGAATTTTTTTTAAATGCACCAAATACATAGTACTCTGCTTAGAAACTCTACATTTAATGTTGAATGACTAATATCTTGTAAAATAACAGAAATATAGAGCTTTTAAAATACGAGTGTTTTAATACTCCTTCATTGTGCTTTAGAGTTAATGCATGTCGTTTGCCTACATCTACTGCAAATATCAACGCATACTGTTCATCTCTTTTTTTGTTGTTGTTTTTGTCTATTGTTATTTTATGCATGAGAAGGTTCTTGTTTTCTACTCTGTCCTTGGCTGGCTTTTTTTTTTTTCCTTAGTCCTGTGTTTGTACTGATTGCTTTTTTGCATGCAAATTACAGAATGTCATAGAAATGAGAAAGCTATGAAAAAAAGGGAAAGATAATGCTGAGTTCCAACTGTCTTTTATTTGTGCATAAGTGTGTAAAATATATGACGAAAATATTTTCAGTATGACCTTTGACTTTCCTTCTGGTGTATATTTTTATTACTCGCTAAAGGAGCGGACGTTTTTCCAACTGGAAAATATGATGAATCTATTAATGCTTGTTAATAATATAGGTGCTGGGCATGAAAGAATTTTGTCTTGCAATCCATTTACAGAAATAAGGAATTATGATATTGTCTGTCCTGCCCAAGCTAAAATTGAAATTCCCTATTCAACACAGCTTTTGTATAGTTTGGGTGAAACCCTAGTCCCATTGAAATCGATGGCAAAATCATTGCTTCAGTTGGGCTAGGATTTCACTCTTGTTTCTAGTTTACATATTTCATGTTTCTTTACAAATATCTCAGCAGGTAGTCAAAGGTTTTAAGGGAAACTACAGTTCTATTTAAAATAGAATGTAATGAGTGTGTCAAAAAGAAAAAAGAAAAAAACTAAAGCCAAACCCATGCTTATCTTTGTAAAGTGTAAGCTTAAATGGTTGAACTTAGAAATGTGAATTAGCATTTCATGGAAAATTTTCTTTTAACCAACTGTCGAGACATTTATTAGCTACCTTATTGCATCAAATGCAAGAGAGAATTTGGCAGTCTTTGTCTCTGCTATTTCTAATAACAAAAAACAATTAAATTAAGTGGATAAATGTGGTTTATTGTGGGTATGCTTTTAGTAAACAAAGCTTTGATTCTTCATTTAAAAACAATAAAGCACTGGGCACTCTCTGATTCTTGTGCTAGATGTTTCTAATAGCCATACCCCCTAGGGAAGGTTTTGCTGTAATGTTTGAAAAACATGATTTAAAATTGGTTGTTATAAACTAAGATTTCCCTCCCTGCAAATGTTTTTCTTGAAACATCCACGGGAATTTAATATTCACTGTTTTTTTCCTCAGTCTTGTATATTCTTGAATTGTCTTTTTTTCCTCCATTTTCTCCGTTCTTAATCCTAGGTCCCCTTACAAAGAAACAGACAGATGATTTAGGTGATAATGACGGTGCTGAAGATGAAGGTATTTTTTGCCGCCAAACTGATTTGCATGACAAGGATCCCTGAAAATCTTTTTTCTCCCCTCTTTTTTTGACTTCTTGTCTTCTTTTGAAGAGTTTTTTTTATTCCCATTTTTGATGTGTTTTGTCTTCTTGCTTGTTGTTATACATATATATATATTTTTTTAATTTTTTAAAAGAAAGAATGTTGTTAAGTTCTACGTTTTTATACAAAACAGTAACAATATTTAAAGAGGAGGGTTTTTTGTTTTCTTGAAATGGACTTTTGATATGTTGCATCCCACCTTTTGACTGAATTTTGTCCATACTCTTTGAACTAACACTCTTTTAAAGTTTCTCTGTACACCTTTTTGCATGTTTTCTAACCCTATGTATTTCACCAAGTACAAAGATGTTTCTTTTTTTCACCAACTGATCTCAGTTTGATAAACATATGAACTGTTGTGTTTATAGAAGGGAAAATGCAAAAACTCTTAGAAAGTGTTTCTTAAGCAACTGAATTTCCCCAGATACAAAACCTTCCCACTTACATTGCTATGAACAAATACGAATAAGTGTCAGACTCGGCCCCCGTCCTGTGATACCGGACGTAGCCCTGGGGTGGTCTTCTCAGGTGGTGGGGCTCTGTGTAGCACCTTCGACTTCAGCGGAGCTCAACTGGTGTCCTCCAAACGAAACTGGCCCGGTCTCTTTTCTACAGCACCGGCACATAAAGACGCCCATCTGCTTGTGCTGATCCTTAGAAAACACTAATAACCAGTGAAAGCTAAAGTTTGAAACGTCGAGCACGTCATTTTATGGATTACACTCATTAATCATACAAGCTATGCAGATTTGATTGGGTTTTTTTCAGGGCAATGGAAAGGATAACATGAGGCTCTTTCTCCTGAGCGGTCTCGTCCCTTCAGGCTGATACGTTTCAAAATTCTGATTCTTAAACACATACTTTATATATTTTATGGTCAATGAGTAAAACAAATTGCTATATAAGACTGTTTGAGTTGCTCCTTGCTTCTCTGTTAATATATGTTTTTTGGCAGATATTAAGAGAAAGCTTAACTTGTAAACTGTAAGGCTCATAATTAATTTTTGTCATACAGTACATTAACTGCTTTAGTCAAACAGAAAGTTGCAGTCTTATGAAAGATGTAGGAAGACAAATATGAGCATTTAACCAATATCTGAGCATCGAGTATAAATAAGCCCACAAATTTCTATACTTACTTATTAATCCTGACCCTCTCCTAAATGTGAAAATTAAGCATTTTAATGAAAGCTGACCAGTTGGTTCAATATTTGAAAGAAAATCAAATTGAAAAACTCCTTTGAAAGCTCTCATACTATTCAGGGATGAGTAGAGATACAATGTTAATCACAGATCCACTTAGCTTTATGAGACCAACTCATTTTTAAACATTAGTTCATGAGAAAAATATAGCAAAGGACGTTCTTGTGTAGTCTCTAAGACCTGTGATATTGAATTAGCCACTGTAAAACTAAGTCTGACTTGTTTTAACAATATCTTTTAAGAAACAGTTTGAAACCTGGGTTATTCATCCAGCAGACCTTAATGGCTCTCCTAATTTGCTGTATAATTGCCAAGACAGATGTAATGGCTTAACATTTGTTGAGTCAGTTGCTGCTTAGACACGTTTAAAAGAGACTACTCCGACCATTTCCTAAAATTCAGCAGAGAGTGGTTGCTATCAGAAAGCAGTTTAGTATGTAGGGGCAGGTGAGAGTAGCGATCTCCGTCCTAGGAGGACAAGTGTCCATGCCATAACCCCCCCCGTCTCCCACGTTGACAGTTGTTGTAGAGAGAAAGGGCTGTAAGGACGCAGCAGTGAAACTCGAAGGGGAAAATACCCATTTACAACATTAATAAATCTCTGTAATTTGTAGGCCTGGGATTAATTCTCTCTGGCATACAGGTGACAGTTTTGTTCTCCTTCTCTGTGCCAGCAGAAGGATGCAGGCGGTAATTAGACTTTCCTGCTTCTGAGAGTCGCAAAGAGACAGGACAAATTTAAATTTTTATGATCTGTAGGCACTGTGAAGGCTGCTTAAAGGTCTGCAGCATTAGTAGAAACCCTGTATGCTGACCAGGATCAGACAACCTGCATTTGTGACCTGTTCTCCTCCTGTGAAGCTCTAGCCTGTGTTACACGGGCAGAATTGAAGAGTTCAAAAACTTCAAGACATATGTGTTTGGTGTAGGTGCAGGCAGAGAGACAGGTAAATGAAAAAGCCATCTCCGCTGTCAAGATTTCTGCTAACCTGTCCATCAAACCCGTCAGGTTTTGACTGCCCGCTTTCGCAGTATGATTGCTTTTAGTCGATACAAATTCTACACATGAAAACATAAAACAAATATCAAACTGAATGAATTATGCAGCTAGAATATTAGGGATAGCGGGCTGTATATGGTGAGCAAGGATCGCCTCCCGTAAGTGCAGCATCCCTGCTACATAACCAGATGTCCAGTAATTTCTGAAGTGCCCAGGATGCTCTCTGTGCTGCTTTAGAAATTCGGAGCTCCCACTTTCATTCCTTATAATGTGCCTTGTCTGAAGAAAGATCTTCCATAGCAGCTACCTGGCTCAAATGCCTAGAAAGTATTCCATATCGTGTCACTCAAACATCAGACTCTGATTAGAAGATTTCATTTTAAAACACTGTTCGATAATCCTACTCCCATGTGCTACATGCCACTACCATAGCATTGGGGTCCAAACCTTGCCAGCCCAGCGACTGGAGTCAGTAATCAAACTTGGATCTCTGGCATGCGCTGCAACCAGTAGACCAGGGTTAATTAGATCATTTTTCATTTTTGTTTTCAAAAGACCCAAAGGCAGTAGTGCACATTACCAGCTAATGATCTGCAAATTTGCAGTTTAAAAAATGAAGGTGTTTTCAAATTCTATGAGTGCAAAATGTGTGCAAAGTCAGAAAATATATAAATGTCTTTTTTTTTCCCCCTCGAGTCTGCTGGCAGACTTGTTTCTGTGTAACCCTTTGGTGTCTACACTTGAAAATTGCTTACCTACTTTTCAGATTGAACTACCTGAGCAGGCAACAAAAAGAGTGGCACAAAAGCAGCTGCAACCAGTGAGTATTAGACTTTCCTTTTTTATAGCAGCAGTGGATTTGCCTATTTGCTGACATACAGCTAAGCAATATCTAGTGTAGATGCAAAATTTAACTTCGGGTGGCTCAGCAGTCAAATAAACTGCCTTTTCCCCATATGCACACACAGTCCGGAAACCAGGCTTAGTTTAAAAATTAAAATATTTTAGTATTTTTATTGCAGTCCTAAAGTTAATTGTCTAACTTCATTTAATTTGGATACAGCAAAAACGGTGACTCTTTATGCACCCTTAGTTCCTGTATGCTAAAAACCTTAGCATGACTTAAATAATGTGCAACACAAATCATTAATCAGCCGATGTACTCGCTGATCAGAACTGGATTTCTGGGTAGTTAGTGCTGTGTGACACGTCCGTGAAGGACTGCTCGCAGCCAGGTTCTTCTCATCCACCGTTCTGTCATACACACCTCACCTAGCACATCAATCTGCCAGGCGTGGATCCTAATGCAGCCCCCGATGCTGTCTGAGCATCTCGCAGTTGTTAATGTATTCAGTCTCCTAACATCCCTCTGAGCTAGAGGAAAGCTATTATTCCATTTTTAGCAATGAGGAGTTCAGATGCTAAGTGTGAGGAATGCAGACACCATGGCCGCAGTAGAGCAAGGAACTGGAAGCATATGCCTTGGCGCTGGGGCCCCACTCTGTAGCTGCTGGGTATTTCTACTCTTCCCTTCTCCACCCCAATCTTCTCTGAGAATTAGGACAATCAACAGATGCTGCTGTTTGTTCACAGGCTGTTACGGTGTGATCATGCTGAACATTTTAGTCTGATGCTCTGTTTTATATGGACTGTTGGACTTCATTGAATGAAGTCTTTGGTCCAGAGCATGTTTAAAATCAAAACAAAACAAACAAAATCCAGTTTTGAATTTTAAATTGCTAATAATGCAGAATCCACCTGCAAATCCCTTCTCATGTTTAACAGACTGTAGCTCCACGGGTGCAAGCGAAGAAGCACATTTCAGAACGGAGGATCTTCTCCAGAAAACCCTGTCACTTGATTAGTATTAAAATAGAATGCTAACTTTAGCATTTCATCTGTTTTCAACTGTCATGGTAAGAAATGGAGAGA
This sequence comes from Apteryx rowi, assembly GCF_003343035.1. NCBI lineage: Eukaryota > Metazoa > Chordata > Aves > Apterygiformes > Apterygidae > Apteryx > Apteryx rowi. Next base: position 3,211,237 of record NW_020447197.1, on the reverse strand, counting down.
GAAACAATCTTTCAGTTTGGCACTAGCTGTACATTTTCGGACTTCAGAGGTCAGTAAACAGCAGAACACATTTGTCTACCTCGCAAGGCAACCACATGCTCCAGCCTTAATTATAGCCTCTAATGAGTTCCAGCCAGGCTGGAGTAACACAACTGTTGCCGCTTAGGATGGAGTCATTGACTGATACACATAGACGTATTCACATGTTTGCTGTTCATACCGTCGCCCATTCACATKAGTCTAGGCTTCGAACTCCCAAGTAGTACAGATTCCAATTTCATTTGCAGATTAAATTTTTCAGTTTATATTTTCCCTTTAGACTGAGAACTTTAGTTCAGATTGTGCTGAATTTTTACAGTGATGTTGTTAACACTTGAAAACATGCATAATAAAAATTCTGACACACCTGTAAGCACCTCTTTGGGGCTCCATTATACTTATATTACTACCAGGTATTGCTCATACAGTGAAGAGCCTGGTGGCTTTTGCTGACGTATTCATGAATATGACACATATGAATATGACATATGTTCATATTTTAATAGTTTAAAATTACTGCCTCCTTGGCTGTTGAGGCTCCACTCTAATTAGAACCTGCTCCAGATGCTTTCCTGTAAAGGCCTGACCAAATTCCATCACTTTGCATTTTATTATTTTATAATATACTTTGAGATCCTGATGGAGGATTATATAAAAGCCCTTTCTCTCAGACAAGTGTAGCCGCGTGTTCAAGAATGCACAAAATGATCCATTGGTTTGACAGATACAAAAAAGGGGGGATAATTCCATTTAGCTGAAACTTGATGGGAGCTGACTGTATTTTAAATAAATGAAATTTGGCCAAAACTTCCCTGCTACTCCCAACAGAAGTTCAGTAGGTACCTCAGTAGTTTCAGGACATCTGGCTTTATATTGCATGTAAAAAATGTGGCATTAATGGAAATCTACATATTAGTCTTGATAAGGGCACTGACTTATTAAAATAGCAGTGCATATATGAGATTTGAACTGAAAGGTCAAATACTTTCAAAAGTGCCTTAAGTGATTAAAAGAGCTGTATTGATTGTTACCATGCTCTACTTAAAAGTTTTAGGGAGAAAGATTATGGAATATTTACACTTTTATCCATATAAAGTTCTATATAAGGAACACATATTTTAGAGTAACCAATCTAAAAAGTTTTCTACGGTTTCAGTGATGTTTCATGTTCAAAAAACAAAATTGCCTCAATACATCAAAATGTCACAATTTTCTGTAGCATCAAAGCCATTTGGAAAAGCACTGCTTGTGACATCGGTGCTAAAGTGATTATATTTTTGTGCTAAGTTGTCTCTAGGTAGGCTTTCTTCCTTTCCTATTTTGGTTGTTCCCTGCAAATTATACTTGTTAAGTCACATGGCCAATTCACATCGGCTTCAAATGACTGAAGCTATAATTATGTTTTGTTATATATGACAATTGTGGCTGGTAGTCACAGTCAGACTTGGTTCCCTGTTGCGTGATGTAACAAACAGAATAAAAGACAGACCTATTCCTAAATTGCCTGAAACGTAATTAAGATCAGACATAAAAAGTAGATGTGACAAACATTAGAGAGGTACAGAGCAGAGGAGATGATGGAAACCATAATAAGAAGTATCACCTATATGTCATATAAATAAGATCTGCTGTACAGTAAGGCCTACTTAGTTGTTATGAACTAGCAGTTTAAAGCCAAACAAATCACAGCACTCAAAACTTGTGTGTGAATAAAACAGAACGGAGAGGGTTGAATTCGAGAAGGATTTTGAACAGCACTATCCCATGCATACGTCTTTGAAATTCTTTTTTAATTAAAGCCACACTTAATAAAAGATAATCAAAAGTAAGTACACAATTAAAATCAGCATGTAAATCTACACGTCTTGGCAGAAATGTCACATTTGTGCCCCAGCTCTTCAGGCCTACTCGGAATGAGCTACTTACATGAATAAACTATTTAACAGCGTGAGAAAATGTTGCTGCAGTTTAGGGAGACCACTCCAGCACACAAGCACAAAGGACTGGGACTAGACTGAAGGCTGAAAATGAAACAAATTATCAAATCATTTAGGGTCAGGTTTTGAAAAGTAGTTCGAAGGAGCTGAGTGCCAAAATCTCATTTATTTTCTTTGGGAGTTGACACTTAACTCCAGTAAATGCTTTTGAAAAACACATCTGTCTGTCACTTTTTTACCAATAGTCTTTCACCTCGCAGAGCATTATCTAGCACTTTCTCCATTTTAATTTAGAAGGATGACAGAGTTACTGTCTTTCAAGCAGGAAACAATCCTTGATTATGGTGTCATTTTTYGCCATGGTCTACTTCTTTGCTATCTTCATTTGATCTTATTATTTCTAGTTAACAACCTGCACTGTAGTTAAGCAGTACTCTCCCAGCTGAATATCCGCACCTTTCAAATATTCCTAGCGGTAGACCTCACTTCTGTCGATAGGAAACCACTGACTGTAAGACTGGACCTCAAAATGCAGCGCTCTCTATTCTTTTTCTTTTCTAGATAAAGTTACACGTCATAGGAAGGTCTCCCTAGCTGCTGTATAATCCACRGCACAAAGCCGCACTAGCTTTAGCTGAATTTTGCGTGACGGCGATAACCTCACTGAGGTCTCCGGGAATAGACGATAGCCCGCGACACGCACGGGCACCACCTTTCTGCTGCGGAAGGGGTTTCTCTTAAGACTGGTGCCTTTGGCAAAGCGGCACAGGGAGAAGTCATACTGCATCTCGTCTGATCTGACGTGGCACAGAGGAAAAGCTGAAAAATAGTCTTTATTTATCTGGCTGTAATCCTGACAAGTCTATTATTAATAGGAAATAAGTGCATAATATAGACAGAATTTAGTCAGAGAATCACTTCTTTATATGTCAGATTTTACTCATGACTGTGTGCTGCTTTTCTCAGATAGATAAAAGACACCCATTCTTTTCTAAATATCTCGATCTTATTTTCCAGATAAACAGACCAGTGCTACCAACATTTCATTACTGTTCACAGTTGGTGCTCTGTAATTCTATGTAATTTTAATTAAAGAAGAATTCTGAGACAGTCTCCCCCTGTGCTACCTCCAAGCATACAATTAACTGTGTACAATTTCTGCTGGGAACAGTCACACAATGATTTCAGATTAATAATTTATTATTGCTTCCACATTTGTATCCAAAAAAAAAGCCAATGATGCATAGACTACGAACAAACCTTCCACTGAAAACAGTATATGAATTTGAAAAGCCTTTTTCCACAGTGCAGATTTTAAACCTCGGGAGCTCATAATTCTATCCTATGGAAAATGAAGATAAATATTCTCCTTAGCTTTACACCCTGAAAATTGCACGTTGGAAAGCCCTTACTGTATGCTTGAGCGAGGAAAGCAATACAAGCAATTTCATGCACAACCTTTCATCATCCTTTTGGTCTTGAATAAATGATTGTTCTCGTACTCCCAATATTGAAGATCCAATTTCTGATCCTGACTGTTCTGGCATTTTCTTCAAATTAGAATCAATATCAAAATAATAACAGCAACGGGCTTTCTATAAACAGACACATCTGTGCTGTTCTTTCTCACCAAATACAAAAAGCAAGGTTTTCGTTTCACTGCCCTCACCTAGTCGTCTTTACAGCGCTTCAGAAACGTTGCAAACACCGCTACGGAGAGCTTACCTGAAAGCAGCTGAACTAAGAGTCCTCCAAATCAAAGGAATAAACAATACATCTGAGGTCTTTTCTAACACTGAAGTGGGTATTCACGGGAAGTTACTTGAATACTGCCATACTGATAAAAAAAACTTCTTCAAACCGGAGTGTTCGCTACAGTTCCCGACTGTGTCAGGCAGTGGAAAGTAGTCAGACACCTAGTAAATTAGATCGAAATAAAAATGAATCCAGACATAAAATAAGAGTTTAAAGTTACCTCTTAGCTGATTGCTTTCCACTCCAACAAAAAGAATCTTCCAACCTTTGCTATCACAGCAGCCCCCAGTTAACTACCTGTTGCTTCGTGAGGAGCTGGTAGTTGGGAAGGACTTTTGGAGGACTGTGGCTCACAAGCAGCACTGGTGAATCACGTTTGCACTTAGACATTCAGCATTTTGTCCAGAGTAGGTGTATCCATTTGCAAATCCGACTGTTTAGGCAGGTACGCAAATAAATGGCTCTACTAAAAAGTAACAAAAAGCAGTATGTCATGTGTCTCATTTTGTAGTCTGAGGGAACAGTGGAGCTTCTAGAGAGATTTTGAAATGGGTGCTAAGAGATACTTGAGTTCAATGTCACTTTTTTTTTTTAGAAGCTGCCTATTTGCTTGAATGCTGGGAAGGGATTTAGAAGCATCATTGCAGGCAGCTATTTTTGCAGGTAGAGCGCACAGTCGCTTTCACAACTTAGTAAAATAAGAAGCGCCCGCTCTCCTTAAACTTCAGGCTACCCTGGTTACAAAATAATACTCATTTGAGGTCTAAGTGTTAAACAGCTTTAAAGTCATCTATCCCCCCTTTTCATGAAGTAGTGATCATATTGGATCAAAGAGCACGTCAACTTAAATAGGAGGACAAATCTTATTTAGCTTAATTAAGTGAAATGCCTTCAGCTGTGTGCACAGAGAGGTGGGCTGAGCTTTTCAGAAGCGTTCAGGCTTTGTCTAAATGGGGTTGCACTGACATTAGTAGCTCTTTTATGTCAAATTCAGCAGGAACAGAATCAGACCGCTGACCCACTGCATTTGAGCAATCATGTTACCATTTCAATTTCTTTCTGCTTTTCTGAGGCCAATAAGAGTTTCAAAAATCTGAACTTCAGTTAAAACAAGCTAGCAAGCCACAAAAAGACACTGATGCCCAAACCCCTCATTTCTTTGTTTAATAAATGTTGCTTGAGAAACACTTCAAGAAAAATAATCCTACTAAAAAAAAAAATTAAAATATTGCATGTATCCTTTTTGGTACTTTCTCGAGATAAAATGTGTCTTAATATTTTTTCCAGACATTCGGGACAGTGGGGGACCTAAGCCTGTGATGGTGTATATTCACGGAGGGTCCTACATGGAAGGCACTGGAAATTTATATGATGGCAGTGTTCTAGCAAGTTATGGGAATGTGATAGTCATCACAGTCAACTATCGCCTTGGGGTACTTGGTAAGAAGCTTTCAGCTTTCCATTAATCCCTGCTATCTGCAATGCAGTTCATGTTACACATGAGAATGTATTTTTTTTTAAATGTTTTTTTTTTGGTTTTCTTTGATTTACGAATCTATTTTGTCAAATGAAAGGTTTGTGTTCTGGGGATGAGATATAAAGGCATTGCGAGTATTATCTGAAAGAGCCTGCTGTTCTGCTCTGCATTTAGTGATATGAAACAGGTGTTCCCAACGCTGAGTTGTTGAGACTGAAGGGTTCTTTTTTCTGTGAATAACACGGTGCTGCTTTACTTCATAGATAGGTAAATTAGGTTTAATGTTAACTCACAGATAATAGGGTTTTATGTCGGTAGAAGTAGATTTTCTGAATTACCATGATTTTCCATATTGCAAGAAGGCAAAGAAGGTTATGACAAAATTGATTATTAAGAGTTGTAGCTTTTACCTGTTTGTTTTGAGTTTCATTGTTGTTTTAGAAAGTGTTACGGGTATAATTCAAATGTCTCTGGTATTTGTTTTCTAGGCCAGTTTAGAACATGAATGAAGAGTTACCTTTGACTGTGTTAGCTTAGGTGAATAGCATATGCTGATGTTGTTGGTAGACTTGTGTGGTATCTCTCTGGTAGCTTGTATTTCCAAAAAGATTACACTTTGCTATTTGTTTATGATGTGTTTGACAGCTCTCGAGACAATGATACACTTGTTTTTGTTTTCTTCCCGCACATTCTGTTGAAATGCTGCATGCTGAAACTCGTGAAAGTGGGAATTCAACGCTAGAATAYTACAGAATTCAGTACAACGCCTCAGAATACTTACATAGGTATAATGGCATTACCGGTGACGTATAAAGTGGCTTGGTGAACCCGTTGTCGTTCACAGCAGCGAGTCAGTTCTGAAGACCAGGGAGTTTGTTTTCAATTTGCGGGCATTGGCGATGGCTGGTGCTTTGGTTTTCTTATGTGTGGTCGTTTTATTTCAGCAGTGTTCTGTTTCTATGTGTTTCGAAGTCAGTTAGCATAATCCCCAAATTCACTGATTCTGGTTTGCTCGTCTGGGTAATTTGTATCTATCAGTTTTGTTTTTATTAAAAATTCAGTGAATCTGACTTTTTATTGGAATGGATATTGACTTAGATCTTGAAATTTAGTCTATTGCATTCGTGTTTTACCTGGGGCTGAATCATTTCCAGAGTGATCATAACTATTTTTTGCTGGAGTTTATCTTGTTGGGATCCAGTTGGAAGTTTTGTCTGTGATGTACTTCTTTCGGCAAGGAAATCCTGATATTTTGTATGCTTCTCTCCCTCCTCCTGTCTTCCAGTTTATACAGTGACCTCAAGTCCTAAGCACGTGTTAGYGCAGCAGTTAATAATATGTGCCTCTAATCAATATATATATTTTTTATTTTTAATATTTTTTTTATTTTGTCCAGCAATACAGTATCCATTATCTGAAAGCATTGTTTATTTGTGTAAATTATTGAGGTTAATTCCTAAATGTGCTTGTAGTTGCAGTGTTTGGAAGTGCCAGTTGCTTGAAAGATGAAAATTAATTCACCTTGGTTGATGATAATGGCTTTTTCACTTGTAATTTTAATACTGATCCCTGAGGTAACCAACCAGCAACATCTTACTGAGCTTGGGAGCATTTCATTTGCACTCGTGCTTTTGTGGTTCTTTGGATTATGTGGTCTTTACAGAGCCTCAAGGGGCAAAGAACTAATTTTCGTTTGAGTGGGACCTATTATAGTAATACCTCTAAAACTCACAGCAGAATCCAGTGATTGGTATGAATACCTGAAATTACTTTCAAGTCGACTTTTGTAAAATAATCCTGTATCAGACTGTCAGGGTTTTTTCAGTAAAATAAATGCACCTTTTAACGGTATGTWACAGTCATTCATGTATTTTATATCTGGTTCAATGCCTATCAGTTATACATTAAATAAATAATGATGACATATCACTAAATAGGCAGTGCAGAAACACACTAGTAATCAAACCCGAGAATTTGCACACTTTGCATTTTTTTTCTGCCTTTCAACATTATGTCTCTCAGTCTTGGGATAACCATGTAAGAGAGATGATACCCTCAAAGCAGGAGTTTTGCATAATCATAGTAGACGCAACTTTTTCTTCTGCTGTCTTGAAACTGTTGGTCAGCCCTGTACAGCAGAACGTTACCCTTTGCCGTGACATTAGATGTTGTGGTTGTGCAAACACATAGCCAAGAAATTCTCAGCATCCTTTACTGGAATCACATCACGTGAGGCGAGAGGTTGTTCTTCRCTGGCCGTTGCCGGTGGGAGAACGAGATCTCACTTCACTGCTGTGTAAAACGCCTGAGTGTCCAGGGAGACGTAATACAGGGATTTTTTTCCACATGAGAAGATGTAAGGGACAAACTAAGGCTTATCTTCTCACTTTCCTACGACCTTTGTTGCTCTGGGTTTCTTGTATCCGTCTCTGTGGATATATATCTTAATATAGACAATCTGTGCATGTCCTAGGAGCTTTGCCGCTGTTTTACCAAGATTGACACTGTGAAGTTTCTTAACAAGGAGGCCGGTTAAATAAATGTTTAGAGTTGCAACAGAAACTTTTTCATCCAGACCAATAGTGATGGGGAGCGAGGGTACGCTACAATGTTAGATTCTTTGCAAAGCTGTTCTGAGTCGATAGTAAAAGGCTTTTAGTGCAATGGAGGTTGCTTTTCTGTTTATTCTGAGCTGAGACACTCTTCGTCCTATAGATTTGCTTTTRCAACTCTGGTTGAGGACCTACATTTTATGGAGATGCTTGACTTCTAACTGAAATGTTAGAAATCACTTAAAAGTGAAATCTATTTGATAAAGAGAAAACAATGATAAAAATGAAAGAAGTATGGAGAAACTGCACTTAAAACAAGCCAAAAAAAMCCCCAAACCCACAGCGAGTTTCCTAGCACAATTTTGTCTTTGTCTGAAATATGTCTGAGAATGAGAGATGACAATATATTGAAATGAAAAATGAGTCAGAACAATTTTGGAGTAGCTGCCCATTTCAGGAGCCTAATTCTATTGTAATTGACTGGAAGGTATTGTCTTGTTTTGTTTTGTTCTACTTCTAAGCAGAACAGAATCACAGGGGTTTTTTTGTTGKTTTTTTTTTTTAAAGTCCTTTCAAATTAGATCTGAATTTTTCAGTGTTGATCTGATTTGTCAAAATGACTGATCCTTATTTTGGTAATTACTTATTTTGTGTTCTTCCCATCAAATAGGGTGGGTTGTTTTGTTTTGTTTTGGTTTTTTTTGTCTTGTTCTTCTCCTTATTTTGCCATGGTGGTTATAATTTTTTTATACTGAAAGTATTAAACAGAGGATATCTTTCAAACATGTTTCAAACTCATCTAGGTAATTTAGACATAGCCATTTCAAAAATTGCTTCATGGTAGATTAAAAAAAGTTTTAGTCARTTACATAAAGATATTTTGCTGTATTAGTGTCCTGCGTCACTTAAGCAWTTTATCGTGCCTTATTCTGCAACCTGAGGTTGAGTTGTATTTCCTCTTGAGAATAGGCCTCTTCCCTTTAATAGGGCTAACCATCGCCCATTAATGTCATAGAGACTATTCAGTTTAAGTAACGGTGGCATAAGAAGGTTGAAGTTATTTAGACATCAAAGGAGATAAAAAATACAGCAAGATTCTTTTTTCCTATATTGCTTAGACTGTGGAGTTTTCTTTTATAGTTCACAATTTAATATCCAGTAAAACTGGGAAAATGTTTGATCATTAGCGTCAGTGACAAGCACATCCATTATCTTTTTATGAAACCTTAAAGACACTGTCAGGAGATGGCATTTTATTCTGGCTTTGCTGTACCACCAAAGGGTCTCTGATGAGCCTTCTTCTATTCTCCRTTTCCTAATATGCTGAGTAAAAATGATAGATGAATATAAGATTATATATTATTGCCTAATTAAAAGTACATTAGATTGAAAGTAAAGATGGGAAATTAATAGCAAAACACATCAAAATGCTGCAGTCAAAAATCGTTCATTTAAGCTTTCTGAACTGGGAGAACATGCAGGGAATATAATTCATAAACACTCTTGGGGATTCTTGACAGCTACATAACCAGTCTCCTTCAGATATATAAACATTAAGTTGTTGATAAGTGAAAATCTAACATTTTGAGGTTATGCTGTAGGGAAAGTGTCCAGAAGGTGCTACTGAAGACCACCTTATCCTTGGGTATCGCTGTTTCTTGGTCTGAAGCTCTCCAAGTGAACWTGATGCTGGATAAATCCAAGAGGTTAAGATAGAGGGTGCACTGCAGTTATCTATTACCTCTGGCGAAGTACTTACTTCCCAGGCCTGATTTACAGATACCTACAATTCTAAAGCTGTATTAGACAACTCTTATTTAATACGCTAAGTAACCTCAGGACCACCAGTTCGCAGGAGGCCCAAGCACAGCTCACCTAGATTTACAGTGTCCTCATTTCATAGGTCTGTTAAGAGAATTAGCATTCGGACTTCAGCCCTGCTGCAATTTGTGACATTTGCTGGCTTTCCTGCGCGGTGGCGCTAGCCAAAGGGAGGCGCGTACGCAGCGGAGCCGCGAGAGGAAGATTGCCACACTCGAATCTGTGTCATCAAAGTGACAAAATGGACTTACAGTAAACAATAGGTTATTGACTGGATGCGTTTAAAGGGTCAACTGCAGCGCACAGCAGGCTAGATATTTATGAAATGGGAACCTTGAATATCTAGTGCACTTTTAAAATGAACCATTTCTTTTCTATTTGTGCTTTTTCTAGCACAGCAAATTGACATTATCCATCTGTTTAGATAGATGGATACACACCCGCTTCTCTCTTTTCTAGGGCACAAAGACATCATTTTGTTTACCATTGAATAGGTTTCTATCTTGGTACAGGTACATTTTAAATAACAGGTTTATTCCAATGTTTGTCACCAGACTTATTTTTTGGTAAACAAAAAAATAGCAAACTGTTTTGGCATAAGAGTAGTTTGTGTCATTTCCGTAGAGAGAAATTACTTTTTGGTAAGATAAATTCCTCGATCAATATCTAATCATATAATAGGAGTATTTCAGTTTTGCCAAATAGCAGATTTATCTTTGAGAGCATAATAAACTTCATCTTGATAATATTTGCAAAAAAGAAAAGAGATGTTCAGTGCAGACAAATTATAGACATCTTATTGGCTCAGAAAAAATACCAAAATCTTTGACGCTATTATCCTGGATGAAGTAATTTACAATTCTTGTCACCTAGTTATGGCTAGCTACCTTCACGTGCCTGTATGGAATATGTGACCAAATGACTTCTTCACCATCACTGATCCCTGTGCAAAACTTCTAATCTGCAATATTACAAATGTTAAGGGTATACAAAATAATCTGTACCATACCCTGTAGAGTGTCCTAAGTCCTTGGCTGCATTGTGATGGGAGACCTGCCAGGAAGCCAGGCTTGTCCCCATGCTTTTAAGCAGACAGATTTTAGGCTGCTCTACCTTTACCAGGTGCCAGAGTTTCCCAGAAAGGATCTGTCGGACGGTCTTAGAGCAAGCCGGGAGTTGGGGATGAATTAGGAATTTTATGCAATGTGTGTATCAGTAAGGGGGCTTCCAACACTGAAATAATCCTTCGAGTTTCCAATATTCGGATTTACAGCCAAGGCAGCAGGACATGAAGAAATGCACTATAGCTCAGCATCCGGGCCAGACCTGCCGCTGCCCGTGGTCTTGGTGGGCCGGGCACGCTTCGCTCGGGAGTTTTACGCTGCTCTGTCTTCTCTGACCTCTGGTTAACACCCATAAAGAAGCAAATGGAGATTTGTTTGACACTTGTGATAGAAGGAGCAGGACAAGTAGATCGTACATTTCTGGATTTCCAGTTCACTGTATTTAATTACATACATTAAAATAGTCCCAAGTTTTCTGAAGCTTAAATAAAGCACTTCTGTGTACTGTGAGGCTTTGGAAGAAATGAGGAAACTTGACAGTGATTTTCATTGCAAACACTGCTTTCATTTTTTTCACACATTTCAAATGTATAGAATTGCTCAAGTTTTATGGGTTTTTTTTTTTGTGTGTGCAAAGTCATATACATATAGAGGTACTAGCTTAAATACTGACATGGTATGTCTTTGATGTAATACCCCATGATACTTTTGCATCAATTTAACGAGAGCTATATTTTACAGGTTGTAACAGTCCTTTTTAATAGTTCAAGAGAGTAATACGAACACTAGATTTAAAGGGCCCAAAACTCTCTTGGCAGCAGTACAGGCAAGAGAGTGTCCTAAATCTTTTCTTCCATTTAATGGGCGATCCATGTGTAAATGTCTTCCTTATTCAGCCAATGTAGAAAATTGTACAGTAAAATGTAGCAATTTGCATTACTTTCCAACTGAGAATAAATAGAAGACTGAATTGTTTGATATGCTGCTATCTTACACCCCACGATGTACTGGCAAACAAATGCTATTTTCATGAAAATTGAATCGGAATACATTAATACATGACAAACTACTAGAGCCTATGAAGGGCTAGAGTAAATGATGTGTATTGGTTGCCATCCCTTGTTAAGCAAAGTATGAAAATTGCCTTCAAGCAAATAAATAATAGATACCAACGTCTTTGTAGAAGTATTTTGAGTATCTTTTGTGTTGTGCATGTTGCAAGCTAAATATACTTTTGAAAAAAAAAAAAGATTACTTACATATCTTAACTAAGAATTTGAAAGGTCTTCCCCATGTTGCAGGGGTTTATTGTTGCTCAAAATGAGAAGCAAGACAGAAGTTGTACTTATTGGGGTTTTTCATTGTTCTGCAGTAGTTTTTCCACTCTTTGTGTGTCAAGGTTCTCATGAGATAAAATGAACAGGGGTGAGGCAGCCTTGATCTCAGAGATTGGCTCCACATTCAAGAATTCTACTGATTTTAAAAAATGATTTTGTTGTATAGTCCTATCACCTTTTGAATGATTTATTTCATGAAATCTCCCACATTCATTATATTTTTTTCATCTTTCCAACACTTTTCACCAGTATTTAGTCTGAGAGAATTTACATTGCCATAGGTATCCTGAAAAAACTCTTTATGTTATTTTGGTTTTCATTATGTGACAATGAAGTCTTTAGTACAGAAATACAAAATATACAGAGAAAAGAGGCATAATGCCATATAGATTCAAATCATTTCAAAAAAAGGAAAGTCAAACATATTCTTAACCTATTTTCCATATTTAGGTTCTAATGTTCCGTGAATTTGGTAAGCATTTATTCATATCATGTCACTGATTTCAACCAGAAACAAATGGACAAATTAGGTTCTTCAAAAAAAAGTTTGTTTCCATCTCTACTTGTAGCTAAAATACTTTGGGCATTAGTTTATTTGCTTCTGTAACTGATTCCCAAAAACTGCTATGGAGCAGATCTAAAATTTTGCTTTCTGCTTTAGCAAAATACTCCAGCTCAACTGAAAATGATTTAGCATTTCATCTGTATGGCTTTATTAAAGCACTGACACACAAAAGGGTGTACTTTATGGAGCCATTAATGCATGCCCCATGTGTGTTGTGAGGCATGAGGCCAAAGGCCGTGTGCTTTCAGCTACCCATGAACCATATTAATGACCCTGTAAAATACACTCCTGAGCATCCTAATGCTATTATAATTACTCACTTTATTATTACATGCCTCTTTGAAAAAAGTTCTCTAAATATTTCCCTTTCCCTTTTATATAGTCCTTAACTAGAAGAATAATTTATGGTAGACTGAAATGGAAATGTTCACAACAATAAGAGTATTAACTTTCTTTTCACCACTTCTTTTTGGTAACATAAAATTTTCTCTTTTAACACTTCAAGGGCTTGTACATCCTGTGTGTTAAAAGTTTATAAACCCTTTAATAGTGAAGTTTCTCCTGCTATCATAATTAATAGCTCTTTGGATGCAGATTGCTAGGATTTTGTTTCTCATTAGCAACTTGAATTTATATTAAAAAGAGAACTTAAAATGGAAACTTACTTACTATTTCATACATTTTCTTTTTAATAGAAAAGAGCAAGAATTCAGTTGGCAATTGCTAATATAGTTCTTTTCTAATATGTTTTTTTTCCAGCTGCAGCTGTACTTTACAAAGGTTGATAGACAACATGATACTACCTGTATTTTCTAGCAACCACAAAATTCAACATTCAAAATAGTGCCTGAATTCTATCTTTGCAATTGTCTCTAACCTAAACGTTCTTGAAGTGATGATCGCAATTTGAAATTTAAGGCTGCATTCTTAAACAATTTTAAAATGAGGCATATATTTCTGTTTTTTCCCCATAAGCACATAATGTTGGTTTTGCATCCTTTGAAAAGTCTATGTAGTTTTTGGCTGGTTTCTTATCAGAAGTATTTCATAGGGAGTGTTTTGATCTCTGGTTCAAATTCATCCATGGCAGCAGATGTTTTTGTTGTAAACAGGTTGCTTTGGAAAGTAGTGTGTGCAAACAAATTTACAAAAAGGTGTATGTATATTCAGTAGGTGTGGTGGAACCAACAATTTTGAAAAAAATATTAACTAGAATAAATGTTTGGTTTTACTTTTTTTTTTTAAAAAAATACTTACACCAAATTTCAAAAACAAATAGCCTTGCTTGGCTATAATGTATTAAAGCTGCAGCAAAGGGGCAGAGATAGTATGGATAATCTTAAGGACGTGGAAAAAGCCCTCCTCCGTAGTCTCAACTTTCTGCAGATCATGCTTTCTTTAAACCATTTCTAGTTCCAGGTTTTTGCAGGACAGGCCCTCTTGCAGAGTGGTTGCAAGCACCCATCATCACCCATCATTAGAAGGTCCTCACCCTTGGGAGAACCTTACCCATTTTTACTAAGACCAACCACAAATAGATAACGCCGTGTGTGTTGTATTGAAGAAGCAGCTGTGATAACATGCTGTGTCTGCAGGAGAACTACTTGGGGCAGTGGCTGTGAAGGAGATGGGTATTTTGTTTCTGCTACCAACAGCTCCAACAAAAAGCGGGGCTTCCCCCCTCCCCCCTGTTATTCTAGTTGTTGTAAGCACTGTTGTAACCTACCACTGCTGAAATCATCATAATGTTCCAGGATGACTCTGGCACAATTTTCAATATTGCACTAGCAGTAGGTGAGTCTTTATTTTTGTACGACTTTCTGATAGCCCTCAACAAAACAATTTTGAAAAATGTGCCCAAGTAGGTGTATGTCCCATTAATGATTGAATCCTGGCATTTGAATGATGGAAATAGATAAACGAAGTTCCTTTCCCAGACTATACAGAGGAGCGCTTTTGTCATGAGCCATGCACTTTTCATTTATACAAGCGCTTAGTCAGTCTTTTGGTGCTAAAACTTTTGAGTCCTTTAAAAGCTTTTTTCATCACTTTCTCTGTGGTTCCTCAGCATATCATCCCTGGAGATCTGCAGGAGTTAGGTAAAGATAATCAATCTCACTCTGAAAGAAACAAAATTACTTGTGACGATCAATGTGCACTAATAGTTACTTGTTGTTAAAGTCATCCTGCAAAGTTGCAGAACCCAGCAGAAACATATTCAGAACATGGTTCTTAACTTCCCTCTGCCAACTAAGCAATATGCAGGAAGCCAAAAGCAATGAAAACAAGCATATGAAAGGCTTTGGCTTTCACTAGCTTCAATTTAAGTTTATATGAATGAGGAAGATTTTTTTCCAAAAAAAGATATCTACACAGGAAACTAAGAAAACTGGCATTACTGATTGGTTTCTTTGGGAAAACATCCCTGGAACAAGGTTTTTTTTGTTTTTTTTTTTCCCCTTTTCTTTTTTTTCCCTCTTCCCGGAGCTGAATTTACTGCAGGTATTCACAAAAGATACCTAAAAATGAAAACAGACCTCTATTGGAATTATGCAACAGTCCAAGCTGTTTGGAAGCTAAACTCAAAGTTAAAGCCATGAGAGTCAGGCACCTACCGTACCAAGGTGCTGTATTGGGTGGGCTGATTCAGTTGCCCACACGTGTCTAATGCCATTTGAGACGCCCTAGGGTATTATATCTGGCCTCCACCTGCTGCTGTGGGGGTGTCTTGCAATCATCTTGCAATCAGTGCGCACAGATATCCCAGAGGAGCCAGACTCTTCTCAGTGGTACCCAAGGAAATAATAAGAGGCAATGGGCACTGATTATATAGGAAATTCCGTTTAAATGTAAGAAAAAAAAAATATTGTGAGGGTGGTCAAACCCTGGAACAGGTTATGGAGTCTCCGTCCTTGGAGATATTTAAATCCCAGCAGGACAAGGTCCTCAGCAACCTGCCCTAGTTGAGCCTTCCTTTCCCTGGCGTGGCTGGGCTACACGATCTCCAGAGGTGCCTTCCAACCTCGATGATTCTGGGATCTGAAGGCTCAGGGGTGGGATACTAAGGACTATGAGGGGACAGATGATTTGTTCCCTAGACATCTGCCTGTTCTTCAGCCTCCTGACTATCTTTGTAAATCTGTCTCTCAATAGACTGGACTCTAATGAAAATGAATTAGCCCATCCTAAGTACTGTTAGACAAGATGCTTTTCTGCAAAGCAATAACCATGGTACTTCCTTTTTTTGACGTGAGTAGATGTATCACCTATTTTGACTTGTTATGGCCTCAGACATATAAGTACTGTGGCTCAGAGGCACAGAAAGGATTACTGCCTATTTTACTGTCACAGTAGAGTTTGACAGCTCTGACAGTCCGGCAATGAGTCTGTTTTCTTCTGCGAGCTGTACAGTGGCTTATGTCCAAAGCAGAGGTGGAGAACCTTTTTCACACTGAATGCTAATCCTTTCAGACTCTTTCGGTGAACCCGGCACTTAGCCTATTATTACCTAGAAATTAAATGTTAGGGGATGAAGAATCACATGGTCACAGGCTATATCATGTGAAGTCTTAAGCTGCAGCTTTTTCAACTGAAACTTGAATTTGCTATAAGGGAGCTGCTCCTGATTTTGGGGAGTCCTACAGACTGTCTGCCAGCAGTTACCAAGCAGTGAAAGACTACTTTTTTCCCTCTGTTTTTATTATGCCCAGATGTTTCCTCTACATCTTTTCACTCATCTCACTGCTCCTTTTTCCACACAATTCTGCAATTCCTAGGCACATATTTTTCACATCTCTTGACACATATTGAAAAATCACATGTTGATGAACACCAATTTCTTAACTAAAATCTGCCTACGCCATGGGTGAATACATCACTTAGGGTACATTAGTGAAATTCTAAAACCTTACTTTTCGGAAGCTGGTCATGCACTAAAAGCAGCAAAAGGGAAAAAAATTAAATCGCCAATTACAGCTAATAGCTTTCTGAATTTGACATGTATAAAGCAGATTGAAGGCACTTTTAATAGCGGCTTCTCGGTAAATGTAAGTAGTGAAATGCTTTGGAATGAACGAGTTGCAAAAAGTAGGTTAAATGTCCTGTGCTTAACAACTTGCAGAATTTAGAAGGCTGTTTTCAAGACATCTTTGGGGATTTCTCTCTAAGAATACACCTGACAAGTGGTTTTGTTTCCTTTTCCCTTAACAGAGAGTGTTTACGTATATCTGGTATCTTTTACCTCCTTAAAAAAATCTCCCTAAAATAATGTTAGTTTTAAAAGGACACAAAAAAGAGAAAGCAATGCTAGTGATAAACCTCATTATTTCATTAAGTGTTTTCATTAATATTTATCAGCTTTTTGATATAAATATTGCTAAGGTGAATCAAATCAACACACTGAAGTATATTTTTCTACTAAGCTGAAAAATGATGCTGTGTATTAAGTCACTTACTTTCCAGAAGGAATATAACAGTAGTTTTAATGAGAGAAGAATGTCAAGAAAAGCAAGGAACCTGTTAATAGTATGTTAAGTCAGGAAATAAAGAACACTCGCCAAAACAGGGCTTTCTGAACATTCCCTGTATTTGTATTTTTCAGTGCTGTGTAAAGTGCATCAAGTACAGATGAAAGGTTAAGAGAGTAATAAACAAAGGCTGGGATGTGATTTTGATGGGTAAGCTGCACTTTGATCTTCAGCCCATAAAACAATGCTACCTGGGTCAGCACTAGCACTCAGCTCGACAAACAGTCACTTGTTTGCTGCAGTATAAAATTCACAATTCCTTATTTTATGCCATGAGAGGGAAAACTCTTGTGGAATACCAAAGCAGGGAAAGGGAGAATGTAAGTGTGTTATCATTTTGTGTAATTAAATGTGTTCATGAAATATCTTCTTCAAAACACTACGAGCATTAAAACGTGTTCCTCTAAAAATGGCTTTATATGAAGTACTTGAATAACATTGATGATCTTGAAAATCCTATAATAATATATGAAGTTATTGAAAACCAGGACTGAAATTCAGGATTATGTGATAATTAAGAAAAAACAATGCTTCTTTTAATAGATAAAATTACCTTTATTACATTGCAGCTCACTGTTCTCCTTTGCTATAGTTTCCATTTTCTCCTACACATTCATTCCTTTGGAAAGGTTTCTACTTCCTTTTAACTTTATTAGTTCCACTTATGCTTCTGAAACACAATTAACTTTGCTACCGGATCAGATTAGGACTTCACACCTGTACAAAGGAATAAGAGTCCCTTTTTGCGCTCTGCTAAGTCACCCAGACCGTGAGCAAAGAGGAGTAGGAAGGCGTCCTCCACAAAAGCCAGGTAAGCAAAAAAGCCAAGAGGCTTCTTCTGGAAACGAATGAGAACGCTTTATTTCCATGAAGAAATCACATCTCTGCTCTACTACACTACTTGCAGACCGGAGTAAAGCCAGATTATGGTGATTACTAATGCATTGGTTGTAGCAGGTAGATTATTTACCTGTACGTATGATGTGGGCTTGCTAGTGCCAAAAGGAGTTGGGGAGCACGGGTGACTGCCGGCGAGATCTGACATCTGACGCCGTGCCATTGGCACCTCGCTCCCTGTTCAGGGCAGCGCTCATCCGGCCCCGCAGCAAGGGACAGCTCATCCCTCAGCAGCGTACAGCTCGCCGTCGCAATCCAGGCCGCGTGGATAACCTCCACCTTCTGCTTTGATAACCCCCGAGTAGGATCTTTCCAAGTTTTCTTTACACCAGTTTTTTCTCTTGCTTACATGGTACAACTCCAAAGACATGTCAGTGACACTGCGATGGTTTCACATCACTCTGAGCAAAGGGACAATCTGGGGCGGAAGGAAGAAGGAAGAATATCTCAGGAGCATGATACACAGAAAGAGGACAGTAGAAAATCTAGACCCATCAAAAAAATGAGTTTAACGTTTCTTTTCCTTTTGTATACCTGACCTTCAGCTGTTAAAATCGTTTTTGTGATTTTACAACTTCTCTTTATTTCTGTTGTTCCTGATTAGCTAAAAATATGAGTAGTTCTACTGATTGCAGTTAGATTGCTTACATGTATAAAATTAATATATAAAAGATGTTTATAGAATCTGAGCCTTGTAGAACACACTGAAGAAAATAATGAAAGCTTGTTCTTAAGGAAACTGGAAAAATAAATATTTTTTTCTGCTTTGAATATCTTTTGATGCAGAAAAAAGTGCACTTTCAAATTTAACCATATTTCTCTTATATGTCAATTATAAAACAAGCATTAATAATTCTGAAGGCACTTATAGCAAAATTAACTTCCTGTTCTTGATTATTTTAATAAAGCCTTTATAGTATTTTACTGGACAACACTCAAAATGGTCTTAAAAAAACCCAAAACTGATAATTTGAGACAAAGGGTTTTTTTACAGTTGAAAACTACACCCATACAGTTTTTTTTCATGTAGAAGATAGTTGTAAGATTTTTAGGTACTGTGAGTAGATATATCACAAATGTGCAGATTGATTTTAAAAGTATGCCTGTATCTTTTGATTATGGCATTGATTCTAGCAAATCTCAGGCTATAAAAAACTCATTAATTTTAATTGTGTTGGATCAAGCCCCATATTTGTAATGTGATGTAACTGTCCACTGCATTCGTGACATCTGGCAATGTAATTCTTGGAAAATAGTATCTTGATCATAAGGAAAGCACTAGGTTATAATTTTCAGTGTAGGAGTAACCACCAGGTAATGCCCAGTCAAGAGCAAAAAAACTAGCATCGGATTAACCTGTGAAAATGAGCAAATTAAAAGTCAGAATGTATATTTATTTATATTTATGTAAATGCTACATTGCTCCTGTCATGGTGATGTTCACCTAAAGTTGAAACAAGCTGTTGTTACTGACAAAAGACTTCCGTTTCATTCTGTTGGAGGTTGAGGGATATGCATATTTATTCCATAATTTTTCCCTAGAGATTGCCATCACTGAAATTTGGCTAGCACAAAAGAACTGGTGCCGTAAGTTTGAGCTGGCATGTCGTATCATAGTGTTGTGACAAGCAGTTTTGGCTTGATGTATCTGGAAGAAAGACTTTTAGTGCCCTTTGCATTTGGAATCTCAGCAGAAGAGACAATTCTGGAAATACCCAGACTTTGAAAGCTATCTCTAGACCTCACGAATGCCATGCGTATTGTTTATGCCTCTGTTAATTACACCTGGCCCATTCATTAATGACTTCCTCTTTTGGTTCATTATAGAGGTGGGTTGTGTTTCTGGCTCTGAGCGTTCCTATGCTATACATATGTACAGCCAAAACATTTGGGGTGCAAAGAAGCAGATGAATATAACGCATCTCCTGGTACGCTTTCGTCTTGATTGCATTTGTTTTGTTTCTCAGCCAGCGAGCGTTGGCCTCGCTGCCTGTCTGTACGCAGCGGAGTGGAAACCATGAGGGGAATGATGATTACTTGCTTCTTGCTTGTTCTACACCGAATAGCAGGCAGCAGTGGCATTTCCTTCCCCTTGATCCCCGGCTTACACTCGGCACTTTGCACTAGCGAGCGCATAATACTTAAAGCTATTGCAGCACAGAGTGTCCTCAGAGACTCGATTCGAGGATTTCATGTCAAGGAGTTTGAGTGCTGTGTTGAACCGTGTGACACACAGGGAAGTTAATAAAGGACCAGAGTAGATCTGAAAGCCACAGTACGCCCTATCCTTACATTTGGAGTAGCAGTGTAAGGGAAATCTTAAAATGCAGCATTATAATCCATCTATTTCCTAGGCAGTTGTGTTCAATTTCTTGTCCTTCATATAAAGAAGCTTAATTCCAAGTGAAACTAAATCAAATATCATAGCCAGGCTTTTAATTTTCCCCGAAATGACTCATCTAAGTCTTTAGAAAGTAAATAATGATGTTTGAAAAATAATGACTATGTTGATAAGTGTTATTAACCAATTTAACCTGTTGGTCACGGGGGTGCACGTTTTTATGGGATAAACATTGTTTGCTACTTCTTGCTGGTAAATGTTTTTAGACTATAAATTTGCATATAATTTGCATTAATAGAAAATGGTAAAATCAAATATGTGCTTGAAATCGTTTTTCTAGACAGTCCTGTTGCTGTATAGTGCTCAATATTTTTTGCAGAAACCACCTATGCCAATATTTCTATTTTTGTTTCAGAGAATAATTAAATTGTAATGCCTACAGCTATCTCAGATGGGATCAGTAAAGTAAGTTGCCAAAGTGAAATATTTCATTGCATGAGGGATGGCACAGGGAAAATAGAACAGTAATATCTGAGTTGTTCTTCTAATCGGCTTAGATTCATTGTCGGGTTTAGTAGCCAAATTATATGGTTTCTAGAGCTGTAGTAGAGAGAAAAACAGAGGTACATGAAGGTAACAGGGATGTGTACAGATAATGCCAAACGGCATACCTGATTTGATATCACTGTTTTGAGTTTAAAAGTATAGTGCTTCTCTCAATACCTCTTTTTCTTCCTCTCATCTCAAAGATTTTGCAGCTCTCCTTTTTGATGACTGGCGCATCTAGAAGAAAGGTTCTCCCACCCCCATCACCATTAGTTCAGCAAATCTAGGTGTCATCTGCCTAACAGCGTAATGAGCAGTAATAGCTCATAATGACCATAATGAGCACTAACAGCTGAACATGTCAAATATACTGGAAAAAAGGATAGTTCCCTRTGGGACTCCAGCCTCCTCAAAGCGGATTTGCACAGCGCTGCTGTAGATAGCAGTGAACTACTGAACTGCAGTGCAACCACAGCCTGTTCCAAAAAATCCTTTAGAGAGGGAGCCAACTTTTAAGTCACATTTTTTGACATTATATTCATTATAAAGTGAGATTTCTCAGAGGATTTTGAAACAAAACGGTTATCTGAATTTCCAGTCAAACATGAAGGGCAAGTTCTTTCTAACAGGGCACAAATACAAGAGAAATCTAACCCTGGCCACAAGGCAGCATACGAATTTGGCTCCAGATAAAGGTGGAACAGAATTTTATGAGCRGATTTGGGGCATTTAAGATAGGCTGGGTGCTGATATATTACCTTCTCACCCTACATCTGTAGCACAATCAGGTCTTAGGACTGGCTGCAATCAGACAGGCTGCATGCCCTTCCCGCTACAGTGTGGGCAGTTACAGATGTCCCAAATTAATTCGCCTGATTTGCCTTGCACAAAAGCTCACTGACTCTGCAATTCTCGTATTTCAGACCTTTGCAAAATATTCGCACCCGTTGTAGCTTTTTCCTTTATTTTACTGATCCGTTACACTAAAAGACCTTCTGGCTTTACCTGGAAACCTACACAGGTACAGATATCATCGGGTTTCCCTTGATCCTGGATGGTCTTCTATGTGAGGAATAGCAACAATAATAGTATTTTATTATAAAATGGTCTTTTATACCTCTGTACAGAATCAGCTACGTTTTGATCCATTCTATTCCAATTTTTCTGTTTTATTCCTTGTGTTACTTTCTGACTTACACATCATTAGTCTTYTTCCTACTGAAATGTCTTAATTTAATCAGTCTTTCAGCAGAGTTTGAAATGAATCCATGTCTAGTCTGAATGTCACTGGCTATGGTAATTTTTTGTAAAAATTTATTTTGCTTTGGTGTGTGAGACTGAAACTACAATGTGATGCCTGGTTTCAAATCCCTTAATGAACAGAGTCAGCAAAATTTTAGGAAAAAAATGGGATATGTTATCAAGTGTTTCCTCAAGCAGATTTTAGGCATGGAAGATGTTACTGAAGTAATGGCATTGCCTAGAATTTCTGCAGTTTTCTTTAGCTCAAGGCAACAGCTGAAGTATTCATCAAGATTTTAAGTATGTGAATGTTTTTCTCAGTAAGTGGTCGAGTTTGTTTCACCTCAATTAATTGCATGCRTGCGGATATGTTTACCACATCAAGGCCTAAGAGTTGAGAGTATCAACATCTATCAAACAAACAACAAGAAAATGTAAGAGAATATAAAATGCTCTTTCGATCCACASAGCAATGTCACTGAGACTTGATGGTATTCAGTGAATACTGAGTCAAGYCTTTGACTGCACCAGCTAAATATAAACGATGCATAACAACAGACTACATAGATTTCTGGAAACATTTTCTAGGAAACCTATTTCAGGGGAGACTTTTTTGAGGAATATCTCTCTGTAATGTTTCCTAATGGGAAAAATTGTGACTGATTCCATAACTTTTTGGTTTAGCTGGAATGTAAGAGAAGAAAATAGAAACTTCTCTAAAAATGAAGCATTATTTTCTGTAATCATTGTATTTGCAATGTTATTGTATTAGATCATAGAAATAGTCTTGCAATAATGACACCGTGTAACTCCCCTGTGCCTGCTGCAAAAAAGGTGTGTATGTACTTGTATTTATGTGTTTGTATATTACTGCATGTGCATATATATAGGCAGACATATACGCTCTTTTTTCAGTTATTATGCAGCAATCCTTGGCATRTACTTGAGGTATCACATCACTTTATAAAACATATTTAAACTTCATGATTTCCCCGTAAAATAGATAGGACACTTATRTCAGGCAAGATACAAGAAAAGAGATTGACCCAGGGTTGGACATCTGGAAAATGGGAAGTGAAGGAGATAATCCCACCTAATAATCTAACTATATTTGAAAACACTGGGGAAAAAATAGCAATCTGACAGACTGATCAGCATTCCAGTAGTTCAGATATCTCACATGCTTCTGTTGCAAATCTCTAAGTCTATGAAAGGATAAAACATAATTGCAGGAAATGGGCGATCTTTAAGAAAAAGACTTCAAGTCTCTCAGAGAGGGATGCCTTTTAGAATTGTATTTAATTTATAATTAAATGCTTTTTTTTTTTTTTTGGCAGAAGTATAGGTCCCTCCAGAATATAAATAAGGGAACGGTACTTTAAGTGAAATTATCTATAATTAGAGGAGCCAAATGTTTGATATGACATTTCTTCTATCTTTTTCTTTGACTTCACAGATAACCATCTGCTTTAGARCAATTTTTCACACACTGTTGATTCTGACCAGGAAAGGATTTCTTTTAATAGCTTCCTATTTTTGAAACTTGCATGGACTAGGAATGTATAAAAGTGAAAAATGCTTTAACAACTTAGTAAAAATAGATGAAGTGTATTCCTACCTGAAATCAAATTGTGTTTTGCTTCCATAAAAGCTTAGTTGAAATCTTTGGGAATTATACTCAAGTAAAAAAATCTATCCCACAGTGAGYAGAGACCAAAGTCTCTGAATTTCCAGTATTTTATGTGTTATTGCTAATGGATAAGTGTCAAAAGAAAAAAAAAAAAACCATCTGAATGTTTAGTTTGCCTAAAACTGACGTGTCAGTGATCTCCAGCTCAGCTATGGGACTTTTCATCTCCAGGTCCTAATTAGAGCATRTCAACATGAAATGTGAAAGCTAAGACTATTTTTTCACTTTCTAACTGTTGTTAAATCACATGTAAATCATGCAAGTCCAAAGCACTCGACTCTGTGTGAAGATGACTATAGATGATATTCTTTGCCTTTCTTTACTCAGGATATGTCTACATGCTAGTAGTGGTTCCTCGTGTCTTTAAAATCTATTAACCTGTAAATTGGGATAATCAAGGGCAAGTCCCAATGAGAGCTATGAAAGTCACCAAAGGGACTTGATTTTCTGGTACTTTCCCATTTTCCAGCCTCAGGTCCAGACCCGAGCTAGACCAGCTATTTCCCCAAGGAACTTAAGGGGGAAAACAGTCTTCCAACTATTTTTAGGTTGTCCTATGCAAGTGTCCTAGCGACACCTGATCTAACTGCATCATTTGACCTATGAGCCACTGTCCAAAGAGTCTCGCTGTAAATAAAATCCTTTTTACAGGTGTTGTTTGCTCACCAGAATGGAAAACTTCCAACTCTGAGCAAGGCTTTGTTTTGTTTTTAAAGAGAAAGGAGAATAAAAATATAAAATTAAATCCTGAATGCAGTCAGCTGCAAAGAATGCTCTGTGGACCAGGTGAAACAGAAATTAAATGCAAACGAAGATGAGTCAGTTATGCCTTAAAAATAGAACTGAACAGCTTTTGATTAGGAAAGCCAAGATGGTACACTGGTGTCCATTTCTATAACTGATTATTACGTAGATCGTTTCACATCTTCTCATTATTTGTAATTTGTGAGATGTTTGTCTCGGTACCAAGTACACTGGTACTGTATCCAGCTAAAAAAAAAAATCTTATTACTATATTTTCCTTAGTGTCCTAATAACTTTTACAGGTGCTTCCATTTGACTTTCCATCCTAAACTGAAGCAGAAGGAGCCATTAAGGTGATCTTCTTCTTCTTCTTCTTCTATTGTTAATATTCACCTTTTGAGGCAGAAAATTAGAAATTGTATTAAATATATGAACATTATGCATTCATGTTCAGTGTATGAACATTTTTT
The DNA here is from genome assembly GCF_003343035.1 of Apteryx rowi. Lineage (NCBI taxonomy): Eukaryota > Metazoa > Chordata > Aves > Apterygiformes > Apterygidae > Apteryx > Apteryx rowi. The sequence continues at coordinate 3,186,234 of NW_020447197.1, read as the reverse complement.
GTGCCGACCTTGTTCAGTGTGAGACAAAAGCCTAATTTGTGTTTGCAAGTTAGAGTACAGACTGGGAGGGCTTGGGGGAGGCAGTAYTGGTTTTGGATTTTTGTTTGTTTTGTTTTTGCCTCTGGCTTTTGCTTCCCAAGACAGTGCTAAGCTATGCAGGAGTAAGGGATAACTTTTCGCCTGACTCATAAAAATTCTTGAGAAAATCATTCTTTTTTGCTTTTACAGTGGCACAGAATATACCAAATACCCCTTTTTTTCTTTGGGTTTTGCTTTTTTTTTCCTTCAGGGAAAATTACTAATAGATTCTGTTTATTTCTCTTCCCTCCTCTTTTTGTTCCTCTTTGAGATGAGTTTTTAGCAATTTCTTTAAGAACAACATATGAAGAATGGTAGAAAGTATTTTTACTGCACCTCCTTGGTTATAATCGGGAAAAGGTGGGAATACATGTCCTAGCGTGTGTTGTTTAGAGCAGTTTGGGCAGCTTGGCTGTGCACTGCTAGCCAGTTGCCCTTGGGCGTATGAATGCTGTGTACATCCAAGTCAGACCCCAAACTTCTTTTTGATTTTAAGGCAAGTATTTGCCTCCCTCTTGTCTCTCCCCTTCTATTTGGAACTGTATTTTTAAGGGGGTCCAATGGAGGATCCTTGACATAGAYCCTTGAAATACAGTTGTCCGTGACAGTGAGCTACCTCCTAGGGCTGAGCTAGCCAGCCCTGAGCTGTCTGGCAGCGGGCATCCGCCTGGCTGTCTACCTGGGAAGACCCGAAAAACTCGGCTCCGTGCACAAGGTGTTCCAGCCAGCTCCACTTACTGCAGCTTTCCAGCCCGTTTTTATGGCAACTCGCCAGCTTCTGTGGAGACCAGGGAATCCTCAGAGGGCTATTGAGTGAATGAATCAGGCTCCCACTTTCCGCTGTAATTAAATGGAGATTTATTGCCTCACTCCATTGTTGTTCCTTCGAAAAGCCCAGCTTAGGTGCTGTAATAAGGGTGGTTCCTGGCTTTGTGCCATTCCGTGAGAAAGAGGACCTGATTTTACTGGTCCCTTCTGGCCTTGAAAAGACGAGTATAGGTATTTGCAGGCACCTAACTTGCAACTTGGCCTTGCCAAAAGTGAGCTGGCACAAATCCTTCACACCCCATCTGCTTCTACAGTCTCTCCCCATCTTTCCTCCAAAAATTTCAGTTTTTTCTCTCTTGCATACACACCTGCCCAGTTTCATGAGCTGATCGCAAGCCTCGCTTGACCTGTACAGACATATAATTGTACATTTATCCCCATCTCATGGCCTGATACATGTTTCCCATTCTATTTTAATTTTTTAGAGAACTGTCTCTATTTCACCTGAAGGAAGTAGAAAACCTTTGTCTTTGCAGCCTGGGCTTCATCTTCAGGCTGTTGCACAACTCTCTTGCTTTTTCTAGTCTGAAAATTTTRCTGCACTTACTGTCTTGAATACTCTATATGTTATGTAAGATCTAAATGAAGGCCTTCAAAGGAAAAATGGATATTCGTATTTAGATTTAGAAGACCAAAGGAATTATGCTACAAAAATCTAACAGGTATTCACTTCGTTAAGGCACATTAAGATCAAGGATACCTAGTTTTTGTACTATAAATTCACACTTCTCCTTCCAAAACAGCCAAATTAAATCCCAGATTCCCAGCCAATCATGGTTCTGCATAGTTCAATCAAAGCTGGATTTCYTTGTTAAAAGAATATACAATCCCATAAGTACCTCAATTGGGAAGATAATTTTATTGGCATATTTGCATATATGATTACATTTTTAATGAGATGTAATTTCTGCTGAATAGTACATAATAGCATTTTTGCGTAACTTTTATTTCTATTAAAACCACTTGTTTGTATATCTACTTTCTTTCTTTCCTTTTTTTTTTTTAATGAATAAATATGTTTGGTGAAAAAAACTTGTTGCCAAAGTATCTCTTTTTTGCACTCGGAAAGAAATGCTCAGGTAACGAGCATTTTAGAGTGCAGTAAAAATTAAAAAGAAATTTGTGTGAAGGTGACTTATAAACAGTCATATAAAAATATTTCATTATTTTTGATCCACATGCCTTTAATATAGAAATAGGTATTACAGAATGCACTAAAGTCTGATGGTCCCTTTGAGTAGCCAAGGCTTTCTTCCATTTTTTTTCCAGCTTCCCATCATTAAAATAATGATTGCCAAATGTAATTCATCAACGTCTCCAATGAAAGGAGTCTTGAAAATAGGTATTTTGTTTAACACAAGACCAKACTATTTCATACTATTAAAAAAAAAAAAGGTATCCATTGGAATGAAGTTCTCACTCTCCCTCCATTCAGGTTTTCTAAGAAGGCTACAGGTACAAGAGACTCAGGGTGCTGGTAGTACAGCATTTAATATCAAACATGAAAAGCAGAACRATTTTTGTAATGCAGGAGAAAGGAATCAGAATTGGTTTTGCTTTGTTTCCTATCAACTTCTTGTTTAAAAAAGATGGTGACATAGTTTCTTGTTTGTAGAATGGAAAACTGCTACTTATTATATTTGTTACAGARCTGTCCTGTATATGAATAATCATTCACTCCAGAAAAACAGAGGTATTAGTATTAATAATTATTACTATTCCTTTTATATTTATTGTTACCCGAATTGAAAAGATGTATACTGTTCTTCCCTTCTTTTAAAACAAAACAAAACAAAATAGTGTTTACACTTGCACTCTAACAACTGTATAAGATAAGACTGCTTGCAATTTCTCTTTTCAGAATATATCCATAAATTCAAATAGGAGAAAAACATTGCTATTTCTTGTTCTGGGATCTTTATTACACCGAATAACAATAACCTTGGATTTAACTATTATAGTTGCTACAAAAACTGAGCCTCTGTCAAGCATTAGATTTGATTTGTTTTGTTCAAATACTGCCATTTAAATAGGTATTCAGTGTATTCAGCTTTCCRTTTTCAACCTCGCTGTTTATTAAAATGGACCATGATTTTTATCACTGGTTATCCTACTGTAAACACACAACTTTAATTTCCAAAKGCATCTTCCTTCCGGAGTACGGTGGTAATCCTCAACCCACACATTACTGGTTTTCATTTCCTTTTGAAYGTCAATTTTAAACCTTTAAGTATTGAGTCCAAATTAATTTTTTATATGAGGCTCATTCATCATATGGMGTAAATTGCCTAGAATAAGTCATTTATGTAGTGCTGGGTATTATGCTAGAACACTCTATCGCTGAAAAAAAATTTCTTCCCTCTTGGCTTGATTCCTGCTCTAATAGTATATTAGAAATAGTTTAGGCAAGATTAAGAAAGGCCCTTTGACAAAACCTTGGATAGCACTTGGGGAACAGACAAGCATGACCTGTAATAGATATTAATTGTTAAAGATGATGTTGACTTCAGGATTCCTATTTATGGATTTGAATATTCTGGTTATGAACGGTCTTGAGTTAATAGCTCTGGAGAATGGCTATTTTTTCTCAGACTGGTTCCTAATCAGGAAATCACAGTAAAAGCTTCCATAAAGTATCCTCACACAGAGAAGCCAACTGATTTTGAGAGATCACATTTAAAGGGAAAATGTAATTTAGACCAAAAAAACCTCCCCCAAACATGTTTGCTTTCCATCAGTGCCAGTTGTGGTAGTATATTTGCAATATGGGCACTTAGGCAATATGAAATATGGAAGATCACTAACACAGGTTTATACAACTAGCTGATGATCACAACCAATGGGTCGTACACTCATATAGCTAGCCAGGCGCTGGACAGGGAGATTTGGTAGATTTTATTCAGATAATGTGTATTAGTAGCAACACCCCACAACTAAACTGTTGAATACTAAGAAAGTTTGAAATTGGGAAAATAGAAATATTGTGTGACTACTTATTGGCTTTAAAACTTGCTTTCCAGAGAAAACAAAAATTTCTTTAGTGTTTTTCAAAGGTTTCTTCTGTGCTTGCTATAAACAAAAGTTTACTACAGATTTTATTTTTATCAAGTTTGTCCTGTAAATTCCAATTGTTTTCTCCCCATTGGTCATCAGTTGGGTAATACCATAACTTTAAGAAGTATATGGTAGGGAAATAAATCCCTAGTTAGTTACATTTAGAAGTAAGGTCCTCTAAAGTTTGCTCATCAGAGATCAGAAGGTGCTAAAACAAACACAGTATTTGGCTGTACAGTGGGTCTGAATTCGGAGTTGAAAGGGCCACTACTGTGGAGCCAGTTGGCTGTTGTGCAGTTTTTTATTAATTTAAYGCACTGTTCTGTTTACCCAAGAAATGGCTTTGAATCTCTGTTTCAAACTCTTCTGTCCCATGAGGCCGTGTAGCTGGTGTTGAAAGACAGGTATACGGAAGACTTGTCCCAATCCCAAACTTTTGGTTGTTGCTGTTGTTGTTAGTTTATTTGTTGTTGTTGCAGTTTATGTATTGTTTTGTGGTTTATTTTTATTTGAAATTTTTAGCTATTTAAAACCAACATAACTGGGACTGTTGTGTTATTCTGAAACAATCAACTTAGCTCTGTCGTTGTCTGCGGGCTCCGTATCGCTCAGCCTAAATAAAGGAAAACCTCTGATGGACTAAAGCCAAAAGGAATAATGCAGGGAGAATGTAACAGCAGGTGAGTATCGTTATAACTATTAATATCATCTTTAACACACTGCAATTATATTACATTACTGTTGTACATTATTTAAAGCAAAAGAGATGAGAATATAAGGTACGGGTCATTTTGATAGTCCTTGTTAGAAGTACAAGGAAAGGATGATAGACAGCCATATTTCATTTTTATATAGACACAGAGAATCTGAGTATTAGTCAAGAATTCCAATATGCCTCTACTTTTAGTTGTGAACCTAACTGGAAAAATCACCTTTGTCTCTTAGTCCTAAAAATGAGATACAAGCATTAGTTAATAAATTTGTTGCAGTTCATTGCTGTGACAGCTAATAGATGAACATATTGACAATTTGCTTAGTAGATTATCATTTACTGTCACTTTTTTAATTAGAAGGTGATTTTCCATTGTCTTTAATCTGTTTGCATCATGGATGACAAATTTCTTCTCCTGAAGGGTAATCGCTTACTATCAATAAAATAATTTTACCCAAACTGTTACATCAAGAGAAAAAAAGCCAGATTGTAAGCATTTCAAATCCCAGTATTTGGAAGCTCTTTAAGAGCCATATCATAAGACACTGATTTATCATAGTTCTTCCTGCAACACTCATTTCAACTGGAATCATGTTTCACACCAATTACAAAATAGACTGTAATTGCTTTGACTTGCCAGATGTCAGTCATAATGATAGACAGGTATCTATCATAGGAAAACATTTCTTTTACTAGTCAGAGGAATATTTCTGGGAGATACAGCGCAGCTTGTTTCTCCTACCAGTTCAAAAGTTTGCAACACTGGCCCATCACACAAGACTGTCCCCCAACTTGGGACGCCTTATTTTTTGGATGGTCAACTTGAAACAACAGAGGTGTAATTCTCAGAAATGCTCTCTTACCATAATTTCAGTTGAAGTCAACGCAAGTAAAAAGTGCAGAGTTATGCTAAAAGCAGCTTTTTTCTCCTTGATTAGCTTTGTCCTGTCATAGCAGGGAATCAGGAATCTTGAACGTATAAGCTAGCCATGCTCAGTAACATTCAATGAGTATTCATTTAGCACAGTCCAATGAATACTTCTTAATTTCTCTGTTTGTGGTTTCCTGTGCACACAACTGAACTCAGTTAAGGAAACAGAAAGCCCAACGCAAAACCTGAACAAGGACTGAGTGCAGAACCTGAAAAATCCAGAAAATCTTCTGGGGCACTAACAACATGAGTAACATTATAGTTCTTCAAGTGCTAAAACTTTGCTGCTCTAGAAAGATAAGTTAACAATTGAAAACAAAGCTGTCCTTTTCTTACAGTCTTTTGGATTTGGAAGTAGAAGTAAAACAAAACAAACCCTAACAAATACCTGCAGCACTTATAAATGCATCAATAAGAGCAGTAGGCAGGTGGTTTATATGGAAAAACACACAGCATCTTCTGCTTACATGCATAGCACGGTGCGAAGGTAGAAGCCCTTAGCTGTACCTGCTGGAATAGCAGAGTTGGCCCTTGGGGAGAAAACCATATAAAAGAAAGCAAAACTCACTTCACCACATTGTTTTGACATAAACAGCTTTCTCACACAAGATTAATGTTCAGTTTTTCCCCAAATGAATTCAGATAGATATTGCTAGCTTTAACACAGTATGTGCCAGTATGTGTCTTACTTTCAAGAGTTTATAAGGTATTCTAAGTCACAGATAGCAACATTCCATATCTTCACAAAGAAAGCATTTATAAAGCAAAGGGAAAAGAACTGATATTCTCTATTTATGCTTAGCTTAATGGACTCTAGCTTAGATAGGATCCAAGGAATGTGGCGTAGTGAAAACAGTAAATTATAAAAGAGGTAATCATCTGAAGAAATGTCATCTGGTGATTCAATGGAAGAGGGAAAAGCAAGGCCACAGATTATCTCACTTCCCTCTCTAGATACTTTGGGATGTGAAGCTGGGAGCTAAGCTGGCCTTCTGAAAGGTTGTGGCAAGCAATAGAAAATATTTTCCTATTGAAAAAGGCAGTCATTTTCTTAAATTTTCCTTCACTGTCCTGATTTCTCCCTGTTTTTAGGTGATCCACCTTTGAGTACAAGTAAAAGTAGTGTCTTAGGAAGGTTTTATTTGGTATTACGGATTTGCCTCTTTTACAACAAAATACTGCAAATGGTAAATAGTTTGGCAAAATAATACATAATTCAACATTTTACAACTCAGAAAATTCATTCAAAAAGTGGGAAGTATGGAAATATATATGCTGCTCTTGGCAAAACCAATCCCTCTTCTTCCCCCACTTCCCCAAATGTCTGTGTTTGCTGTCCTGGAGAATTTATGTCTAGTAATTATAGCCATATTGCAGAATCAGAGAACAGGAACAAAGACATCCTTTGGTCTAAACTCTAATCTCATTTTTCACATGCATTTAATTTTTTATCTTATCATATTTTTTTATCAGGAATTTCATATTTTAATATGAATAGTGATGAATTTCAACTATATAACACTTAATACAAATATTGATACATCTACTAGAGCATACCTGGAATTTTTTTTTTAATTGCAATATATTTACTTTGTCAAAATCTATAGCAGTTATACTCATTAATAGATGAGTAATAATAAAAAAATGGATACAAAGTGATCTACTAGCAATTTCTAACAAGATGAGCTAAACTTTGGCAGCATGCGTAAAGCAAAGCCTCATTTTGATGAGTAATAGTACATTTTCATAATTTTGCCTAATTTAATTATGCTAGCATTATGAAGGCTTTTAACCACTGTGATTGAAACAGATTCAGAATCTTGCCATTACTACAATTAGGACTTAAGGCAGAGAAAGAGAAGGCTGAAAAATCAAAAATGGCGAGGCCAGTTTAAATTCTGCCATGCATTGAGCAGAATTGAGGAACTATCTTCGAAATCAAAGTCTTTCCTCAGAATTTCCAGTCACTTTGCTTATTGTTTTACCCTTGCACTACTGCCATCATTTCTGGAATGCTATTAATATGAAAATATGTACAAAACCTAAATGGTTAACTTTATGCACCTGAATACTCCCATTGACATCCTTACCTTACTTAGGAATTTCATTGTTTTGATTTAGTGAAACCCTTTTTAGTGGAAAATCTACTTTAAATACTAAATACTAGTGCTCTTCATTCATCCCCTTAAAGCAGTTCTGTTTTGAAAATGACTCTGCAAAATTGGTATTTTTAGATTCCTAACTAGATTTTGTACTGACTCGAGGTTAAGTCTGCTTCTTTCTAACTGGCACTCCTACAAACTCAGCCTGCTGTATGATCTGGAGGCCAGGGTAGGTTTTTGTCGTTCATATTATCCACTTCAATAATAATTTTTCATCACAGCTTACAGACAGCAAGCAGTTCTGTTGATAATGTATGCACTAAATAGATTAGTGTTCTCGCCTAAGTATCAGTTCTGCCTTGTAATAAGAAAGAATTTTAGTCAACTGAGGAGCAGGTCTGGTTTTATATAGAACATTTTCAGAAGCAAGGAGCGCTCTGGGCCTAATTACCTGTCTTTAGCCTTTTATCTGTCACATTAGCATCTGTCATCGTACCACGCTGATAGGCAGGAGAGTCTGCGGTGCCTACTTTTTAGGCAGCTTGTCCTTGCAAACACAGAAACTTGGCAGAGGATGGAATGGACTTGCGTTTCCTGTCCTCTGTGCTAGACCTGTAGCCTTCAACAGATACATTTCACCACTGATACCAGTAAAAAGTCATCAGGTGACTTTGAAATGCCTTGTATCAAGGTTGTTAAAACTAGTTTCTCATAAAGCTCATTTATTTAAACAACAGGTTTATTTTAAGCATGATAGCAGGATGGGAGGTATGAGTTGTAGTCCTTGCTTGACCAATGACTTGTCCTATTTTATTCTCATCCCTCCTTGTTATCTTGCCTTGTAACCTTGGTTAAGTCCATTAACCTTTTTATGAAGCACTTCCTATGTGTTGTCTTTTCAGATTTAGCTGCTAAGAACAGGCGTGTACGCACAGTATGTAGCACGATGGGGCCCTTAATGTTCCTGCAGTCGAAATGGCAAATAATTGAAGTAACCTATCAACAGTCAATAAGCCAATGCAGAGCTACCCAATGATCCATGCCATTTAATTTTCAATCTAGTTAATGTTATAATTATTTTCCTCCCCCTTTTCTGCTCGGTGTTGTCACTGTATACATGGGGATACTCAGCTTGCTTTCTGCATCAAGCCCCCTGTCTGCTCTAGCAAGGTTTGAACATAGGACATAGGTGGGCTGGGACTTGATTTGAGCAAGCTGACATTGTCAGGAAGAAGGACATTCTCTAGAGAAATGCTTCACATCTATGACCATTGAATCATATGTGTTTCTTCTTGTTGGGTATTGGGCACTGTCCTTTTCAAAAAAGTTAAAAATCAGCACAGCTCTGTTGTATCCTTGAATACAACTGTGGATCGTGTGGCCGTTTGAAAGAGCAAACGTGCTTCTTCTGTGTTACAAATGTCCTTGCTCCTATGTCCTATCTAAGTGGTTGTCTCCGTCTCCTCTAACGATCCATCAGAGCAAAAATTTGATGTACTTCACAATTTTTATCAGATTTTTCAATGAAACCAAGTTTTTTCATGTTTTTGAATGAATGCATTTTAATTAAGAATTTTATGCTCTTAATCTTCTTTTTGTTTTAGAATTATTTTCCGTTGATTTTTATTACCTTTTATGCTATTAACTATTTTTTGATACTAATATTCATAACACAAACCTCTATTTTAAATTCACTACATATTTTTTCCATTCATTATCTTATCTCTGTGTGTATGTCTTTAAAAGTATAAATAAAAATTCATGAAAGATAAGCCAAAAAGAATATTTAAAGAAATGACTTGCTGGATTTGCTTTTCTTTCTAAATATGCTTTATTAGGTGATTTAATTTTCTAATAGTTACTGATAGATTTGCTTTCTCCTTGCTTGAATATGTGCTATTTCCTTTAAATAATTCACCTTTTTATTAAACTAGTGAGAGAGCTACCCATATGTTACAGCACTGGATAAGGATAATGTCCACTTTGAAACTGTGGGATTTGTCTCATTTTTCCAGTATCCTAACATGATTTTTCAGCTTTTATTAATGCGATGTAAATCCCCATTTTATTTGCACAAAAAGGGCCAGATATCTTCTTGGGGTTACTTAATACACAGAGTCCAGAGTAAGCTTTTAAATCCAGTCTTATCATCTCTTTTATAGCAGTGTTTATTTCTACCAAACTTCATCAATTGCTGCTTGAAACTTCCATTGTTTATCTGCGTATCTGCACCTTTCAGTGTAAATTAGCATCTCCCCAATTGAAGCAATCTCTTTGAAATGGTAGATTACTTAAATGATTTGAGAATATAGCCTCGAACCTTTTCTGTGCTTTTTCTGTTGAATGGGAACGGGTTCCTCCCTGATGCTTCCCACCCAGAAATACTTAGATAACTTGCAGCTAGCGGATTTAATTTGCAAAAACAGCATATATGGATATATTGCTTGGTGATGTTAAAAACTGATTATTTCTCTCAGTTTGCAGCCTGGAAGATTTTTGGGGAAATGTCTAGCAACTTTTGAATGGTTAATAGTATTTCAGTGTTCAAATCTCTGTTTTTCATATCTGACACACCTGTATTTTGAAGGACAGATTCACTTGTACAATCCCTATACTTACAGTTTGACAGTGACTAAAACTATGGAATAAGTATGGAGGACTATGTAGCAGTGTGGTCTGTGTTTGTTCTTTCCACAAAAGTATTATCCTATGATGGGCCTAAAGCAAAAGAAATTCAAGTCAATTGACAATATGGCTGGATTGACAATATGACTGAACCTAAAAAAATCAGATCTCGTAGGTCCTAAAGAAAAACCCACAGACCATTCCTAGGTTTGTTCACTATAAGTTGAAAGCCACTCTTCTAAGAGGAAACACTACTATTAATCTTTTCATCAAGTTATAAATTAGTTAGGAATGTTGCTTTGATAGCTTCCTTCTTTATTCCAGCTCTGTTCCATTCCTAAGGACAAAAAGAACATTAAATCCTATTTTTGTCTTTAAGTAAAATCTATCCAGAGCCCTTAAGGTTCCTGAGGCCCAGCGGCAATGACCCTCAGTGCAGTACTCCCAGAGGTTTGGGGTGAGCTGTTGTGGCCACAGGGCATATACCACGACAGTTCCTTGTCCTACTGAAAGCCCTGCAGCTTGCTTCTAGGACTTTGGTCTTTTACTGCAGTATGCGTTAAATTTTAGCAAACAAATAGAAGTTCTTCAACCTGCTTACTGCATTAATATTTCATCAGGTTTCTCCCTCATAAATATAGACATAGTCTAAACATGGAGGAAATAAAAAACTAGGTACTCAGCAGGTACAATATTCTGCCCAAGCCCGTGAACTAGGCTGTCTTACAGTACCTGGGCTTCCTTTGTAACCTCTGTTACTTTATGGTACTGTACAGCACATTGTTAAAGTCAATGCTGGTCTCTGGGTGCAACGCACCCTGTTTTTTTACRAAATTTTTCTGTATTTACTTGATTAAATTGAAATATAACAAACCACTGTTTAGCAAGTCATACTAATAATAAGGTATGTAGCAGTTTCATGTAGAATAATCTACTATCCTGTCATCATGTTATGGTTTGTATGGAAATACAAAAGCAAACCTGAAGGTCTGACTGGGCTTTTAAGTCCTCCCACTTCATGATTAAGGACTATATGAAAATGTTGCACCCTCACTAGGGCTAGTGGCACAGCCTGCCTATTGGCATGCCAACATATTTATACCTGATGTCTTATATGGCAACACCTGGTGGGTTTTTCAAAATACAGAAACAAAATATTTGTTGGGTTCTTCTGCCTTTTCATCACTATTATGATAAACTATACTAAATCATTATATCAATGGTAGGATTCCTTTCATCCCTAACATACTTCAAAATTTTCTCTCAACCTAATCAAATCTGTCAGCCCTTGATTTTCTCTGTGCTTTTGGTTTCCTTGCTAGTTTCCTCTAATTCCTACCTATACATTTATACTCATTACGGAGAACTCCCCCTTTTTTTCCCCATTTGCTATTTGCATTATCTTTTTACATAGTTTAAATAGCTGCATTCAGTTTTGCTTTAAAACATGCTGTATTGCTTTGTTGTCAGTTTTTAGAGTTGTGTTTGCTGATTATCAGTTTCCAGTTTTGAGCATTTAGGAGAATGTTCTTAAGCGGTTCCCAATTATAATTCATGATTTTCCATTTAAATTGAGCATCTACTAAACTATTCTCAATTATTCATTTTTTTCTGCTTAGCTGTTTCTCCCAAGCGATTTGGTTCATAATTATTTTCAGCTTTATGGAATTAGTCCTTTTAAAGAAGTAGGAATGTGTAATACACTCTGAACTTTATTCTGTTTGCTTATAACAAAATACATTAGGTCATAGTCACTGGAAATTAAGTCGCCATGAATTTTTTGTTCTCTTCATTTGTGAAGACCAGGTCTGAGACCATGGTTATATGCATCTGTAAAAATGATCTGGCATAAAAATTATTTCTTTAAATGGGTTTCTTTCTCTTTTTGCAAGCTGGGTTATTTCACATACGCAGTTCAGATATCTAACCACAGGAAGAGATGAATTGCCCTAACTCAGAAGCAGTAAATCTTCTTCAGAAAGGTGTCAGTGCAGCTCGGGCTGAGAAGGAGAAAGCAGATGCAGGATGGAGGTGGTAACCTTTTCTATCAGATATGCTTTCCTCAGAATAGTAACATGCAACCACAGCCTAGTATAGAATTCCCTCATGTTAGATACACATTTTTGAGGTAGATTCTCTCCTATAATTTCCAAGCTTCCATTTTATTTCCAGCAGAAGGAGGGTTTCAGGATTTGACCTTAGATTTAACTCTCCTGTGATTATACGACTGTTTCTGTACATACCACAGTTAGGTGTTAACATATCCCTTCATCACATTCCCTAGGGTGCTTGATGCTGTGTAGCAGATACCAACAGGGAATCGCATCTTCTGTTCAGCTATAGTATGTATCCATAAGCATTCCAGATCTTTTGTTTCCGTCACTTAGTGTCCATTACTCAAAGAGAACTTACTTTTTTAATCAGCTTTCCCATGGTAAAAGACTTACGTGATCACACTGTTGTGTGTGTTTCTGACTGTCTCCTTCCTCTCTGGATTCCTTCCAAATACCTTCTAAAACCTGTTGGCTAATTCCAACCAAATTTGGCATAAAAATGGTCATCTCAGAGACAACTGGTTTCCTGCAACTTGGGCTCCTGTAAGCTAGGAGAATAGTTTTCCAGGTAGAAGGAGACTTCCAAGTGCCCAGTCTGTAGGAAAGGCTTATTAGATGACAAAGAATCCTCATGGAAGAGAGCTTTTATAAATCTGTACTACAGACAGATCTGTAAGAGACCAGGCTTCATTAGTTATTATACTCAGAAAATCACTGTTGACCCAGAATATTATTCTCCCTCCCCATTGCCATTCAGTTCTCTCTAAAGCATGATTTTAACATTACCTTTCCAATGTTATTCTTCCCACTAAGTTTCAGTGGTGTCAGCCAGGTCACTTTTGTGTTCATTACGGGGCAATAGTGCCTCTTTATTTCTCAGGCACCTAGCAGTGGTATGAAACAATTAAGAAATGCCTTCTTTCCACATTCTACAAAATCTTGAATATATTCTGTTCTCAGGATCTTACTTAGTCCTAAATGAATGCTCCTTTTTGCTTTCTATTCCCATTTGTTATTTTTTAGAGAATTTTCTAACTCCAGCCAGCCCATTGACTTTCTGTTGAGCACCCATCCTCGTAGGGACGTAGGTCCCACTAACTGGTGTGTCCCTGCTATTTGGAAGTCCAGGTATTTTTAGTATGTGCTAGTACTGTGCATGTGTTTTGTATGCTTTTGCACCTTCTATAGTGAGGATGTGAAAGGTTTAGTGAACCCAACTCCTTCTCAGTGCCCTTAGTAAGGTATTTGTATTTTGCTGTTTTCTTGCAGTTTTGTTGGTAAATGTCTTATCTAAGTTGAAATTAGGCAGTGTTGGGAGGTTTAGGCTTTTCTTTCTTGAAAGTCTCATGTAAACCTCTCTGCAGTTAAATTCAGTGGAGAGTCATGCTGGGCTAGCACAGAAACCAGGATGAGTACAACTGTCTGTCTGGGTTAAGTAGCTTTGCCAAACAGCAGGGCATAGGAGGCTGATCAGAGGACTGTGCTAATTCAGTTAAATCCTTTTCCATTTTGGAAATGTCACATTTAGAGCTACTGTATTTCTGTATAGTGCTGTATTTTGTCATGCAAACATACCCTAATAAATCTTCCAACTCTAAGGTCTGTGACCTGTTCATTGATGAATCCACATTTTTCCCCCTCTAAACCATCCAGATAGCATTGTACAGAATAACATACAAAGTGAGGAACCCAGACCCAGTATCTCTACCTTTAGCAGATGACTGTTATGTACATATATATGTGATGGAAAGTACAATACAATGACATGGCTTTTGAGATTTCTGACCTTTACATTTTTCTAGTCCCAGAAATATATGCAGAGTATGACTTCAGTTTCTGAAACCACAAAGCACGTATCTTTATCCTCTGCTTTGTAGCATTCTTGTATTTTTGCTGAGTTGCAGTTTGTCCAATTTTTAAAGAATTGAACAGGGCAGAATGCTGCTTTTTTTTTTTTTACCTGGACTGTTTTCTCTTCTGTATTCTGAACAACAGTTCATGTAAACATGTAAAAGGAGGGAACAGAAATCTACATAGATCTGTATATTCTGTGGTTAAGACAGGTAATCCAAACATTGAGCTTTTTATATTTTGCTATTCCTATAATACCTCCAGGACAATTTGTTTTTGTATACTTGGAAAAGTGCTGAAGCCCCTGGTTTAACCTCACAATGAACATTTTGAGAGAGAAATGGTTCTTATTATAGCTTCTACTCAAATTCCTAGTTCAAGTGTATGAGCACAGCAAGTATTTGTGTTGGTTCTCTGCATGTGTGTGTTTAATGTTGTAGCAAGTGAAAATCAGATACCATCAATTTTCACTTTCTGAAGCCCAGAGAAGGAAAGGGATTTATTTTTCTTAACTGTGTAATTAAATAGGAAGTTCACTATGGAAAGTTGAATATTCCAAATAGTTTTAGTAGCTTAGCAAGTTCTTGGAAAACCTCTGAGTTGATGTGAATAGAGTCAAACAGAGAGGAAACTTTGTTTCTTTAACAAAATGCAGCTTGGAGGGTCTTTTAAGAACTAATTAACTAAATGAATTGATGTTGGGGTCACTGGAGCAGAGGAATACAGCAGTTGTGAGTGTTGCCCTCCTGCCACTCTTATTCTTGCAAAGCAAGAGCTTGTGATTTTTTTTTTCCAAAAAAGAGATAATATGATGAAAACCCCAAAACACTGTGCTTATTTTACAACATACCACTACTGAGTTTGCACAAGCTATAGAAAGCTTGTCTACCTTTGTTCCCACCTACTTAGGCAGCATAGATGTAACTTTGGGAATGATTCTGGGGGTGGTTTGGTCAGGACTCAGTAGCTCTTTAGTAAGCAGCACTTCTGCAGAATTGATTCTTGAAGATACATCTGGAAGATTAAATTAGAAAAATGATACTGAAACAATCCTCTGGACATGGAGAAACTGAGATCTAATAATGAATAATGAATGGACAAGATGATACTCAGGGAGTGTTAAAAAGAACAAAGTGTTGAGGAACTGACTGATTACTCTGTGAACCAAGATCAGGCTGAAGCATTCCTTGGGGACTGGAGTGCAGGGATGCACTTCCCTTAGGAAGATGCTGGAGTTTGAACTGCAAATGACTATAACCACTATTCTTCAATGTATGTACACACACATACACACAAGATATATATATATAAAAGCAAGCAATGTGTTATAGTGAAAGAAGTAAAGCATCCCACTTCTCCTTTTACATGCCTTTTTACCTCTGTTTTATCCATAAGCTTATTTAAAGTCTTTTGTTCTGTCTTATGACATTTTTATTTCCTGGATGCCTGGCACTGCTTTTATTACTGGCAGCCTAGACTGCCTTCTTTCTTTGCCTTTTCCTCTTTCTTATTTTTACTTTTATTCATTCATTCTTTCTTTCTGTTATTTAATCAGCTCTTCTTTCTTGTCTCTCCTCTCATACTCTGCTTTTTGAGCTCCTGGCTACAAATACAAGATTGAAAGGGCAAATCAATTAAAAGAAATGGCAGTAGCTTTATGACTTTTCTTTCAAGGGAAGAATAAAGAGTTGTTTCCACTCCTTCCAGTCCAGTTATGTCACCTGGGAGGCTGAGAGTTCATCTGCACAAATACACTGTTTCCCCTCACTGGAGGAGCTAATGGTGTCAGGAAGCTTCTAGGACATACCCCACTCAACTTGAGAACTAAAGAAACCCTTAATTCCTGCAAAAGATTGTCCAGTCAATAAATAAATAAATCCATTGATTAAACTGTCTTTCCTGCTTGCCCTCCCTGTATTTTGGCTTCATGTAGTCAAAATGAGCCTGCAGTAAATTCTTTCTTTCTAAATCCAGCAGAGGAAAGCTTTGTCTTTAGTTTTTCCAAGATGCCCCTAGCAAAGCTACTCCATGTAGAACAGTACCTACCTTGCAGAAATAATGCTCTTCTTTTATTGTGTTTTCCCTGTATTTACTGGTGCTTAGGGCTAAAGCCTTGGGCTGTTCTTTTGGGTTTTTACTCTTTGAATGTCTCTCTCAACTTCTTCTGTTGTTTCCTGTTGGGCCTTTGATGACTTGTGCATCAAAATTGCAGCTGAAAAGCTTCAGAGACCGAAAAGTGATGTCTGCTTTTTGTTGCATGGGTTTTTTACAAAATCGCCAATTAAAAAAAAACCTCAGTCAAAACTGTTCAGTTTCAGAGTTCAGTTTCAAAAAAAAAAAAAAAAAAAGATTATAAAGCTGGTTCAGGGGAAAAAATAATAATAATAATAAAAAAAAAATATATAGGTGCTTTCTCCATTGCAGTGTATGACCTTATAACATGTCATAGGGAAATGAACATGCTATGAAATACTGAGCTTACACTGTAAACACAGAGAGCTCACTGGTTTCAGTTCCAGTATGGCTCTATATTTTGCAAGGGTTTTCAAAGAGCCAGAGAATTTTGTTCTTTATACACCTTTTCTGCCAGATTTTCTTATTATGTGCCTACAGATCTATACTATTATGATACTGTGAATATATTATGAACTGTTGCTTATCAGAGCTGAGAGCCCCAAAACTTTCCTTGAGCAGGGCTAGGATTTGCCCTAGGTGCTTTTTCCAGCCATTCTACAGAAGTATGAATACACTGCAGAAACTGAAGTAGTTCTTCATTTAGAAAACAACTTGCTATATAGATTTCAGTAGAGCAGAGCACTTAACCACAGCCCCAAACTGAATGTTTCATGAGCCCCTGGCCACCTTAGTGAGACTGGCAGTGTATTTTGAAATAAGGTTCCGCACCTCATTATGTGCCAGGTATATCAAAAATAGTCTTTCTGTTTGCTATTTTATAGCAATCTTTTTTTAAGATTGGCAAATCTTCATACAGAAAGAAGGAAAAACTAGACAACTTTCCTGAAAGTGTTGTTTCTTATTGCAGGGGGGGATAGTGTAACAACATTAAAATATTAGGGTAAAATTATTACTAGATGCTCTGCTAAGAGTTCTAGCAAGCTCTTGCCTATAATCTATCAACTATAAGGCCACAATAATGTTCTATGGATGTAATACAGTTTCAATTTAAAAAATCTGTTGTTGGAATCATAGACAGAGATGGAGAAATTCATTGTAGAGATATAAACATATAACTAAAAATGCAATCCTACCTACCACTGTTATTCTGAAAGAGGCAGACATAACCCAATACTGATGTTCAGTCAAGTGCCGCACCTAACAAAACACGTTTCTTTCTGAAGCAGCTGATTAATGAAATTGGAAGCAACTTTGGAGGGCAAATTGATGACACTTTCCACAGGAAATTAAAGTAGCAACATAAAAAGTTATGAATACTCAATTTATTTCCAATTAATGAAAGACAACGCTCTGGTAATTACAGTAATATGATCATATTTAATTTGAAAGACAGAATGAGCTTCCAATCCATGATCTTTATACCTTGGTATGTTGTTTGGAAACAGACCTCATTTTAATTAGTGGTAAACAGTATATAAATTTTCCTGTGTCAAAACAAATATGTTTAGGACCATCTTCACAAAACAAGGATTATGTCACTCATTTCTCAGGACTATACCAGTACGATACCAAACATTTTTAGTAGCAGTAATCATACAAGCATATATAAAACATATGTATTCCTCTCATCTTTTTTGCATTATGCAATTATAAATGTTTTATTTAAATCTTCCTTTCTACCACATTATTTCATTCACTCTTCCAAGCCTCTTCTAGTTTACCTATCTCTTGCTGATACAGAAAAGTTCCTGGGCCTCATACAATGATCTAAGCTAGTCTTCTAGGAAAAGGTGATATTAATTAACTGGAGGCATCTCCTCATTATGTAATTAACTCTGTGACTAAAAGGAGCAGCGCGCTTTTTTTTTTTTTTTTTAATCCCATGCATATTATCAGCCACTAGGGGACATCGAAGAGTAATTCAACCTGTGCTTTCAAGTCCCTGGAGCTGGGACTTACCTTCATTGCTATTCTATTTTAGCCTTCATTCGCACAGAGATCTAACACCCCAGCATTGCTTCCAAGCTTGCACCTTCCATGTGGCGTAACATGGCATTACCAGCTGAGCCAGCGGCAGCGCTCTAATTGGTCCTGACTTGCAACATCCCAATTAAGTGTCACAAAGAAAGCAGCAATTTTAGCTTCTTTAATAACAGACTTCAAGGAAGCAAGGCTTTGCTTCAAAGGTTCTTTTAATAAATGTGAAGGAAAACATGAGAGAAGAAAAAGCTAAGCAGAAGTATAGTTACTCTTTTGCAGGTGATCAAATGGGAGAACTGTTAGCTTAAAGATGAAGATTTTAGCACTTGAAGAGAGTCTCTGCAGAGTGGGAGTCACATGCACAACCTACATAGGCGTTCATATACCAGTGATGTTTGTCTGCCTACTTATCTAATATACATGCCTTGTTTTTAAAAAAATACTTGAAACAACAATTTTATATTTATTTATAACTAGTTGTTGAAAGTC
The DNA here is from genome assembly GCF_003343035.1 of Apteryx rowi. Taxonomy (NCBI): domain Eukaryota; kingdom Metazoa; phylum Chordata; class Aves; order Apterygiformes; family Apterygidae; genus Apteryx; species Apteryx rowi. The sequence continues at coordinate 3,167,394 of NW_020447197.1, read as the reverse complement.
TGCCCTGGACTGCATCACAAAACTCTTCAGATGAAGTGGGGTTTTATTACATGGCTGAGGAGGGTGGAAAATGATGACAGTAACAACTTTGAAAGATAAAAGCAATTTTATTCTAAAATTAAAATTCTCACTACCTTCTCACAACTTGGGCCTACTTATTCTAGTGTATAGACAGGTCTGCTATGCACAGTAGTACCTCTTTTACAAGATGCATTTGCAATTAACTAGAGAATTGACATAATGTGGCAGCAAGAATAAATTTTTTTTTCAGTTAACTACTTCTCGGTAGTGATTATTTCATATCAACACACACCTTCCTAAGAGATAGCTCTGCTTTTCTTTCCATGATAATATTCCTTAATTACTTTATACAGCTGAGTAACAGATGCATAGCAACACTAGATCAAGAAAAAGCATTAAAAACCTTCTGTATAAAATAGTGATTTTCTAATGGGTGGTACTGGAGAGATTAGAGAACATGACAGTACGAAGAGTGCATAATTTACAGTGCAGTAAGTCAGCAAGTAGATCTTAGTGTGAGTGCAATATGACAGGATGTGTCAACCTATCTTGGGAGGCATCTTTCCTTCCTGACCTCACTTTCTATGTAACTGCAGTATAAACTCAGGCGTAACTGGCTCCTTTTATAGAAAACGTTGACAAAAAAGTAAAGAATACACTCTGGAGGTCAGGATGTGTGTCCCCAGCTTTTGCTGCTGTATATCATAAAATCTAATGGTGTGAATATAAAGTCCTAAACAAGACATTTCAAGTGGCCTCAATTTCTTTAGAGATTTTTTTTGTTTGCCTGCCAAGAAATAAAAGGTGCTGTCCAATTTTCCACTGGCGTTTTGCTTTCAAATTCAAGCCATTCTATAATGGTGCTGTGGTAGTTTTTCTGAGTTTGAATCTTGGGGTCTGCTACTGTAGGTGCTGGTAGATTAGATAAATGAACAAACATAATAGTAGGAAGGGACCTTTATAATAGATTTGCTGCTAAGAGCATCATTGATAGGAGCAACTTGTAAAAACTGAGAGAGCTGTTCAGTGTGAGTCTGTGTAGTATAAGAAGCTTCTATTTAGAATCAAAATGCATGCATACATCAGTCCTTCTTTGGAGAATCAAGTCCCAGTGTTACAGACCAGAAAGTATCCTGGGAAGGGGATAACTGGGTGCTGCAACTGCAGCAGGTGCAAAGTTAGAAGGGAGGAGCAAAAGGGGAGGAGTAGGGGCAATTAGGAAGGGAGAGTTTTTCTAGCTCTGCCTTTAGCAGGGGTTTTCCTTTGGTTAAAGCTGCCTGAGAGAGTTCAGCTAGACCCACCTCATCAAAAGAAGGTAAATCTGATATGTGACTGTTGGATGGTAGAGGGCTTCTTTGTTGTTTCTTTCTATTTCTGGTTTACTGGTGGTAAATAGTTTAAAGACACTTTTTGTTATTAAATTGAAGTCGGGACCTGTAGCAGTCTAGTCGTTATCTCCAAATTAGTAATATCACTTGCCCTTGGACTATAATATAGATAGGCAGACCCATTCCGCTTGAATATATCAGATGTTTTATAGTTTGTAATAAGCTACCTTACAGGGGTTAAGTGATGGGTGAATTTAGGAAGGTCACACAACACGGGGTGACTATAACTTCTGAAAATGAAAAAACTCAAGTTGATCTCCCAGTAAACTAAGATGACAGTAAGAACAGGAGAGCGTAAAAGGGTGGGAAACAGTAGCAGGGTGGTAGTGAGACCAGTAGTTTGTAGCTTCTGTTTACAGCAGTGTTGAAAACTATTTGGTTTGTGGATGATTGTTTCTTGTAAAGGTTGCTGTACAACCAGTATGCATGGTATATGTAAGCACTGGGACAGGTAGTTTAGTTTGAACTATATACAGGCAACACAGTTTACCAATGTGAAATGCTGCTATAAAAGCTTATGCTCAAGTCAGTTGTGCTAAAGTGGCCTTAAATAGCTATGGTCAGCAGATGGGGACTTCCTGATCCACTCTGTTCCTCATGCGTTAAATCAAGGGTGCTCTGATATCAGGTTGTGGGCTGGGAAGGCATATAATTACTCAAGGTTCAGCCACTGCTGATTATGTACTAGTAGGAATTTATTTGATTGGTGATGGAAGCTAGAGCTGGCCTTCTACTTCCTTCATTTCTGCCAGGACCCTCATAATTAGGGGTTTGCTGTTATCCCTGCAGTTGATACCCTGTACGATCAGGGCCTGATGTAAGATGTAAATGTTTAAGGCTTTATAATGTTCAATCTTTTGGGGGATTTTTTTTTTTTAATTACCTGCTCTGTGGCATGAGATGCTGTGTTTCATGTTGGTATTTCAGCAGTTTTAACACTAGACTGTTATGGTACTTCAGAGAAACAAACACTATTTAATTGCTCTGCCCTTTCTTATACTGAAATTAGCAGCATTGTCTTGAAGAAAGGGAGAGTGTTGCTTTATTTATTTATTTACAAAAAGCATTTAAAGGCTTATCTTTCATGTTTGTCTACACTTAAAATGACTTCCAGTTGTAAAATGTGTGTGATTGTATTTATAATGGAAATATTGACAAATGCTCAGCAAATTACAGTAGTAGATATTCATAATATTTAAGTAAAACACTGTCCTGGTGCCTCAGTGATTAGAGCCATTTCTTCAGCATACAGGGTCCTGGTAAGCATTATGATAATACCACTAGCTAATACATTTCTATCAAATATAATAAGCTATGGATGTGATCTTTTTAAACAGCCCTCCCCAAACATGGAGTATCTGGGGGAAAGAAAGTACCTCTCAACACAGGATCTATCCTAGGCACTAGTCTATAGAAAGATGGGATTTTAAGGGGAAACTTATGATCCATAAATCTGTATAATCTCCAGGGCTACTCTAGGAACATACTGTGTTTGTTTGCAATAGGAAGACCTAAATATGTAACACTTGCTTGCACTGATTTTTGGAGCAAGAAAGACTGAAAAGAGGGGAAAAAAAAAAAACAGACTTTTCCTGGGACAGTCATGCTAGCTGTCCCTTAGATAAATTGTTTTTACAATATGTTTTTAACTTTAGCACCTGTTTTCTAATTGCATACCTTTAGGCTATCGAAAGATTTTTTCTGTGTTGCTCTGAGATTTTTACTTCATTTATCTCCCTTGCAGTTATTAGAATGTGCATGATTTATGTTCTCTTTGCTTAGGAAAGGAATCGGACAATGTTGCTTAATAGAGTAAATGTGTTATCACATTTACATTCACTAGGGGATATTATAAAGGTATACATACATCAGCACTGGTATGGATGGAGAAGGCAAGATATATAATAAATATTTTACAGCAGGGAAGCTGTGTTTACAAACCTGTATAAGCTTCGGGGATTTCATTCTACAAGAGTGGTAATAGATCCTTGGTGCACGTACCACTCAAATTTGTAATCAATATAAGCAGAGTGGTGTGGCATTCCTGCATCTATTAGATTGAGTCATTCCAGGCAATCAGATTTACATTCCTAAAAGTCTCTTGTTCTGTGCTATACTGTCTAAAGCTAATGTAAAATGCAAAGGACTGCCCAGCTATCTGAAATTGAGTGATCCCTCACCTTGTTCAGCCAGCTACACGTGATGTTTTCGGCAAGACCTCTTATTCCAAGTATACGAATTGGCAGCTTGAGAGCCTCAAGGCACTGAGCAGTACAAGAGCCACTAGTGGATTTGCATGTTCATCCATTACCATGGAGCCAACGGCCAGAATCTGTCACGTGAAAGGAGGTATAGAGTCATATTCCTGCTAAACAGATTGCTCAAAGAGCCAGTAATCTTTGAGAACTGGTAGTGTAATTCTCAATTATGCCATTAAACGTTCACAGTACTCCACAACTGTAGCTGCTCTCCTTCGATTACCCAAATGAAGTGTAAACTAAGGGATCCACATGTTTACAGTGAGCTGGCATAGGATTTTAGCTGTAATCTCTGGGTGAATTAATTCAAGGTATTTTGGCAGAGCAGGCAAAGTTATTTTTGCCATCCTGAGGCTGAGCAGCTCCACATCACACTCTCATGGGAACAGCTAGGGAACTGAGCTTGCTGTGGTGGAGTACTTCAGGGCAGATGCTTTTGCAAGGGGATTCCTGCATCCTGATAGAAATCTTTGCCTGAAACACCTCAACCTGCAATCAGAAAAAGCATAAATCTCCAGACCTACATGTTGCTTTGTTGCTCACTACTTTCATCTGTGCTACAAAACTACAAATTTTCCATGAGCTGGTCTTGATGTCTGGCAGAGGTGCTTCAAAAATTGCTACACCTGCACCAGTCTTAGCCACAGATTATAGTGCCATACCATACTTAGATTTGGGGCTTGGTGGGGGAGAGGAGGTAGATCCTGTGGCTACCAGTCCTGGCCCAGATTAGACTTGGGTCCCTCACCCCACTGCATGGTATTGTATTGCATTTGTGCAACAAGCATATCCAAGGAGGGTGAGATTGGTAGCTATAAAGCATTAAATTGACAAACTGTCCTATAAAAATTCTAGTCAACAATTATATGAACTTAACCCCACTCACTAAGTGATGCTGTTTGAAAGCAACACAACTTCTGGCACAAAAAGGATATGTTGTGGAAAAACTTAATCTTGCGCCTTGCTCTCTGAGGATCCAAAACAGTCTTTACATCTGCTGTCTACAGAGGTCCCATAATGATCACTGGCCTGTGCAGCCAAGAAGGCTGCTCTGCATCTGTTCTGAGAGGCTAGATCCCTTTGAAAACATTAACCCTAAGTCTGCTTTGACAAATACAGGTCAGCCAGAATACTGGCTTTCACCTTCCATGCAGCTTACTAATTGTATATCTGCCCGATAGATGTTCAGGGAATTTCTTGGGCAGTTTAGTAGGATGCATGTCTTTTGCCCCAAGAGTGTACGTAAATAACAATGGACAGTCAGCAGTGTCTGGTCTGCACAGAGATTCTAGAACTGTTTTCTGTGTAAGCTTTCTTTTTTTCCTGTTAACTTGTGAAGAGTTGTTTTACTCATTAGTTGAGAGAGAGACTTGAATGTGATACCTGCTCTGAGAGGAATAACTTTTATCCAGTAAATTTGATTTGGAATCTTCACCATCATGCTTTCTAAGTGCATACATAGCTGATATATAATACGGATCATAATACCGGTCATCACAGAATGGTTGAGACTGAAAGGGACCTCTGGAGATCATCTAGTCCAACCCCCTATTCAAGCAGGGTCACCTAGAGCACATTGCCCAGGACCCTGTCCAGACGGCTTTTGAATATCTCCAAGGATGGAGACTCCACAGCCTCTCTGGGCAACCTCTTCCAGTGCTCTGTCATCCTCACAGTAAAAAAGTTTTACCTTATGTTCAGATGGAACTTCTTGTGTTTCAGTTTGTGCCCGTTGCCTCGCGTCCTATCAGTGGGCACCACTGAAAAGAGTCTGGCCCCACCCTCTTTACACCCTCCCTTCAGATATTTATGTACGTTGAGGAGATCCTCCCCTCAGTCTTTTCTTGTCCAGGCTAAACATTCCCAGCTCTCTCAGCCTTTTCTCATATGAGAGATGCTCTAGTCCCTTAATCAGCTTAGTGGCCCTTTGCTGGATTTGCTGGGGAGCCCAGGACTGGACACAGTACTCCAGGTGTGGCCTCACCAGGGCTGAGAAGAGGGGAATCACCTCCCTTGACCTGCTGGCAGTGCTCTTCCTAAGGCACCCCAGGATACCATTGGCCTTCTTTGCCACAAGGGCACACTACTGGTTCATGCTCAACTTGTTGTCCACCAGCACTCCCAGGTCCTTCTCCACAGAGCTGCTTTCCAGCATGTCAGCCCCCAGCCTATATGGTGCCTGGGGTTATTCCTCCTCAGGGGCAGGGCTCTGCACTTCCCTTTATTGAACTTCATGAGGTTCCTCTCTGCCCATCTCTGCAGCCTGTTGAGGTCCCTCTGAATGGCAGCRTAGCCCTCTGGGGTATCAGCCACTCCTCCCAGTTTKGTATCATCAGCAAACTTGCTGAGGGTGCACTCTGTCCCAGGTCACTGATGAGTAAGGTGAACAATACTGAACCCAGTATTGACCCCTGGGGGACACTGCTAGCTACAGGCCTCTAGCTAGACTCTGCGCCACTGATGACAACCCTCTGAGCTCTGCCATTCAGCCAGTTTTCAGTCCACCTCATAGTTGGCTCACCTATCCTATATTTCATCAGCTTGCCTGTGAGGATGTTATGGGAGGCAGTGTTGAAAGCCTTGCTGAAGTCAAGGTAGACAACATCCACTGCTGTCCCCTCATCTACCCAGCTAGTCATCACATCGTAGAAGGCTATCAGGTTGGTGAAGCATGATTTTCCCCTTTGTGAATCCATGCTGGCTACTCCTGATCACTTTCTCGTCCTTCATGCGTTTGGAAATGGTATCCAGGATTAGCTGCTTCGTCACCTTTCCAGGGATCAAGGTGAGGCTGACTGGCCTATAGTTTCCTGGGTCCTCCTCTGTAGTTCCCTGGATCTTCTTGCTCTTCTGCAAAGTTATGTACAAGGCAGTAGTCTATTAAATAAAAACAAGATGGCATCAGACAACTCTATTATAAAGCAAATCAGTTTTGATTACTTTGTTCAAGTTGTTATAGGATAGTGACATCATCTTAGAAAAACCTTCCCCTTCATTTAAGACATTAATAAAAAAAAAAAATCATATGCTTATTAATTACATTGATTATGGAGCCTCTGTTGTATGGACACAATACTAAACAATTGCTTCTCAGAAAGGCTGTGACTTTTAAAAATACAAAACATGATGGAGGAAAAAGATTAAATATCATGTTCATTCTAGTCAAGCTGATAGTTTGTGGTATTTCCAAAATCTTTGTTTAAAAACAGAAGACTTATGGAGAACAATAAGTGGGAAAAGAGGTACTTCAAAGACAGATTATGTGACAGGAGTTAGGGAAGAGAGAGATAGAATAGCATTCATTGCAGGGGGGAAAAAGCTAAGATGAAAAGGCTACCAGAAGGGTGACTCAGAGAAGATAGGATCCTGCAGTATGCATTCCTAAATTACTAAGTCTTAATCAATAGAATCAGGACTAAAAGAACTGGTATTTTGCCTTCTTTAATGTCAAAGTAGATTTTTCTAAAGAATGTGAACACTATTGGTCTGTCAAGTAACTTGAATTGTCTCAAAACAGTCTTAGAGGGGGCAATGAATTCACAGCTGCTTTGTGTAAGAGTGAACACTGCTTTTATGTAAATGTAATTTTAATGAAGACATGGGTTGAATAAAAGTAGAATTATTCCACAACATCAAACACCATCTAGATCTGAATACTCTGCAAGGTTTGGCATACCAGTACCATAATAGAAGTATGAACTGATTACAGAAGTCCTAAGAGTCTATATAAAATCATGGAACCTAGCAATTTATTTTTGGTTAACATATACTCACATTGAATGAAATCATAAATAAATTTCATTCAAGTTTAAACTCTATTTTAAAATATCTACACTTCTTCCACTTGTGGTAAGTCCAGTACACAGTTGGAACATGACTCCTAAAAGCTCTTTAACTATTTAACAGCTAACTTACAGTATTTTATCTTTGGCATCTCATAATGGGCACTAAAAAAAGACATAACAGGATGACTTTTGTCTAAAATGTATACTTCCTAAATGGTGCTAAGACCCACAGGAGAAAGTATTACAAGCCCTAAAACTCCCCTTAACAAATTGCATAGGTATTAATTTAGATCTTTTGATGCCAGACTGGTTTAATAAGAGAAACTGCATCTACCTATATTTGCTTCTGTATGCAACAGCAGTAGTGGCAGGTTTAACTCCATATATGGAGGAAAAAACAACTTGAAACTTTCACTCAGTGTAAATTACTTTGCTTTTATAGCTAATGCTGCATTCGTATGCTTTATTTAGTTCATCAGTCCAAACGACCTGATACCTGGTTATAGAGAAGGGGGAAAAGACACATACAGGGAAGTTTCCCTATCTTTACCAATTGCTGTGTTCAGAGAATCTAGTATCTTCCTTATAGCTTGTGAGACTTAGCTGGTATGGAGAACTTTTTAATCAAAGACCTGAGTGTCTGTAAGAAGACAGCTGGTCTGACAAATTTCACCACTACCTACACTAAAGCCATAACAATTCCCAGGGGTGTTTCAGGTCTTGAAGGTGGAAGATACCTGATGCGTCGAAGTTCTAGCGAGTCAGTGGGTGTATAAATTCCCTAACGCACTGCAGGATCTAATGAGAACTGCTTAAGACGCAAGTAACAGTGAGGTGGATAATTAAATTACTTTCTTTTATACTGGAAATAAGTCTCAGACAGGAAGCTTGCTACTGAAATAGCAAGGATATCTCATACTACAAATGAGTTAATTTATAGGTTTTTACATAGAAAGATCTTCAGAAAGGAAGTGAAAAAGCTAGGTTTCTGTTGAGGGGAGGGGGAGAGAGGAAGGCCAAATTAGGGCAAACTGTGTGAATGTTATGAAAGTTATCCTTTGAAAAAGAGCACATTAGGAACGTATTAGTCTGCAAGAAGTAACTGTTTAGGCCACTACAACTGCTGCTGCTTCCCCTTGAAGCTTTAAATTTAGCAGCTATCAACTAATATAGTAACTAGTCCTAAAATAAATCCGTGTTAACTTCTGCTGCAATACAGTCTCAGACAAGGACCCATGCCTCATCAGACAGCACAGAAAAAATCTGTTTAAAAATGAAACAGCCCTCCGGATACTTTGGCAATCCCTAATCCCAGTGTCGGGAAGCATTTATCTCCTCCCGGTGCTTGGGAATAAGATGCCGCTGACTCTGCCGGCCGAGACGGCAACTCCCAGGCAGGTGCCCCCTGAAATGGGGAAGGGGAGGGGATTTGGGGCGCCGCTTTCCTACGGGCGCGAAAGCCTCCAGGCGAGCCCGGCGCTGAGGGGAGGCCGCGTGAGCGCGGCGCGGTCGCTATGGCAACGGCCGTTACTGGCGGCCAGGTGACGCGGGCGCCGCCCGCCGCCGCTCCCCCCGCGCCTCGCGAAGGGACCCCCYCTCCCCCCGTCACATTTCTTCCACAAAGCGCTCATGTTTATTCTCACTTCTGAAGTGTGTTCCTCTGTTTACTAAGTAAGAACGTCAGTTACACTGATAAGTCCATAAAGTGTAAATATTTAGTTATAAACCACATTTTTTTAATCATTATTCCAGGATTATTGGGGGGAAAAAAAAAAAATCCAAAACATAGTATCACACTGCTTCCTAAGAGAGAAAGTGTAAGAACAGTGTTAATCTTCTGGAGACTTTTTTTTAAAAAGTTTAAGCTGCCAAATGTAAAAATTAATGAGGTGTGAACTGTAAGAAGATGCAAGCTTTAGCATCTGTCTGTCAACAGCTTACATATGGGAAAGGAAAATAGTTTACTTGACTATCGTTTGATTGTGTGTTTTATTTTGATTCATATCTTGGTTTTGAGAGGCACTTAGTAGGTTGAAAAAAGAGGGCACTTAATATCTGGCAAGACCAGCCCGTGCGTCGCAATCTCTCAACCACTACTGGTTTTCAAGGACAAAAATCAAAACGAAATATTGCTACTGAATTTTTTTTTCTTTTTTTAAGTTATGGCAAAAAGAAAATGAAGTTAGCAAGGCAGGCATGTATAAAGAGGTTCAGTGGCCTGAAATATAAGCGCTTACAGTACAAATTTTGCATGACAACAGAAATTGTTTGCTTACTCTGAAGTTGAATTTGGTTTGGTACTATCAACAGACTTCAGACCCAAATCGGAATACAGATTTAGGATCTGAGTTCTGAGGAGTCTTTGATTTTTTTTTTTTTTTTTTCTTTTCTTCTGTCTCTACCCAAAAGGCAAAATCCTGTATCCCTGTCTGAAACTTTTAAAGGAAAAGAATATTTCTAACAAAGGTATTTGTGTTTTTAACATGCAATTAGGATTGCTCTGGTTTTTCATTCTTCCCCTCCAGAATTTTGTAATATTTGTGAAAAATGTTGGAACTACTGTTTTTGCCTTTTTTTATTTATTAATACATGAAGCACGTTATTAATCTTCATACTGTGCCAAAACTCTCAATTTTAATTAACTTCTTTAAGGAAGGACTTCATTCTGTGCCCATTGACATTAATTAAGAAGTTCCTCTGGCTTTAGTTATTAGACACTGCATTTGCTTGGGGCTAGATTCACCCAGGGGAGAGCTGCAGAATTAGCTGTTAAAATATCTTCCACCTTTCTCAGCAGCACGGATGCTTGATTTGGGACTGCCAGGAGCCATCTACCTACGTGGCACCCAGAGCCCGGTCTGCTGAGGGGCCTCTTTTGAGGGGCTGGTGGCTCTGCCACCCTGTAGCAGCCAGAGTTGTTGCTTGGGAAGCTCMAGACTGTGGTTTAGCAGCAGCCTCAGTCTGATGGGGCTCAAACCCCTATGTCCTGCCTCCCAASAGAAGTCCCTGGCCTGTGGTCCCTGCTTACCAAGCCTGCCCAGGCCCATGGGCAGGAACAGCTGCTTCCAAGAACCAGCCCCAGGTCTGTGTAGCTCCCTGTGCTGCAGCAATCAGAAGGGCATCGGAGTTGGACTTTCCAGCCCGTTGAGGTCCACACTGTGCGCATTTGCTGTACCGCAGCTTTTTCTCTCTCTCCATGTTGCCATCTACCGTTATAGTGGTTGGCAGGATCTGCCGAGCTGTTGTGCTTGGAGTGTGGGACCCTGTGGGGCTGTGCACAGGTGGGGAGCGTCTTTTGCATGGCCAGAAGGAAGTAAGGAAGATGAGTCCGGCTTAATTGTCGTGACGTTTAGCTGGGAATGGCCAGTTCTGTGTTTCAGTCGTGGCTTACTGTTGTATATTTTGGATTAGAAAGTCATTGGACAAAATCCAAAAATAATCCTGGCAACAAGGACCAGAGCCTGTAGCTTACTTGCTGAGATGGGAACAGTTTTGCGCAGGAGATCCAGAGTTGCTGCCTCCGGAGTCATGTGGCCAGAAGGATGGTGTGGCGTGTTTTCACGTCTTACTCCTTCCCCCCGCCCAAGCAGTAGAAGAGGTGTAGATATTTTAAAATAGAGTTAGGTGTTAAGTTCAGATAGATCTTTTTTGTGGCTATGTCTCCAAATCAAAGCATATTGCATCTTGGATCATGTACCYTGCCTAAATACTTAAAAAGATATAGCCTTGAAAGGCTAGTGGCATAGGTATGCTGCTTTGCATGGAAAAGTGTGGTTGCTTTTTTATTATCCTTTTCTTTCATAGTAGTAGAGGGGAATTTTGCCTTGCCATGTTAAGAAACTGCAAGCCTCTTGTGTGCATGTTTGTGTATACATGTGTAATTAAGTTTAATTTTGAGAAAAGAGCAAAGCAGTCTCTGTCCTCATTGGGAGTTTACTAAAGGAAATTGGGATTCCAGTTGTACTCTTTAAGTTTGCACATATGATAAAATAATATAAATATCTAGCCTGGGTAGCAGCAATAATTGTTTATAMATCTGTCCAGTTACTGTTTTGTGCTGCGTAGCACACTCGGACGCAATTTTTTTTTCATTACAGTGCAAATCCACGCTTTAGTTTGGCAATTTTCTTGAACTGTTGCATAAGCAATACTGGCATAACTATGTGGACTACAAATATGTATAGAAATTTTTTTGAAGTGTACCTATGTGATGGCTATTGTGGAAAATACTAAGAACTTTGTATACTGCATATGGTTGTTGATGCAGCTTTATTAAAATTGAAATAATTCTGCTTTTATTGTTTATTTATTTCCTTTATTTATTAACAGATTAGCTGTTTTTAAGGTAATGCCAGAAGAACTGAGCAAGAGGGCAGAATAAAGTCAAAGCCTGTGCTATTTTTGTCTAATATTAATCAAATGCATTTGGAATACAAATAGTAGATTTGATTCACTTATCTACTCTATGCTGATGTAATTCCATCAAATTTTGAGGAGTTTCTTCTCATTTACACCAGTGTGAGTAAAGAGAAAAATCAGGTCTTGCATCTCTAGCAAAAAGCAATGTTTGCCAGGAACGATGGATAAAATGTAGATATCACACAGGCAGTATGCCTCTAGCTGCTGTGTTTACCACAGGCAGCTCAAAGAGAATTATTTAATCCTTGTTTGCATAGTAACTTCTGATAAATAATTCAAGAACGTATGGCCTAAAGTTTTTTCTTTTTTTAAGGCAGTGCCTGAGGGAGAAACACGATTCTGTTCCAGTTTTAACAAGGAACCAGGAACCCCAGCAGAGTTGTTAGAGCTGTATTCAAGCTCTTCGGACATGTTTTAGTCTAAAAGGTACAGTGAAATGCACAAGAGGACTTGAAGATATTTCAGGGGGAGTTGTCACAAGAGGAAATATAYCTCTGTGCAATGCAAATGCTGTGTGTTTACAGTGTGAGAGGTAACTAGGAGGCTGGAAGACAGCTCTTTAGTAACAGGACTTAATAGCGTTATCCATTAAAACAAATGTCTAGAGAGTAGTGTCTCGAAAAAAGATGTGTGGTTTYGGTTTGGGGTTTTGGGTTTTTTTGCCTTATCGCAACAAGATGCTTAATACAGTGTTGCTGACAGTAAGCACTTAAAACTAGCTTCTCTTTTTCCCCTCTCTGATTATCTCTATCATGTTAAAAAGATCCTGATTAAGCAATGAAAATGGTATCATTAGTGTTGGCTACTTTATTCCTTCATTCTTTGTATTTATGGTAAGTTATTTATTTATGGAACCAAAACAATTCTGTTGACGACAAATTCAAGCTATTATGTTGGTTGTCAGTTGGTTTTGGATACTCTTATTACCTGCAACCATTTACTGCAGTGGGGTTTGCTCCGAGTTAATACATTGCTAAATATGAGTAAGAAGGCTGAAGCTGGTCCTTATATCCTTGGTTTGGAAGGAAATGAAGTAATTGTAATGCCTGGCAACCTAAGGGTTATTGTCATAATTTAAAAACTGTTTGCTCCCACTCTATCAAGGTTTTTGATATCCATACCTCCAGTGCCATGTGCAAAACTTGTATTACTACTAATGAACAACTGGTTGTTTGGATTTAGAGCAAAATCCTGTTTGTTCTCCTCCAGTTCTCTGACCTGAGTTTTGTTTGGTTTGCGTTGTAGGAGTGTTTGAGATGAAGATGCTCTTTCATCAACCCTGTACTTACTTCTCTGTATGAAATATAAAGAAAACAGTAAAGATGACACTGGCTTTTATGCATCCTTCTGTTAGGAAAGTCAGTCTGAAACAATTGGAACAATTTACCTAAAACTTCCCGTATCTTAGCAAGTGCAAGAGGATGGTCATTTCTAGACTACTGTATTCTGTACATGATTCTGATTTAGATTTTGGTTGTTACCTTAAAAATAGATATTTGTAAAGAGGAAAGAATAACAACATATGCTAAGGGAAACTTCATAAAAAGACAACATATTGTTTCTATGCCCTTGGTACATAACTTATATAGAAATTCTTGGAGTATGTATTTTTGATTGAATCTCTATCCCTTTCTATCTATAATATTATGCAGAAAAAAGTGAGTTATCACTAAAGTCTTACTGGTTAGGTAGAAAGAAAGAATCTTAAAAGTATACTATTTTATATAATCTGATGCACATAAATGCCCTAGATTTTGGGGGGGTTGAGCTATGTTAGGGTGCCTGATTTTAATGGACTTATGGAAGTAAGCAATTTGGCAAGGAGTTACTTATTCCTGCAGAAAGCTCATAAATGGGGAAAAAAAGTGAAAATTTGGCAGAAGGACGAAGTGAAAYGTGGATGCAATATTTGTTGAGACGTTTTGCCAGGTTCTCCCAGGCAGGCTGTTAAAATGCAAGTATAGATGACAGCTGTATATCTCCAGGTGTGGTTGATTTTTGTTTGAAAATCTGGTTTTGTTCTATGTAGGCGATTCTGCTGTTTGAATTCCAATAAGGAGAAACAGAACTGGTTTATGTTTTTATGTTCAGTTTCTCCCTGTGTATTTATCTACAGAATTCCCATTGAGACTCTTTTTTTTTTTTTTTTTTTTTTTCTGGATACTATGTTTCTTGGAAAATCCTTTGGTATCTCATGCTGTACTGCTTTCAAACCTGAGGTGTAACAATACTCTTTTAATCTCTCCATCTGTTGATGCCAGAAGATCAATGCTGTAAAACTTGTCTATTAATTTAAAACTGTTTTGTGTATCATATTTTTATTATGTCTTTTTCTGGTGCTGTAGAGACAGTCTGATATAGGCACCAGTTATACCTATAATGATCTTAAACAGTCTTATTCTTTTGGGTTGTCTCTGCAGCATTCAGTAAGATACTATACCTGTGCATACCTTCAAGTATTAGGGTAGTACCACTGAGCTTGGGAATTAGATATCTCTAAACACCTTTATGAAGTAGAACATTTGTGAGGAATGCACATTGCTAGCGTTGCTTAGCTCTTGTTTTTATTTACAGAAAGTGTTTTTTCTGAAGAAAGTACAGCCTTATTGACTTGGAAACTAGACTGTATCTCAGAGAGCTTGAACTGTAAGAACCCAGTGCTTGGCTTCATGTGTATAATTACACTGGCAGCAATGACATTGATACCAAGCTTAAGTATGTAAGTAAATGTTCACAATATCAAGACCTCATTTTATAAGATGTAACCCAATAACAGGAAAGTATGGGAAAATAGTTACAATGTGACAATAATCTGTTTGGGCATGGAGCCTTAAAGATGGTCTAGTTCAAAGAGAATTTTTATATATATACATAATTTCAAAGTGTAGTTCCAGTTTTAACACTCTGTTAACAATTTGCAATTTCACCATCCGTAACCCAAGTACTGAGCTGGTCTGAGATCATGCGTTGGTAAATGTTTTGATAGCTCACCATTTTCATTTCCTGATTCACCTGCATGTTTCATCTGTAATTTGGACAATATGACAGATGCATCAAGTACAGATCTGATTTGTGTGAGGGCTTGGGTGCCTAAATGTGAGTCACCATGGGTTTACATATTGCCAAGTATTTAGAGCCACACAGACTTTCACCATTTTGAATGCAAAATGAATCATGTTTATTTAAACTTTTCATTTTTCTTTGCATTAGCCACAGGCTAAGAATGGAAATGTAGCCGGTTACTCTGTGACTCAAGTGACATATGGTAACTTGCTCATGTCTGAGTCTGCAATGTTTAAGTTATCACCCACAGGACAAAGCAACATTCTTGTATACAAATGTGTATCTTGCATTAGGAAGGACAAGTAAACTTTTGAAGAAATTCTAAGCATACTGGAATAACTGGAGGTAGTTTGTTTAAACATTAAAATTTACAGTTCTTCAATGAATGAGTATAATGCACAAGTATTCTGAAGCTTCATTCTGATACAGTCAAGGAAATGATGTGGTCTGCAAGATCCAGCTGTTGCATTTAGATCTTTCTTTCTCCCTCCCTCCCTCTGAGAGTAAATTTTGTCTTTCCCATATGGCAGAAAATTCTGAAGTAGCAAGAGTTAAAGCTCTTCCTAACTGTGAGCTTCCACATTAAACCTTGATTACAATTTGAAAGTCAGATTATATTGTATCATTTGCATCAGAAGTGTTTCTAGAACTGACAAATGATAATGCCCAGTTGCTCTTGATTCCAAGTGAGAGTTCTTTGCATCTACTCTTGTGAACTTTCTACCTAGCAGGTTATTCTAAATGCTGTTTCTCCCTCAGTGCAACCACAAGTGTGATGCACATCTCGCCCTTCAGAAAAGGTTTATATATATGGCTTGACATAGCTAAGCTTGTAATTAAAAAAATAAAAAATTTTAGATACAACATCTTCTGTAGCATTTCTATATTACAGGCAGCTTCAACCTGTTGATAGGGACAATTCTACTTGGAGGAGATAAATGTACCTAAGCAAAGACTACAAAGTGTATGAGGATGAAGTTCTGTTTGATACCATGGAAGTTTCAATACCTTTTTCACATTTTTTGCTACTCCAGGAAAACAATCAAAAAACACAAGAAGTCAAATGTAAGGGCAAAGGTAAATTACTCTTGCATTTTGCATAGTGATTGTAAAATTGCTGGAGAAGTCRGGAAAGACTAGGTTTAAAAAAGGGTTTCTTTTCATGGGTGAACAGTGACAGTTTTCCAGACACACAAGGAACTTGCTAGCGGCAGAAGATAAAGCTTCCCTTGTCTTTTTCAAATAATTTGATGATGCTGAATGAGAGGGCAATGTTCTAAGTTCATATGTATACAATTTATAGTTGAATAAAACTTAGAGAAAGTGAGATATAGGTCTAGATTTTTAGGCCAATCCTGTATCTGTTAAAACCTCTAAGTGCGAGGACAGTGAGTCAGAACATTTTTATTGAAATGAAAGGCAAAATTGTGAAGATAAGGATATGACATAGAACTCTGCATTCCTTCCCTCTCCTCCCCCCTCCCCAATTTGTTYGGCTGCTCTGCTTGAATTCATCTTGGTTAAGTTCATCTTTCACTGTAGCTAGTTACAGTGAGGAGCCTGTTCCTTATTCACTGATTAGTTACACAGTTGTGTGCCAAGTGTTTGGTGGGTCATCAGTCCATTTTAGAATAAACGAATTCTATATTCTCTGAATATTGATAGTTGTGAATTTGCCTTTAAGTAAAAATTAGATCTGCTTACYCCTACTTTTACAAGTGAAAAGGTCAAATAAATGTAAAGAGGAATATAGATGCTCTTAGTTTTCCCTTATTGCAGTGGAATAACTTCTTTAAGCGATCATTGCCATGTGGGAGAAAGGTAGCAAGTTTCTGGACCTGGCAGACAATTGACAAGTTGGCCTTCCATGGCTGCTTGTGTGCATCACCATCGTTAGGATCAATGATTCTAATCACTGCTTGTAGAAGAAAAAACCTCACAATTAATGTTCAACAGATTGTTTAGAGTTTTAGTGAGGACCTTGTCTTGTGATCGCTTACACAAGTGAGCAATTTTGTTTGTGCTGATTGATCTCAGTGACTTGAGGGAGACTGCTCACAGTGGTTTGCAGGCTTGAGGCTGCCATGTGCAAAGTCTGGCTACTGGAAGTTTTATAATTATCCATTTTTTTAAATTAAATATCGCCTCTGAAAAATATAAATTTTATGTTTCTCCAGAACCAAAGGAAAAATACAACATGTGAAGTTACTCAGGTAAAGGTGCTGGAATTGCAAGAGGAACTGTCATCTTATTTTCTAAGTGACATCAATTTGTGTGGCTAACATTTTAGTAATAAAAAGCAAAATGTAAATCTGTAGCCTGCTGTGAAGGGAAGTCTACAGTTTCAGTGAACACTGCAGGATCTACTCATAAATATTCATTAAACAGTGCCTTACTGAAAATGAAATTTAAGTACTTAAGGTAATGGAATAAAAGTGGTTGAGAAGCTATTTCAGACATGTTCGGAAACAGAAAAGAGATAAAATAAGTAGGATAAAGTTTATGACTTTCTTTTTTCTAACTTAGAAAGATGGAAAAAAAGCACTATAGGGTTAATGGCACTGAAATGCCTTGTCCCACAGCTAGGGGAGCCAAACTAGTTTC
Source organism: Apteryx rowi (assembly GCF_003343035.1). NCBI lineage: Eukaryota > Metazoa > Chordata > Aves > Apterygiformes > Apterygidae > Apteryx > Apteryx rowi. Next base: position 3,149,856 of record NW_020447197.1, on the reverse strand, counting down.
TGATGAAAAATTGTAGAACCGTGGTCTGCTTGGGCATTATATTCAGTTACATCCTTCCATATCATTATGATGTCAGGTTTTTGCTTCTCTGCRTGGAGAGCAATATGAAAAGTATTGTCTCTCTCATTCAGAGACTGAAAGATTTTTTCCACACAGGAAAAAAAAGTTGCTTTTACTTTTTACTTAAATAAGACCCACAGGAAAAACAGTACAAGAACAGGATGAGTAAAATAGGCACTACTGCAGTTGGAAATGGTTATGAGTCTTCCTTTTCCCCACACAACAGTAATTATGCCTCTTCAAACCATTGCTTTCTAGTTTAAGACGGGCAGTACCTACTCACAGGAGGAATCTTCCTCTGTTATTCTGTGACTGGCCAATATGAAAGTTCAGCTTCTATGAGCTGAGCTGCTCCTGCATCAGCTCCCTCAAATCAGTGATAGTTTTGTGGTTCTCACACCTAATTGGAGATACTTTACCAAGGTACGCAGATTAGGAGTTTGGTGGCCCCAGTCTCATCATGTGGCCAGTGGAAAAAGCATGAGTCCCATCCCACTGGGGCTGCTGTAAGTTTTTCTGTCAACCATACGGGGAGACAGAGCGAGTGTGCTCCTGTCTTCGATGACTCACTAAATGCCTCAGTGTGTGGAAAGTGGCCGTTAGTGCCTGTAGGTATAACACATATATTGTATCTCGGGGAATGCTGCACATCTAACCAGATGGCATTTCTGAAAGTTTTGACAGGATCCTGAGTTAGCCATAGCTTTGAAATGTAACTGTCAGCACTGTTCCCTTAAAATAAGTGTGCTGACAGATACTACTGGGTCTCTAATCTCTAGAGCTTTGTTTATTGGAACAGGGTAGCTTTTGAAATCGGGGTAACTCTGATCTGCAGGCTGAGACAGATTCAAACAAAAGATTAGAAAAGAAAACTTCTTTCCTGACCACTGTGTCCTTGAATGAGGAGATCTTTCTCTCCACTTCTGCTTTTTCAAATCCAGCAGTTTTCAGTGGCTCCATGGGTTGCAGAACCTCTGCAAAATTTGGGTTCCCAGGTAAATGTACGTGTTTATGTTCCCCAAGAGGGGACTGCTCCCTGTTCATCTCGGGAATCCCAGGCTGTAAGCTATTAGCGCTTCACTTGCTCTTCCTCCTCCATTTTGCATCCAAAAGTTCTCCAAGCTGAGAAATCTCTTCTAGCAAGAGTGCAATAACCAGAAAAAAGTTAAAAAGGACAGCTGGTTTAACACTGTGTTATATACAGCTGCATTTTTCATAAATTATAGCAGGTTCCTCTTGAGGAACTGACAGGGTAGGTGTCCGAGCAGCTCCTTAGGTAAACTGAGGCATTGACACTGGGAACAGTCAGGATTGGTTTGGACTGAGTCTTCCCTCAGCTGAATCAGCGTTGTGGACATTCTTGTCCTGTTTCTGTACGTGCTGCATGAGGGATTCCTGCCAGAACTGGATCTCTCTTAGAAGGAAATATTTAGGAGAAATCTGTGTGGTGTCTCCTTGGTTAAATTGAGTAGATTTACCCTGTTTGACCTGAATGACAACCTGGTAGTTGAAAGAGAACTTGTGGAGTGAGAGTGGCTCCAATACTATCCTTTGAGTTAGCTTTGCTGTAGCCTGTCACGTTAAATCCATTTCTCATGTCTTTGTGGCTTGTTTCCTCTGTATTCAGATAAAGGATGTTCATATCATATCAGGAAGTTATATGTGGAAATAGTCATGAAAAAGTTAATCGTCCATATTGATAAATAGCATATGGAGTTTATTGTATAGTAAACCATCATGGCCCTTTATTTGACATAAACTGTGAGTRAATAATACATGTTTCCATACCATATAACTCTTCTTAATTATTTAAAAGCCTGTGTTGGCTAAAAACATTAAGTACATCTAATTAAAATTTGTCATGCAGGGCAATTTTATTTTTAGATTAAAAAAGACTTAAACATATTACTGTATTTACTGTCGTTTTTAAGTAATTGCCAGAGAAGGAGAGATATGAAGGCTGTTAAAAACAATAATTAAAAAAAAAAAGAAGTAAATTCTTTATATTTACACAGTATATCTCATCAAAAGTGCAGTCACACGGACTCTCTCCTGATGGCTGGCCTTGATTCCTTTCAAGTATTGTGTAAGAATCTCTGAACTCATCAGACGCATGGTAACATCAGTGAGAGGAGAACCAAGTTCGGTTTCTATTTAAAACTCATTTACTGTTTTGYTCCTGAGCCATGGCAAGGGGAGGGCACAAGGTCTGCAAACTGGGGACAAATATGACAAAGCCTTGATGGCAGCTTTTGGTGTTTTTGCTATTGCTGCTGCTGCTGCTGTTTCTTGGGCAGAGTGGCTTCACGTCCAYGGCAGCTGTAGGAAGGAGCATGGAAGGGGGTAGGAGAAAGTCCTGAGGGAGTGGAGGAACAGCTCCTGGTAGGAATATCAAAATAACATTCTTGAGATCTGATGGCAATCATCTCTGAAGTGTTATACAGCAGCTTTGTGCACTGATGTGTTATGTTTCATTTTCCAGAACGCTATTTAGATATTAAAACAAAATTTTAGTTTTTGTAAACCMTTTCTCTAACAGCTTTCTGTTTTCATCTGTTAGTGTTCTGTGAAAAYTGTGAATATCATTAAATATGCACCCTTCCCTTAGTATTACTGCAGACMTTTGCAAAGCAAATATCTATAGCTTTAAAAGCTATGTATTTCATGGCTAAATTCTCAAAAAAAGGGGAGGGTGGAGAACCTRTAAAACTACATAGGCTAGGACGTATTGTTGGAATTACAGATGCAGCAGTTGAGTGCTTAGTTACTAGTCTATGCTCAAAATTATTGTATCAATCTGTTCTGATTATCCTCTGGAATTCTGACCCTATGACTTCAAAATAAAGAGTTGCAGATGTTGAAATTATTAGAATAAATTAATTCAGGTACCAGCCATAATCTGTTCCRTGCTCTTCCCCACCCCCACCCTGGTTTCCTGAAAAGAAAGGGTTTTTTTGAAGTTTTCTTGTGGTTATTGATTTATCTGCAGAGCTGCCATTGTAGTTTACTTGTAGTTGATTGTAGCTAAAGTTTCTAAATTGTCATTCTCAGCTGAAGAGGTACCACGAGATTGAAGAAATGACCTTTACAGTGTAATAACATCCTTTAGCTGTCAGGAATTAGTGTATTGCATCTATCATTCTTGCAGGCCTTAAGGTATGCGCCTAGTGCTGTTGTGCCATTCCTGTAATAATGTTACAGCCTTGGGAGAGACGATTCTCCCTCCTCAGTTCAGTTATCGCTGAAATTGGTGCTCTTGTTTCAGCATGATGTTATTACCATTGTGTGTTATGTAGACAGTAGAATAATAAAATGGATTTTTGAACTAGCTATATAGTTTTATTGGCTTGACGTTATCAGGTTGGTTCACTGAAGTTCTTGCTTTAGCCTAATTGTTTCCTTGTGATATTTAGTAACTCAAAATCAGATTATGTTGTTTAGATTAAGCAAGAAAATTGAAGACTTGAATTTAGGCTGATGTTTTACACAGATAATTGAAACATGATATAGACTTTCTATACTCAGGATATCTTGTTACTCAAGAAACTTAAGTGTTGGTTGAAAAGAGAAATATGTATTTTCTGGCTCAAAGAACAGTTAGTTGCTTCTACTAATACACTTGCAAAACTTGCTGCAGCAAATAAAAAGGAATTTTCCTTTTCTAAGCAGCTGTAAATGATGAGGCTTTTTATCTGCACCAATTTACAATGTATACAGTAATAGAAAATAATGATTCACAATGCAAACTTCAAAGTGTCTCATTTAGGCTTCTGAGTTTCAAGTGAAGAGGATTTAGCATTCATAGGTAGATATGTTTGTGAAGATGATCTTTTAAGTTCATTAAGGTGCACAAAGCCCTGGGATGATCTTGACAGCCCTGTGATTGTTAGTTGCTCCTTAACAGAGGTGAGATGTTGGCAAGGAATACTGAAATGAATGTTCCCAGTAGTCATTACTACTGTCTCACCTGGGAAAGCACTATTAAAATCAGGACTAATTTTGTGGGGAAGGAAGTGACAGAATGCCACAAGCTCTGACTGTATTTGGAAGAGAAACTAGAAAATAYGTGACAATGTTTGTCATGAACGACCAGCTGAAACAAGTTTGAATGTGGGTTTCTAGACCATTCTAGCATGTTAGTTCAGTTCATAATAGCGCATATTCTGTGGGTTCATGCCAGCACAAAAGGATGAGGTAACACTTCCTAGGACACAGACTGTTGCTGGGCTTTGGGAAAATGCATGGTAAAAATGTCTCATCCTACAGTGCTACTGTGCAAGAAAAAAGAATTGTACTCCCTGTACTTGTAAGGTGCCAATTGCATCGTCTTCAGGGCGTTATCCACGTGTAGGTAGACCAACCATGCCCTTACCCACTTGTTATTTTCCCACATCAGTTATACAGCCTTATTTATAAGAAWTTTGAAATACAGTATTGTCATCTTTGTAAAAGTTGTGCCCACTCAYGGCTTCTGTACTCTTGGGTGTGTTGTAGGAAGTGTTATATCTCTAGCTGAGTAGGATTTTCAAGCTCACTTATTGCCTCTTAGAGATCCCTGTTGTACTAGTCACCTCCATTACCATCTCCACAGCTAACTGCTAAAGTCTGAATTTAAATCAAAACTTGTGAAATGCTTGAGTGATTTTACATCGGATTTCATAGCCTAAGAGTTGTATATCATACAATTTGGGACATTCTTTTTTAAAAGGATATTAGCCTGCTCTTTCACTTCACAGTGACATTTTTTTCAGTAACTTATTTAATCTTTGAGTTGAAGGAAGAGAAAGTTGAGCAAACACAATAAAATACACATATGGATCCATCGCACTGAACAGTCGGAAGCAGTCAGAAACATCAGATGACAAAGTCTTACTCTCAGCTAAAGTTAATTTCAAGATGGTGTTAGAATGTCCCTAATGTTGTGTTAGTGTTTTTATTTGAATCAGAAATTTGGTTGTTRCCTAGTTTGAGAACATGCTCAGTTTGTATGTGTGGGTTTCAATAGCATTTTGAACAAAAAAAGAACGAGTCACCCTCAAACCAGGGGAGAATGACAATGGACAAATGCAGATGAATATAAGAATAAGCAGAAGTCAGAGGGCAGCTATCCCATTGCAATAATATTATGCTTCTATTTGCATAAAAGAGTAAGAATACAATTCTAAGATTAGACCAGCCACATTTTCTTTCCAGAGAAAAGTGTTAATGGTCCTGGAGAACTGATCTAAACAAATATGACTTGTTCCCCTCAGGATAGTGTTGGTAAGAATGAAAACTTCCTTCTTGTTGCCTACTATATCCCCAAATCATTCCTAGTATTACCAGAGATGAGGCACTCAGCTAAGAGAAAAACTGAACTCCAAGCTCTAAGGCTTCTCAAAAAAGTGCAGAATGTATTGTTTTGCTTAATACCACTCAACTCCTGTTTCATTGGACTTGGGAAAAAATGCCAAATGTCTCTCTCTGATTCTAGAAATGCTGCTTCGCATCAGTCTTCCAGAAAGCAACTTCTTAAAACCATCARATTCCTGAATCGAAGGATGAGCTTTACCTTCAGTCAATTCAGTCTGCCTGCATTTGTTCAGTCCATTTTTTCTCCTGGCCACTTGATGCTGCCACATGGAAGAGCTCCAAAAGTTCTGAAAAAGGAGTTTGGCCAGAATATACTGCTTTAGCAGCTCCCTTTCATTTCTAATGTTGCAGTTCATCAGTGTGAAAACCTGTAGCTGTTGCAGCTATTAAGAGTATATCTGTTAGAGCCATTCTCCATAAAATGGCTTGGTACATCTGTAAAACAAACAAAAAACCCCAACACTAATAATAACTAGACTTTTTTCCTTTTTAAAGTCTAGGCAAGCAACAGCAATGCAGGACATASTTTTGATCATATCAAAATTTTAGTCAGGGGAATAAATTTCAGATGTAATGCCTAATATGAATCTAATATTAATGTTTTATGTTCATAAGTGAATAGTAATTAACAAGATGTGCTAATTCTCTGCATCTCTATTTTCTTCCTTTGACTATCTGAAGAATGAAACTAAGTAGCTCTTAGTGTGTTTCTATCCATTTATCTCTCTGGCTAAAATCATTCATTGGTCACTAATCACCAGTAATTGTTTGTACACAACAGTGTTCACATATAGCATGCAGCATATTGAGGATTATCGCTACAATAGGAACTAATCAATGAAAGCTGCTCATGATGCTTTTAATGAGGTGACAGAGAAAGGCTTTTCTTTTGTTTACTGCAGCAATAGATTTGTCAAAACAGACATAGCTGTTCACAGCCAGCAGGAAAATGGTTTTCAGCATTAGATCCCAGACACCATTTTTCTCTTTCTCTATAATAATATTAAAGTTGAAAAATGATTATTCCGGTCCCCCTTTATTAAGCAAGCTATTACAAAGCAAGTGAAGGATTTCTGCACCTTCAATTTTCCACCTAATAATAGTAAAATATATCCATTGTTGCCTTGACAATATTAATGCTATTTTTTTTTTCAATGCCTAAAGCAACAAGCCTTGCCACTTTCATTGCCAGCTTGAAACAAATTGTGGTTTTAGATTTTAATATTAAAGACGGRGTTTTTTACTGGTTTTCACTGCGATTAGTTAATTCACAGATGTGATATTTACCAATATAATAGACATRTAAGTTAACTAAATCTTCACAATAGCCTTTAGATTATTCCTGATAATAGCAATATTTTGCCCTGAGACATAGTTATTAACCCTAGAACTTCAAGATACCTTAAAATAAACACATGGGGGATATTATTCAGGTAGACAGACTTAAGGCTATTAACTTGCGTTTTTTCTGGTTTATCATGACTTGTTTCTGGTGTGAAAGCTTCAGGCATATAGACACTGATATTTTTGGAGGTGCTACATTCCCAAAGGTGTGTTTGTGGCTTGKTTGTTGTTTGTTTTAACAGTGAATGTTCAGCACCCCTGAAAAATAGATGAGTAAAGTTTGGTGAATTTAGTCTTTGCAGTGTGTTTAGTTTCACAATCGGAAATGGGATGCAAAAGTAGTGCTTTGCAGGCGCCTTCTCTGAATGGCAGACTGACAGACATAGGTTCCCTCTTTGTCCCCAGAGAGTCTGGAATCGGTTTTCTTGTGGAATGGAGAGGAAGCAACTAAAAAGTGCTGAGTTCTAAATTCAGTGCASTCACTGTTGCATAAGTTTAATTATTTTTAAAAAGATTGAATGGTCTTCATTGCTAGATCCTTTAGGTAATTTTTTTATTATTATTATTTATTCTGAAAATATTCCAAATGCAAAGGAAAGCTAGAACTTCTTAGATTATGCAGATTCAAAAAGACTAGGGGACATCCATTAATATTTGCATGCTGGATAGTTTAGTGTGCTGCTCCAATTATCTGGAGCTTGATCACTGTGTGTAATCATAATTTGTTCATAAAACTACCCAGGCCTGTCAGCACACTGCCTGAAATTAAGCTGCTTCTGCTTGTGCAGAGCTTATGAAAAATTGAATGGCAGTTCATTTTCACAAAACATGACAAACATAAAAGAAATTATGAATTAATTTTAAACCCTGCTTAGCAGAGTCTTATCAGTTTGATGGAGCCCTTTGTCTTACAGAAGTCTGGTGTCAGAGCTGATATGCTTAATTAGTATCAAGCATCTCAAAAGGTCTGTGATTGACAGGTTAGATCATTTGGTGTCCTCCCCCAATCTCCCCATGAACTGCAGTTTGGAGTATAACTGTTTAGTTAGGGAAGCTGACTAATGTAACTTTCACACCATCACATCACATTAAACATGCAAAAATGAAATTGCTATTGCAGATGAAGCAAAGACTGGCAAAACCCATGAAATCAAAGATAATAAAATTACACGTGCTGCTGTTCAGTCTCTAAATTTGAGATTACTGTACTCTGGTCTGGGAATATTCCTGATTTGTATGTGAACATAATATGCTGTCATTTAGCACTTGGAAAAATTAACCTATTCAGCACATGCAATCAAGAGCTACAGACTGGATACTAGACATATCCCGTAAGTGCCTCAGATGACATACAGATTAAAAATTTTCTTTTATCCAAGACTTCTTCCTGGATGTGAAGGGTGCCTGGTATCAGTAGGATCTGAAAGCAGTAGGCACCTCATACAGTTGATCTCCAAATTATTCTTCCCAGAAGTATAATTGGTGACACTGGCACACAAATAAGAATTTAGACTAAGTCTCAAGCTTTGATTTAAAATGTATTAATAGACATTGCTAAATAGAGGGAGAAAAAAGTAGAATAATAACACTTAAGAGTGTTAGAGAGAGTTGTCTGATTTCCTTACACTGATGTGATCTACTGAATTGTAGAACAAATTCAAAATCATCTTTAATTGTGTCTAATTTCTGCATGTTTYAGCAATGTCCAGGGAGAAAGGTAGGTATACAGAAAGTATTGCATAAAGTTATGTTAATAGAAGAGCCATTGAAGATGCTATTGAAGATGCTTAGTTGAATTTGGACTTTTGTGTGTGTGTGCGTGTGACTGAAGTTTAGCTTAAATCTAGCCATGTGGCAGTCTAACTACAGTGGAGAAGAACTGAGTTTGTGATGCCAAACTTGAATGAGGCATAGACTCTTGCATRGTATTGCTCTGATAATAGCAATGGTATTGAACTTCTGGTTCGTGATAGGTTACAAGTCTTTCCATAAACTCGGTCAATTTTTTTAATATATTTTCTGGATTTTTCAGTAGAGATTTAACTATGCCTTATTTTTCTGTTCCTATTGGCAAGTTTCCCATTAGAGTTTACTGGGATAATTGGAGAAAGGAAGTAAGGAGGAAAACTATAGGCCTACTTCATGGTGCGTGTGGAGATATAGTTTTTATATATATATCACATATATACATATACACACACACACACACACACACACACACATTTTTTTTTTAACCTACAAAGAGAGGGGGAGAGAATGAAGTAATTACCCTCAAGGTAAAGGAACAGCAAGGTAGTTTTTTCCCCTCCTAAACCCCAGGAGCCTGATTTCCCACTTTTCCCCCCTTTGTTTCCATTCTCCAAGACTCTCCTGGCACTGAGARCCTTTCATATCAGCTTATGTATGAATTGTCATACTTTATACATCTGCATTGAGAGTCAGGACTTTGAACTGACAATATAAGAGTTATAATTATGGTGAGGATAATGGTGAGAAGATATTAACATCTCTCAAGTTGTTCTATGAGGCTAAGCTTTTCATGAACCATTCCACAACTTTCATGGATATCCCATTTGAAATATACTTTGGATATTGCAGTTGCACTTACCTTGGTCTTAACATTCCTGCTGAGGGAATAGTGTATTGTAGTTAACAGACYTCTCTGCATTACAAGTTGCTCTTTCATCTTCCTTCTAGGCACTTCATATGTTTTGTCCGTGTTGGGGTGTATCTAGGTTTCTTCTTGCTCTCTAAGGTGAAACTACTGTGTACTGGAGGAGCACAATCTATTTCAAGAAAGCTAGATTCTCTCAGCAGAAGAATGTTTTTATGTTGGTAGCTGTGTTCCCCCTTGAGAACACTTAGCTTTAATTCTAAACTCAGTTGTCGCTGCTAGTCCTCATTTCTCATCATTTCTAGAATTACTGTACTGTAAAAGTCATTTGTGAAATATCATTACAGATTAAGACAAAGCTTTTTCTTTTTCTATTATATAGCTGAGAGCGCTTTGGTATGTCTAAGAAACATGTTAGTGTCAGGGGAAAAAATGTTTTCACTTACCTTACATTTCAAATTTAATAGCTACTAAAAGTATTTACTCATTATGTAGCTACAAGCATAAAAAGCCTATCAAATATGTATCATTGGTAATGAGCATACTGCTTATTTTTTAAATGAAATGACAAGAAATGCAGCTAATGAGGCACAACTTGGCAAATCACYAGAAAGTGCCTAGTTCTTCAATCCATGTGCTCAGTGTTACAAACTGTGAGTCACGCCTTCCTCATCTCAGGAAGTTAAACATCAGGGTCTGGGTTTCCTAGGCCAGTGTAGGGAAGGATCTTGCAGGTGTCTTTACTCTGTGTCTTTGAAAACTTGCTATTTTTTTTTTTTTTAACCTTCATACATTAAAAGGTAGAAGACCCTTATGATAGCATGAACGTTTTATTTCACAACAATATGTGTGAAAACTCCAACTTCTGCTCTCTGTGCATCTGAGAGAAATACTTGTTAGATTCCCGAGGGCGTTATACCATGGAAGCTTTATGCTTACGCACGGAAGCTCATTCTAGTGAAACTGTGCCTAGGCTTAAACCTGAATGTTCATATGGCAAAGATCTCAGACTTGATGATTTTACTTCTGAAGAGGATGCTAGGTCTTTAATGCCTGACATCATGTAAATTCTCTTTTAAAGGACAGGGTCTTTTTCACTTCCASTGGAACATGAGCCAAGCAATGAGAGGCTGCCATCAGCATCACGCCCTCTGCACTGTGGAAGTCTGTCATCCAAGGGCTCTCATCTGAACTGGGTGGAGATAGTCAAGTCCAATCCTTTCCTGCTGAAAAAGGGGCTATATTTGCAGGCTGCCTCAATTCTCTGGAAACATTCTACTACAAGTGTTTTCTTCTGCTTCTCTTCAGCAAATGGCATGCTTCAGAGTAGTATTTAGCACTCTGAAATGGTCAGTCTGATATTTACTATGATTTTGTATGATCTTGAGTGGCATGTGTTTAAAGGGAAGCTGGGAGTGTCTCACTRCAGCTTTGTTAAGGCACTCGGCAATTTTCACTCAAGTGGTTTGAGTGTCAGAGTGGTGGAGTGGCTCTGTGTACCTCTAATGCAGTAAACCCCTAATGAGGAGACCTTCTCAGTCTACCCTATGCCRTTCAACCTTTTAAGGAAAAATAGGGAATTTGGCACAGGCTTTATGTCCGCCTATGAAAACTAGGGTCTCCAGTGCTTCCTGGAGTTCCTTTTATTGCTATTGGACATTGGCCAGAAGGTGTGATAAACTAAACTTTCCCTCAGATTACTGACTTTGATTTCTGAGTCCTATGCCTATTAAGCTAAGTGTGCTTAATTTAGTCCTATAAATATCTGCCAGTCTTGGCYTCAGCAGGAACATTTTCTTCCAATCTCTAAACAGGCAATTTGTCCTAAAAATGGAGCTTCTGTACTAAACAACAGGGAGTAGAAGAGGGCAGGACAATTGCACAGAGCAAAAGACTTTGAAGCACCTGGCAAATATTTGGCTCTGCAGTTCTTCCCACAGGAATGTAATCAGCTACCTTCTCCCACCATCTGGAAGGCAAGGTGTCTTTGCCAGAAGAGGAACTTGCTCTGCAGTCCCCATCTTCCTTCTGCTCTTCCCCCTCACCCCCAAGACCATTTCCTTCCTTTATCACTTTACAGGCTGATCCAGAATCCCATATGAGGAAGTAGATGGAGGTGGGAGTATTGCAGGATGGATATTCCTCATTTTTGTATAGAAAACATGGAAACAAATTACATTCTGCTTAAGCTTTTTCCTGCTTTGAGAGCATGACATGCACTGACCTGTGCAAAATAATGTTTGATCTTGGCTTTGAGATGAAGCTGTGCTTTTTGTTACTCCAAATCATACTTGAAATCTGCTTCCAAATGATTTGGTGGAATTCCATGGGGACAGCAGAAACACAGTGTGTTACAATAGCATATGTGTGTTTAACTATCACCTCTTACCCAGAATGTCTCTGCAATGAAACTTGTGATTGCATTTGAACACCACACTTACTAGCTAATGTCGTACCTGAAGTCTGGTGTGTCAAAGATGTAAGAACTCTGCTGACCTTGTGTCTTTATTAATGAGTCTTTAAGTCTAGAGATCTGTTGTTGCCAACAATCAGAAACCTCTCCTTAGTTAAAAGAATTGATTAGAGGTTGCTGAAGCATGAATGTCCCATAGCATTGGTTGTGAGGCTTCATTGTTGCATATTATGGATGTTTTCCTTCCTCCCCCCCCCCCCCATTTTTTAATATGGTTAAAGTTCTGAAGGTGGTTGGTTTATTGATTTTATGGATTGATGAAGTACTGTAAACATGCAGACAACTTTAAGATTGTATCTTCTGGCCCTTTGTCAGAAAATACAATTTTTTTTTTAAATATAAACTTTCTTRCATAAAAAGTTGTGCTTTTTATAGAAGTGGCAGATTCTCACTATTGTTCCCTAAGCATGTCCCCAGGTTTGGTATGATGTGGGTGCAGAGTTGTGTGATGCAGTATCACATSATCCAGAGATTGCGTGGTGTCACTGCAAGAAATCTCCACCCCTGTGTACATGATGGGAAACTGGGAAAGGCCATGGAGGGTGGTTAAACTTGCTTATGGTTTGGCCTTGGCCTCACTCTGAAGTGGGTGGTCATGTGGTTACCTTCTGCTGCCCAAGCTGGCTAAGTGAATGGAAGGGATGAGATAGGATGAAAGTTTATGGGAGTGATGCTGTGAATGGTAATGTCGGTGTTAATACTACAGTAACTCCATTAGGAGCAAGCTTTCCTGTTAATTGCACTGTAGCAAACTTAATTTTTTAAGGTGATTTAATGACATTTAATTAAAATTTTCCGCATAATAATAATGCATGCAGCTTTAATGATCATAAAAGCTTCTTCCTTTGCTTGTTCTTTGTCTTGAACAATTCTTACTTAATGAGTTGTTGTATATAGTAAGTATGTGTTAATCAACAGCTGTTCCGATACACAAAATCATGGTAAAATATTAATATTGCAAAGTCAGTCTTTTTTGGAAGAAAAAAATGTGTTTAGCCCAAAGCTAAGCTTGACTGAAGCAATCTGATTCCAACTTGTCCTTTTATCCATAAATAATGGATTTCAAAAACAGAAAGACAGCTGTGAATTGTTAAGAGCAAAAAATAATCAAAGATCCAAACTGTAAATAAAATATTGCTTAAAACTGTTAATCTGAGGTTGGTTCTGGGAATTTTTGTATCTGGTCTTTCTTGTTATGTCACCCTTCTGCATTTTGAGCTGAATTCTTGGTAAGTGCCAGTAAATCCATAAAGAAAATTATTCATTTCAGTGTAGTAGCGAAGAGCTGATTCATTTCTGTTTGGGCTGTCTACCTAAGAAACGGACAGGTAACTTATCTTTGTATCTTCTTATTTGTAACATTCCCATCTAATAAGGAAGATGGAGGGGGGGGGGTTACTTTTCAGAGGGGACTAGAGATCAGATGAAAGAGTAAGATCAATAGATGCTCARTTTGCCAAGCCTAGACTGACTGAGTCTTGAAGTCTAATACCAGGATCCCAAAGTCAGCACAATCTGTCAGGGATGTTGTTGGTTTAGGTAGCAATTAGTCTTACACAAAGAGGAACAGAGGGGAACCAAAGGCCATTCGGCTTCACTGATTATTCTGTAGTTTGAGATGGTTCAAATAAGTATCCARGCTGCAATGTCCTGAAGTTCCCTCTCATTATTTCTAAATGTAGGGTTTTTTTTTTAAAATCAAGTCTGCCTGCACATGTTATTTTGGTTTGGTACGCTTCTCTTACACAGTACTGCAGCAAGGAAGGTTRAGTGATGAAACTGAGACGTGTTTGGGCACTCTGTGGGATGCAAGTCATGAGCGCCCTACCACTGCATTACAGCTGTTGCCTTTTCTCAAACACCATCCTGGAAACCAGGTAAACAACACTCCTTCAAACTTGCTTCCTACCTGCTGGTTGCTCAATCTCATTTAAGCTACATATCATGTTTCCTGGTTTGGCTCTTTTTACAAAAGAGGAAAGGGAAATTACTGCAGAATCAGTAACAGCCCAGCACAAGAGCTGGTTAATGATGATGCAGAAGAGGTGCTGCTCACCCCTGTTTTTAGGAACACCCCACCATGCCTATCTTCCTGGTGCAGGTGTTGTAATAGTAAAATGGACTTCTGTCTCCTGCTAAGCAGCCAGGCTCTGTCTTTCGGAGATCACTTATGATCTTCTAGTGTTAGGACATGGCAGAGGAAAGCCAGGTCAAAGCAACGAAAAAATTCTCCCATACCGCTCTTTGTACACTCATACAAGAGAAATGTAAGGATGTAGTGCTACATGCAGCCCAATCTACAGAGCTGTCAGTGGCTTTCCCCCTTGTTCACACGCTTTCATGGGTTGCTTTACCTCTTGGCTCCTCCTGGAGTTCTGAGCTAGTGGGGGCTGGTATTCAGGGAGCCCTGGCCAGTACCGGCCTGCAGTCGCAAAGAGCCTAGAGCCCCTAGCTCCGGCCTCCCCTGGTGTGGTGTCTGTACACCRAGTGTGCTCTCTTACTAAGTCCAAATAGATCTGTATTTCCGTTTTGCTGCTTTCTCTTTGCAAGTCATAATTTTATGGATTTAATGGCATTTCTGAAATGGTCAGATAACTGCGAATAGATAATGAATTAGAAATGATGCTTAAACTAGTTTTTTTCCATAATAATAACAGCTATAGTAATAAAAACTGGATCAAATAATTATTAGTAAAGTGACACTGGTGAATCAAAATTTGCTTTGATGCAAAGCCTTTAAAATGCTCAACTATATATTCTTTAAAAGAGCAGAAACTTTGAGGAGCTGTTTTTGCTTAAGGACTTGCTAAGTATGTATCTTAATTTGGTTTTAAAAAAAAAAGTTAAATACAAAAACAATGACTTTGTCTAAGTCATACTCTTAAGTAACCAATATACCATGGATAGATTAGTTATTTGGAGTTAGACTTCTAGCTTCTTTCTTAGCTTTAAAAAACTTTCACTGGTATATTTTAGAATTTACGTGTTTCTCTTCATTGAAGTAATTGTACCTGAAAAGTTTTTAAGGGAGTTTCTGCTGCAGAAATATGAAGCACAGCAACAAGAGGAGGGGAAATAACAGATATTACCACAGTAGATTTAAGGCTGCATTGTAGATTTAAAATTAGCAGAGGCAACAGCATTAATAATGTCTTGCATTAGTGCATCAATTACCTGGTTCACCATGCCATTAAAGAAAGGGGTCTAATAAATTCTGTCTCTTGCTGTTGGAGCATATTAGCCATATGTTTATAGGAGACTTTCATTTGCAGAGATATGAAATGGTTTTTGACCCAAGTGCTTGTTAAATATGAACCAATGAAAAAAAGTGTATCTATCTGTGATCTTTTGAGAGCCTTTTCAGAAAAAAACTTCAATTAAATCATTTGGTCTCTCTAGATATTTTTTCATCATATTAAAAAAAAMCCCTCTATTTTGTGATATAAGAAATACATGCATATTCTAAAAGTTAAGCAAAGCAAATGGAATTTCTTGTTTTCTATGCCTCTTGGATTCAGGTTGAGACAGGAAATACAAAGTGTGCGCTTTAAAATATTAATGCTGTGGTTGCTCCATGTCTTTTTTAAAATGTAGCAATGAAACTGGTGACCAGATCAGGAGGCTTTCAAAGAAGAGCAAAGTTTAGTCATTTGAATTTATTGTAACCTATTAACTTGTTATTGCAATAATTTATGAGATAAGGGACAAATTTTTGTCTAAAGATATTAATGCATTGAACTTCTGTGAGTGTTTGCAGGTCTATGTTAAGAGGAAAGTGTGCTGAAGAGTGGTGCACTTTTTCAGTATGTCTATTTGGCACTTATCTAGGAAATTCAGTCCTGACTAGTGTTTCTGGGTGCTACTGGAATGCAGATCTTAAAACCTGGTCTGATGCTATAGCCTGATCCGTACAATATAATATATGCAATTCTATTACAATTTTTGGTCTTTTCATTTGAGTAAAAGTTTTAATTATAAATCAGAGTAACAGAGTTTTTCCACTGGAAAATATACATATTCCTAAAATAGCTTTCCACATTCCAATCAGTCCCAAGAATTATCATCAAGCAATTTGATTAAAAGAGTCAGAGTTGTGCTATYGGCAGTTTGCTCCATTTTGGTAGAGCCTTTATTAAAATTCCAATTAAAAATCACCAAGAGCAAGGCTGCTGTTTGTGCTACTTGTCCTGGAAGCTGCAGGCACCCATGGCCGGTGGAAAGTTTTTGCCTGTTAATTATATTTGAGTATTACTGTGTAGGAAGCCTTGTAGCACTAAGGCCAGAAGGGTATACAAACAGGATTAGGGCCTTGGGGCTCCTGGATAAATTTTTTGTTAGTTTCTATAACAGTATTTGGGCATAGATTTTTGTGTGTGTCTCTCTACACACAAGCACACACATATGGGTTATTATATTTAACAGGAATTTGTGTCCTTTCATATATTAAAGGATCAAAATAGCAATAAACTCTATCTCAGTAGCCACTTATGTGTGTTTGAGTTGTTTGCAAAGGATATTCTGACAYTGGATGTCCCTATAAACGTTAATGAAGTCAGGGTGTATTTTCCTGAGATTCTTACAAAATTAATATTTGACGAAGTTTTGTGTGAAGTATTGTAATGGAGGAGGAATGTGACTGTAAATTTTAGAAGGTGTAAATATTGCATAAGGTTTGTAGCCAGTGGATACAGTTAACAAATGCATGTCCGTGGCTGGCTGGAAATACAGCATTTGAGAGGGTAGTCGGAGGGAAAACTGTGATCCTAAGAAGGGCTATCAGATGTGCTTCTAATCTTGCTTCCATGAAGCCAAAGGGCTTATGAGAATGATTATAACTTGTTAGGGTTTGCTCATTAGAATATTCATACAATGTTAATAATAAAGAATATTAAACTTGCATCTCTTTATTTAGCGAGTATACAACATTTCTTATGGGAACCTGAATAATTTCCTGTCACTGCTTAGGAAGATGCATCTGCTTTGAGATCAGATATATTTAATCGCTTCTTCCAACATGTGTTTTGGCATGAACTCAGTTGTCCACAGTAGTCCTGAATGGCCCTGTGTTCACTGGTCCCAGCCCTGGAGAGCTTGTTGGATAGCTCCGCAGCAGCATGCTGCTCGTACAAGCAGCCTTCACAAAGGAGCCTCTGAGGTTTTGGCCCTGCCTCCTTCCCACTAAAGGGCAGCATGGGCTGGAGACTGACTCCCCCGAAAGAACATCGTCCTCGGGGGCAGAACGGCTCCGCTTCTGCCAGCCGAGCAGAGCCTGCGGCTGAGGAAGGGGGCTGCCTGGGCACCGTTGGTGTTGGTTCTAATCTGGGCTGTGACTAAATGGATAATTCCCTTGATGGCCTTAAAGGAGTTTACAGCAGTTACTTACCATTATACACAGTGTTTGCTGTAGGTGGCAACGGTAAGATTTGCTGAATTCACGGGTTTATGAAGTGTAGCACTAGAACAGCTTAAGGCTTCATCAGTTCTAGTTCTGSCATTAAGCATTGCTGCAATCTGCAGAATGAATATGGATGGCATCGGAGAAGGTTATGCTAATCAGTTTAGTTGAAGTCATTCCATGGATCAGATTGCGTAAATTAGTATTTTTAACTCTAATTTTAATGGGAGGAATAATTGAATGTAACTCTAATATCAGAGCATCGTAAAAAGATATTGCTCACCTTGAAATGTGGCTCTATGTGATAACAGTAATAAACAATGTACAAAATATTTAGAATATTGCCTTATAGGGAGATATACAGGGTAGATCTAATATATCTTTCAGGTTTTAGTTTTGTGTATATCTAGGTATATATATTTGCTGTACTACTGTAGAAGTAATATGTTGTAGCTATTCATGCATATAGCACAAGTACTTGAGTGTTATGTCTCAAATTTTTAGAAAYTGAATTTTGGCATTTTAGCTTTGAAATTGGGACTTTCAGAATGATAGACACAGAACCAATTCTTTCAAGTTTTTTTTTTTTTTTCTCTTTTCACTGTGGGTGCCCTGCTAACTTGAGCAAGTCTCTCTATCTGTGCAATTAGAAGTACTGTGCATGTCTTTGCCTCTGAGATATTTATATGCTCTGCTTTTTTCACAGTGATGTGTGGAAGCCCCAGGTTAACTTTGCTCCACAGAGAAGCTATTCTTCCTTTCATTTAATGCTATGTTCATGTATAGTTTCCTTAGAGGTATTTTGAACTTCCCAGGCATCTCTTGCACAGTATCAGGAAAAAAATCAAACAGTCCTTTTCTTTCTTTCTCTCAATCTTTCTCACTCTCTTTCTTTCTCTCAATCTTTCTCTCTCACTCTCTTTTTCTTTTCTCTCTAGGAAACCCATTAATCACTGAAATTGCAAGAAATTTTTTCAGGGAAAAGGTTTATCTTTCTAGATTAAAGAAAAGTTTAAAAGTTTATCTTTCTAAAATATGAGTCACACTGACAGTGTTCAATATCTGTAGATGACAAATTACAATAAGGACTTCTTACTCTGAAGAGAATTTAAATGTAGGAGTGGAACAAATATACTTAAATTAAATGGACAACTCTAGTGTGGTGTGTTTTGGGGAGGGGGGGGATGTTTATGACTCTGATCTGTCTCATCAGAGCACCAAGGGAACTAAACATGCATCAAGAACACATTGTTATGAAAAGCTTAAAGTCTAAGCTGTAAGACAGCCCATGTACCGGGATATATCTGAATACCATTGATGATGTGATTGCAGGATATTTAGACATGCACAGATCATGGAAAAACACTGTGAAACTTCCAATGAATTAGTTAAGCAATTTGCCGTCACTGAACTGCTACTTATACTAGTTATATTAAAGCTGATTCACGTAGGTCAGTGTTAACCCAGACAGACTGTAAATTCACAGAAGGAAGAGATTTCAAGTAGAACCTGAAATGTCATTCAGACAAAACTTCATTTGCAAAAGAGGTTACCCAAAGATAACCATAAAGTGATTGAGGATGCAACCCTGAGGAGCCACAACAAGAGGCCTCTGGAGAGCCACAGAAAGAGGGCTTGGACTGGCAGGAGGAGAACTGTGGCAGAACAGAATAAAGGAAGGAAAGGACTTTAAGTGCACTATTGTTTAATCATTGTAATAGCTAATGTAAAAACATACATGTAGGCCCTACCACTACTGGGAGCTTAGTAAATAAATCTGTGTAATCCTCAGAGGACTTTTGTATTATATAACCTCTTGCTGAGCCACTTCCTCTCATGCATGTTTTGTAGATAAGATGTGTAAGCTCTGGTGAATTCAGAAAAGGGCTTTTAAGTAGAATTTCAACCTTCGGCAAGCGCTTCCACTCAGGGCTGTACTGTACCTTTAAACCTTGAACACTTGGTGTGATTTACCTTATAGGCATAGCTTAAGGAATTTATTGGACTGAATATTTCAAAAGCAGCCTAATGCAAGAAGGCTTCAGCTGTCTAAAATAATATGATAGCCCTGGTGAACTTCGTGGGTTTTTTTTTGTTTTTTTTTTTATCTTAGGTTTGTTGACACATGTATCACCATGGCTTAAACTGCTGTTTTAAGGGCAGAGGCTGTCAGTGTATGTGTTTTCTTTGTGCTGTTTGTGAAGCTGAATATCTGTTATACTACCCAGGTTATGTCTGTTAACCTGACATATAAACATTTATCTCTAAAAAGGGCAACCCAGTAGGATTTTTGTATCAAAGACTAAAAAGTTTGTCTGTTTTTCTCTTTGACTTGGTAAAGAGCTTGCTTGGATTTGGTTTCTAATTAAGCTTCTTTTATATTGGGATGTTTGTTTCACAGGGAGATCATTTCCAGTAATGCGCCATGCATAAACAGGCAACAGCAAACCACGGACGAATCTGTCACTAATTCTGGCATTATCAATCACTTTTTAAGCTAATGCACAAAATCTCTAAAGACAAACATTTAACTCTATTCAGTGTGTTACTGTATTCAACTGTTGATAGAGAGGTTTTTTAATGATTTTGGATATGTCATGCTCCGCTTAGAATTCTCTAGCGTTTCCATTGGTAAATACTGAGGCATAACTGTCATTTGCATGAATGGAGGCTGTAATTATAAATGTACTTATGGCCTGTGCTGAAGTCAGAATGTAAAGAGGGATGTTTGCTAATGTAGAAACATAAATAACAGTTGCAAGTGTTCACTGTTCAACATGGAAATTATATTCCAGACCATTTGAAATGCATTTTGTTTTTTAAATAGTAAGAAGAGGCTGAATTTTAATATTTACTGTGTTGCAGTTAAATTGTTGATCATACAAGTTTGGCAAGAGTAGTGTATCCATTTACCAAACATGCAAAACGAGTGTGAGGATAGGCTTGGTAAATTTAGGGTTTAAACAATAATGAAGGCCCACCCCACAGGAGAGGATTCGTATAGTCTACTGTTGTCCTCAAAACCATGAAGTAACTTTTGAGCTAATCCAAAGTTGGAAAAGGTGGAAGGGCTTGGAAGCCAATGTATAAATCCTTTAGGGATGACCAGCCAGAAGAAGGGGTCTCGGGTCTCTGTTTCAGCAATGGGAAGCCTCTGACAGGTTTAGAGACTTGCAACCTGCCAAGGGTTTTGCCTTCAGAAATGGAACTTGAGTGCTTTCGTGTAAATTAGCAAATGTTCCAAACATAGCTGATCTGAATATAAAAATGTACAAATACGCAATAATAAATGCACTAAACGGAATCTTAGGTTGGCAAGGAAGCACTCAATTTCCATTGAAATTTTAATCACTCAGTAGGAAATATTTACACTTATAGCAGTGAAAAAACTGCATAGGCATTTGGGAGGTGGTGAGATGCTTAGTGATGTCTTAATTTGGACACTGGATCAGTTCCTAATCATGGAAGATTTACTACCCAGATGAACAGCTGCACCATGATGCTTTCCCAAATGAAGGTATGGAGATGTATTAGCTGCTTGTTTTGTTGGCATTATTCGAGGGGCTTAGACTGAAGCAGCCCTTTAGCTAGCCCAGAGGTTTCTGAAATACCTTGAGGCCGTATAGATTTGACAAGTGCATGTCCCTCTCCTTTACTTACTGTAGATGTTGGAGTGCCTGAGAGCTCCAGTCACAGTCCCAATGATACTATGAACTGTACAGAGACTGAACTAAGATATTTCTCAAAGATTTTACAATCTAAACTTATTTCTTCCCTCTCAAGTGCCTCATAAATGTTATTCCAATGAACAAAACAGAGATCATTCCACAAAAATGCTGATTAATACTATCAAAATAGGGCAATTGTTCAATGAAAAGTGTATTTCTCAAGTTTGAAATGACCAAAATAGCGTCTCGTTGAATCTTTATTTTTATTTTTTGTATTGATTTTTAATTTTACTTACTTCAAAACAGTGTTTTGTAAGTACTGTATGAGTTTGTCATCTATGCAGTCACAGTAGATGCAATATCCAGGCTCCTTTTAAAAATGTACTAGTACCTGCTTTGATTTCTGTGATGTACATGCTGTAGATGAACTGTAACAAAATTTGTTAAGTGAATAACATGGAGGATCTGTTTTATAGCCAGATGGTGTACTTTGTATTCTGTATACCAAAGTCGGCACTGTGGGTAAATTATTGCAACAAAAGACATGAATTATGCATAGTCATTCTCCACAGCCAATAACTAAAAAAGCTTTTTTGCCTCACCAGGTTTTCAGCTAAATACTGTAAACAAAGGTCGCGTAAAGATTTGTTGTTTGACTGTGCTTCAAGTTCTTGTCAGCATTGGGATTAATATCTTTCAGTTTTTATACTGCTGCTAAAACATATTTTAACCAAAATGAAGTATAGGCATTCTTTCAAGTAAGTTAAAAATGAATGATCCGTTTGCTATCGGCTGACAACTAAATTTACTTTCYGTTCCGGTGTTAAATAGCATTTCCCCTTTTTAATGACAATTGAAGTTGTTAAAATKGCTTGAAATACAAAGCGACAACACTGCATCATATTTTTGCTGGTATTGCCTTACATAACAAAAATTACAGTGTAATTTAGCGTGTGTTTATTAGCTCTAAAGTTATCTTTGGTGCTGAGAATCTTTGGAGTAAATGCAATGCTCACAACCAGAAAACAGATTTGAGGCCTTTCTAATTAGGGGCAAAGGACTGAATTACTCTGAGTTGCTGGACCCCAAAGTCCTGCTGGAGTCCCGCGTGCCGTTCTCCGCAAAGTTCTCCCCRGAAGCTGTTGCCAGGAAACAGCATCAAGCCAGTAGCTGCTGGAGAGCAGCTTCGCCTTTACCCTTTGTGACAGGTTCAAAACTGAAAAGAAAATACTGTTTTTTTACCAATGTTTTCAACAGGTATCTATGTGCTTATGGTTTCTGAAGAATAGTCAGAGATGTGACGGGTGTCGTACGGGCGAATGAAATGCAGCCCGTTGGAAGCACAGAGGACAAACTGTCGCTTACGCCTAAAAAGCAGCATTTCGCTTACTCTTGTGACTCGGATTGTTGGAACAGTTCCTCAAAACTAAAAACTATGTTTCCAGTTCCCAAATCCATTCTAATTGGTTTGATGCATGGGTTAGCAGAATAATTGATTGACACTAAGATCACAAAGCAAAGAGTGAGCTAACAGAATCAGATTAATGAAAACGTGGTAATTACAACTGTGAAAAAACAACTTAGAATTTATAATGTTGCCTTGGGGCAAATAATCAAAAGTGTTATCAATGAACAATTAGTGTTAATAACAATCTCCTATGTATAGGATTACCATGCATAGTTACAGATGTGTTTTAAATGAAAGATTATTGCAAGTTTCCTGCCTAACAAATAAAATCAAAGCAATTCCTGCAGAACACTTCATAGCCGAAGATCAAAGTTTATGGACGCTTTTCATTTATGTTCTAAAAAAGATTAATTTCATGCCCTTCATTACATTATATTAATGGTTTTCCCTAGTATGTGTGCTATTAATGAATATTCTTATGAAGACTGTCAAAATACTGGTTTGTTAATAATTGAAGTAAAAATTAACTTTTATGGCTATGAAAACCCCTGCATATGGCAACAGCATAAAGTCATGTGTGACAAAGTGAAAGTAGGAAATACCTACTGCATAAAACTTAAAAATTGGTTCCTGAGGGCAGGTAGTTCTGAAGAGCCAGTGTTTTGGGGAGTGCATATCTTTACCTCTCTAAAATCCCCTTTCCTCCAGCACAGCAGCAGAGAGGCCCAAGACCTGTTCAGAAACATAATGAGAGCCTCAGAAAGCTGTGGCATGGAACAGTACTGCGAGAAAATCTTAAGAGGAAGAAGGAAATAATGATGGCTACTTGGTTGCCATTTTAATAACAGAAATTCTGCTGTTAAATATTCTCCAAATTCATTTTGAAAAGCTGTGGTTTATTCACTCTCTTTTAAAGTTTCTGTAATTGCAAAACAAAATTTAAAAAGTTAGGTATGTTCTGATGCAAATAATGTGATATTTTCTGTGTTTGTGCAAAGCTTACTCCTAAAGCTTTCAGAAGAAGTAAATTATCCTAGCCTTGCCTTTACCATCATTTAGATGCCCATAAGCTTACAGGCGATGATTCTCCAACTTCCAGATCTCACTTATCCTTTGATCATGTGCAAAATGATGTGAAACGAGAATCCAGTGTTCACTTCAGCAAGACTTCTGTGTATCAGTCGCTTGTAATTTCTTCTCTTTGAGTGCTGGAATCTTTACCAAAACCACACTCAGGAACCAGGTTCTGGGTACGCGTTGGCAATGATGTTGAACAGGGTTTTTACTAGGGAAGACTTCGCAGTAGGGCAACCAAAGCAGTGTTTTCATAAAATTACTTTAACACATAAATGGAAGTGAACAGTCAAGATAAAGATCAGGGGAGAGAAGAGGAGGCTTACAGAGTTTAAAAAAAAAAAAAATTAAACTCGCATGCTCCACTAATAACTGTAGCTGCTCATCACAGTTTTGTGTTCATATAAGTGTATGCACAGACTTTGGAAGTGAATCCCCTCATTTGGAAGAGGCAGTTGTATTTTTAGTACACTAACCAAACATCAACCACAACCAAAAATAATAGGTTTTACCTGATAAGCATGCAAGGTAGAGCTAGACACTGCCTTGCCCAAAATGTATAGTTTCTTTTACTTTTAAGTGAATGGTCCAATTAGGGTGAAAACCGCAAGCCTTTCTTTTTTCTTTCTTTCTTTTTTTTTTTCTTCCTCCAGGTGCCTGGAAGAAGTGTTCCTTGAGACATTTGATAAATTTTTGTTTCAGCCTGTTGTACTTTCCCACAAAATAACAAATTTCTGCTTCCATAGAAATTTAAATTCTACATTTTAAAGAGAACTTTTGTGGCTTTCAAGATTCTGTGATGTCACTGGCGATAATGCAGTTGTTTTCTCTATTGGCAACTTGATTAACCCTCACTTTTAATGGTAGTTACAGCAATAGTCACTTCCTCAAAATAATGTCATTAGGATTTAAACAAGGAATTAGTAAACAACTCTCAGCTGTTGTGCAAAACATTTGTGTAGTAATGCATATTCATGAATATTTCAAACAGTAACACTTTTATTAATTTGTTTTTTGCAGAGAAACAACTAAATGATGTTTGGCAAATAATGCAGTTTGTTTTTCATGGCTGGTGTCAGTGATACATGAATCTCCTTACATGTGCTTTCTCATTGAGCATCACAAAAAAGCTGATTTGCAGAAGCTTTGTGTGTCATTGAGATAAATGGTTTTTCATGTGTGTTCTATATGTAAAAGGACTAAAGAATCAAGGTCAAAGAATTATAGAAAAGGACCTAAAGAGGTCAGCTTGTCCATCCCTTTTCCCAAACATAGCAACAGTTCCGAAACTGTTTGTATAATCTCTTCTTGATTTCAAATAKTGGAGATACTGAAAGTCTGAGGCAGTTTATTCTTATGATTAATTGTCCATACCATGRAAAAGTTTCTTTCCTACTGTCTAATGTATAAAGATCCAACTTGGAGATGGCCCTGTTTTGAGGGGATGGGACCAGAGGACTTTCAGAAGAGCTTACAAACCTAAATGATTCTGATTCTATGATTTTTGTATGCCAGAATTTCTAGCTCTTTAATTCAAGCCCATTGCTAGTTATCCTATATACACATTAGATATATTATTTCCTTTGCCTTTGCAGCCACTTCTTACACATTTAAATGCCACTGCTCTAGGTCCCCTTGATCTGTTACTATTTTCATCATAAATTCCTGGAATTCTTTTACATTGTATTTTCCAAACTTGAGGTCCACCTAATCCACCACCTTTTTGGGAGTAGTCATAGTTGGTTTGGCCTTAYTGTTGTAGGTTGTAGGCCTTACTGGTAATTAGTAGGACAGAAAGCTTAGTTTGTCTAATATACAAAATATTATGTATATAATCCATTATAATATCTATTTTTTTCTGCAACAGTACGATACAGCTGAGGGATGTTCAACTTACGATCTATTACAATTCCAAGATTTTTTTTTTTTCTTCAAGAAGAATGGCTACACAACCAGCTGCTCTGCGTCTTGCATTTGTGCAGCTGGTTATTCCTGCTGAAAGTGTAAAAACTTGTGACTTACCCGAGAATTATGCGCTTTCACTTCCTGAGGCCTATACTGTCTTTCCTTGTCTTGATTAGAAAATGTAAAGTGTGACTGAGTGAACAGCATTTCTGAAGTCAAAATATGAAATTACTGCTTCTCTTCTCACCTGCAAGATGCAATTATCCTTTCTGAAGTGAAATAACATTGATCCATGTCATCTTTCAAGTGCTTATAGGTAATTTGATCATTTTGATTCCTAGAAAATAAAGTCAAGTGGTCTAAGGTTCCTTGTTTGGTTGGGTTTTTTTTCCTTCTCTTTCCCCTTTCTAGAAAAAAAAAATAAAGTGAGTAGGTTTACTGAACACTAGGTSTTCAGAAGCTTTACGCATCCTCCACAAGTTTTGAGAGGATGTGGATTCRGTGAGGTGCTGAACACTGTCATATCTCTCAAGCAAGTTCAACTAAAAAAATGTTTAAAACTATGTCCATAAATGAATTATTGATCTGGCATAAAGTTGTAAACCCCATTATGTCAGCTCTGTTTTTTTTCCAAACAAGCTGGAAATGCACGCAGGCACCTTTAAGACTTCTTCAGTGCAATATCAACCTTGAAGGGAAACGGGAACATTTTACTAGTGAATTTAATTTAGGTATAACTAGATTTTGTGGGGTGGTCAATAAGCAGAACCTGTTAGTCAGACTAGTGAGGGCTTCTTCAGTCTTAATTTTGGTACTAATTTCATTTAGTGCTACTCCAATGAACTTTTAGAAGGAAGAAAGCTGTTCCTTAAGCTTTTTCTGCTTAATGCCTACTTAACCAGCAGAACTATGAACCTTCTCTTGTAAGAAATCAGATTTGATTTTTTTCATTGCAATAATTTGATAGAACAATTCCACTTTTCATGCTGAGAATATAGGCTAGGCTTCACTGACATTTAAAAAATCCTGTAAAGCTTTTCAATGGACTTGGGCAGGGAGGAAAACTTTAGTTAGGCTCTTTACATACATGAGACCCCCTAAAAGAGGGGAGCAATATGAAAGAGGAATAATGCGCTCAAGTTTAAGTATCTCTAAAGAAAGTGTGTGGTGYGGGTGTTTGTTTTGGTTTGTTTTTTAAGAAGTTGTTTGCATCCTGAGCTGGGAAAATACAAACTCTTCTCAATCTAGACAACGACCTGGATTGTACGTTTTATACCTCTTCAACACGCATAGGTGGGTGTGTAAGGATCCGCCATATGTTGTTAATTTGGTAAAATGGTTTTGCAGGCTGGTACAAATCAATATTTGAATTGAAGTTCAATCATGTTTTTTATGCTTAACAGCCCAAWGGAACTTTCTTCTATGAATTTGTTTAATGACTTTTTTACCCTAATACTTTGATATCCATCCAGTTATTGGTAGTGTCTCTGTCTAATAAAATCTATGAATTGTTCTTACTTAACTATTAACTAAGCTGTTTAAGTGTTAGCTGATGATTTTGTTGATGCGTGGTTTGTTTTGCTTAACCTGGTTAAACCGCTTCTGTAGTGTTGCGTGCAGCCATATACGTAAGGCTTTAAGAGAACTCTGGAGAGGGTATGTGCTTAGGAAGCTTTTTCCTATGCGTTTTGCTCAGGGATGGATTATGAATTTGGGATTGGATCAGGTTAGAAGTCAAGATCCTTGATTCTGCTCCTTTTCTGGTGACTCACTTTTTTCTCCTCTTTTGCCTTCGTTTAACTACTCAGTAAAAACACTGAATATAATTGTCAAGTGTCAAGTGAATATAGTTGTCAGAGCTTTTAATTAAAATATATAGCAATCCTAGAATCATAACACCTGTACTACTATAAGGGAGTGTTTTTAATAGGAAAAAAATGCTTCCAATTATGCTGTTTGGTAATCTTTATGGAAAGTTGCCATAGAGGCGAGGCATATAGAGTGTAAAGGCCTCAGGATTGTTTACCAATGAAAAATATTAAGTGTTACTATTAAACTTGTACCAGCTTTACTTCAACCCATTAACGTTAGCAAAGTCCTCTTACAATTCATTGGTGTTCCTGTTATTGAAATACTTGTATTTGGTAACTGCGCCTCCATTTAGTCTTTATGTAGTCAAACTATACATATTATTTCCTATACTCTTTCTTCATAAATTACTTTCTCCATGCTCATAATTACTTCTTTTGCAGTTCTCTTTTGCCTTACAATTTGTTAGTCTCTTCCTTGTGCATAAGCAGCTGGAACTAAACGCATTCTTCGTGATGCAATTATGCTGGTGTTTTATAAATAGGGAATAGCACCTTTTTGATTCATCATGTGATGCTGCATCTTTTCAAGCAATCATTTGCAAAGAAAAAATATTCATATGCAGTTATGGCATATTGTTGTAGACAGCTTGGGCTTAGAGTATTTATCTTCCTTCCCTGTGAGAAAAGTGCTTTGATTTTTTTTTTTCCACATTTGTTTAAAAAAAAAAAAAGTGAGGCAATTAAAATGAATAATTATAAAGTTTAATAGAACAAGATCATCTCCAGTCCCCATGGATGAATGTTACTTCCCTCCCCCCCCCACCCCCCCCAACTCTTATTAAAGTATGTAAATAAGTAGAGGACATCCTGCAGCCGCTTTCATTAGCTTTTTGTATCAACGGGAAAATCTGAACATTGTTAAAACGTGTGACCTATATACAGCGGAAAGGCAGCTTTTCAGTTGTCATGGCTGGAAAGCTTGAGTTGTGTGACAGCTATACCTTAAAGACCCTATTAATAATCCCAAACAAAAGGATTTCTGGGCAGTTATCCATTGTGAAATTCAGTCAGATGACAAAGTCAGGGTCCTGATCGCCACCTCTGACTTGGAGCAACYGTGCACTACGTACGTGCGCTGTCTATAGTGTCACTGGAATGAAGCCCAAATTAGTCAGGGTGAGTCATCATCAGCACTGTGGGCTAGAGAAACCAGCCCATCACACCATCACACCTGCTTTCTTTTTCTTTTTCTTTTTCTTTCTTTTTTTTTTTTTTCTGCTTTCAAGTTTATTCTTTGGAAATTGTGTTGCATTTTCCTGAGATCTGTCATAGTATCTTTTGGTCAGTAGATGGAGTAGCAGGTTATAAACTTGTCAGTTTTCCCATGTCACGTAGCTTTGACCCTTACTTGAGTCAATAATGTAAAATTTTAGTTTAGACATGTTTAATCTATATTAATAAATCCAGACCAAATGCAGTGGGTTTTAAGCACGTGACTAGTTATTTTTAAATTTGATRTATGATATGAGTGGTATTGGACATTAATTAGTAAATGCCCCATCCCATAAGCAAACTTGGATAAAGTGAATGTTTGCGAGTGTTTACCTTGATTACCTGGTGGACAGAYACAAGTTAACTGAAATGCAAACAGATTTATTGAGTTTTTTGGAGAGTCATTCTAAAAGTAACTCAAATTAGAAACCCTTGCTACTCGCATAAATTGTATCAAATTTTGCAGGTAGTTATACCAAAATAAATTCAGATTATTTCCTTTTGTGTACATACAGCTATTAGCCATGTATACCAGTAAAACTCTGCAGGAAAGGAAGTTAGCTAACATATTGAAGAGCACTGTAGAAAGATGATCCTTTAATACATGCTGCTTGATTGAATCTTAAATTACATGAAAAAGTACTTATGCTAATCTCGAGCATGAACTCAAGACCTAGCAAGTCAGTTTAGTAATTAAGAATCAAACACATCATTTAGGATCTACTAAAATTCGGTGTCTTTGCATTGCTAATTAATGTTTTGCCCAACACCAGCCACATCTATGGTGAGTTGGCTTTTTTTTTTCTTTCCTCTTTGAGTGGAAGGAGCATGCAATACTGTTTATAGGGCATGCGATATATTCAGTGGAGTTAAAATCTTTGAGCTATTACAGGCCGAGAGCTGGTACTAGGGCTGCTTTAGGCTGTAGAGGCTACTTTGGCTACTAGAAGACATGGGAGCATTTATTTTCTCTCCCGGGGGGTGGGTGGGTGGAGATGGATGATGTGACGTGACTTGGGAGGGGGCTTTCTTCTTTGTAACAGTCTTGGCTCAGAGGAAGGTTTCTGTAGGCAGTCTTGCATGATAGTCGTCTTGGTCGTATTGACCAATTCTTTCTGCTTTGTTTCTGTGTAATGCCTAGAATACCAATTTATATATTCAGACCAATAATTTATTGGAGTACAGGCAGTAGATATTCCACAAAATCACTTTGAAGTATCTTGTACACAGCCTTAAATAGTTCTTCTGCTGGTATTTATGGCGTAATAATGCAGAATGCCAAACCATTTTCAATACGACAGCCTTACCTTCTTTTCAAATACATCTGAAAAAAGGCATATTTCAGTAAATCTGCCTGTTGTATGCAGCATGTGTTCTTCTGAACTGATATTCTTCCTGCAATACAATATAGTTACAAATTCTCCTCTGACAGTTTATGAATACCTTCTGAATTGCTTATTAGTTAAATGGTTTATGGTTGGTGAAACACACAATTAAAAAATTGAATCTGTGCGAGCTAAGGTTTTGCTTCATCAATTTTTTGGGTTTTCTGAATGAAAATTTATGAATTTATTGATGAATTTTCTGAAGAGACAATAAATCATTTTGTGCCAATAGACCATTACAAAAATCACCAGATCCAGCTTTTATTGAAATGAACCACAATTTTCTATTTGATTCCAGTCAAAATGATATTGGTTCTAAACTATTAAAATGCAAGATCTATTACTGCCTCCCACCTTTTAAGAAAAAGAAAATTACAGGGGACTTTACAGCTATTCTTGTGACGTGGTGGGATAATCAAAATTTAAAGCTTCAAGGTCAAATGTACTTTCCTGAGTGACTCAATTACTGCTCAGTTTGATGGCAGTAGAGGAACAAGGGTGCTTGAGCTTTAAGATTRCTGGGTTTTCATTATATAACTGGAGCATATTAACAGGAAACTGTTAAATACAATTTATGTGTGAATAGCCCAATTGGTAGGCACATTGGCTCCATTGTGTGAGGGATTAAATAAATGTAATACTTTCACATTATTATTCACTGAGTAGAATTTTTTTATTAAGTTTTGGTAAAAATGTGCATAGCTACATTGTGAAAGTGACATGTCTGCTTCCTTAAAAATTAAGGCTATTCTGAAAAAAGTTTATAATGCTAATAGTTCAATTTTGGCTTTTTTTTTTTCTTTTGCATATTCCCTTTTCGTTTGCTTTCTGCTGAGCAGTTTGTATGCTTGTAATTTTGATCCTCTTATAAATTGTGTGGCTGTTGAGACAGGTAAGTCCTTGGTAAATATGTTCATAAGTCTTTAAGTGTTCATTTAGAAACCATGGAAATGTGTGTCATTTTACAGCTGAATAGATGCATAAATATGAACTCCAGTACCAGTTTAAAATATTTTCACCAGCATGCCAGAAGGTCATCACTGGTTTTACATTCGATGTCATAGCCATTTGCAGACATTAAGGGTCTAAATTACCTTTATTTCAGCTTACGCCAATGTACTCTGCCTTTCTTCCATTTGTTAGTCTGTAATATACACCTGCATTTGTCACCTCTGTTTCTGGCCCAGGATCTTTGCTAAATATACTTACACAGAGTAAATGAAACGGTGTCTGAATTGTGCTTCTTTCTTTCAGTGGGTTGGCAGAAACATTCTTTCTAGCATTAGCTGAATGACTTTCTCTGGCAAATTGTTTGCAGTAGTTATTAATCTTATTTTGCTGTCACTGTCATTTGAGAATCCTAACATGAGATACTGCATTTTAATTCCCTTGGAGAAAAACATGCAAATATATTGTAATGAATGCAAGTTTTGAAATAGTCCTGCTAATGTAAAAATATGCTCAAATTACTGGTGAAAGTTTAGCCCAATCAAACAAAATATTAGCTATAAAACGCAGTTATTAAGGCAGTGCTCTGTTCTGGACACTGTACTGTACACGAGGCTTTTCCATCAACTGGTGTGTCGGCATAGGGACCAGGTCAACACCATGCAGCTTCCCTCAAACAGTGGCAGGGATCATCCGGTTACTGTGCGTCCTTCTCCTGATTTTGCTGATCACGTGCTGCGAAGCTTTGCGCAGAAACCTCTCCTTGGCTTGGCTGACTTGCTGTTACTGGCTTTACACCAGATTCAGATGCAGGTCCAGATCTAGCAATCCTGAAGGCTGTTATCATCCTTCTGCCTGACAGATGTATTGCCCTACTTGACATCTAACAACAATTCATCATTAGCATTTTAGTGGAATTCAAGCCATAAATGTGAAATAGCATCCTCAGAGAGCATTACTGGAGAAAATGCTGTGCTCATTCTCCTTCAGTTTTGGAAGTAAGAGCACAGACACATAATCCAACTTTGTTTAAAACAAGTTTAAAAATCAGAGAGAGGCTTAATATCTGTAATCGGATCTTCAGGCTGTTTCTTCATAATTATCTGGTATTTTATTACTTTCTAATGCTGTATATGCCATATCTGAATATATGTTCTTGAGTCATCTAGACAACAGGATTTGATGTGAATGGATTTGTTTTACACTTATTTGAAGATTCTAATAATGGTTAATACCTACAATACTGTATTTTAAAGAATAATTTCAGTAAATAAGCCCTTAAAAAGGATCAGAAAAACATCATACRTGTTTTTCCTTATAATGTATTTCCTCACAAAGCATGGAAGGAAAGACACTACAAAAAAAATCACTAAGGAGAATAAAATAAAATAACCCAGAGGACAGACACTCACCATCGTCAACATTTATGATTTTTCAATATTTCACATCCTCAGTCAGCAAAATACCTAACAGCCATGTCCGTGTTGAATTGATAGGAGGTCACGTGAGAGCACTCTTGAAGGTAAAAACTATTATGAGGTTTCCCGCTGAATTAGGTTCATGTCTTAGAACAAAAGATTTACTGATTCTTTTTTTTTTTTTTTTTTCATATGGCAAAGTATTATCTAAGTTTGCAGGCAGCAAATGAGGAAAGGGAGATTGCATAGGTATATGTTCCTCTTTGAAGGTCTCCATGTTGAGGCAGGAGAAACACTTTGGTAAGTGAGCTGTCATTTCTCTTTTCCTTCTACAGTCTGCAAAGGTAGTTAATCTTTAAACCGTATTGGTCCTTCCTTGCACTCTCCAGGTACAAAGGGACAAGATGGCAAAAATTTGAAACAGAAATAAAAGCATTAAGCAGATATTCCATTAACTCTAACGTTGGATAGGTCTTCTAGATGTAATATTTTGGCAATGCTTCACTGTTTACTTAATGGATGCCAAGCATTTTAGCCTCTACCTGGTCACTGCTAATAAAAACAACAGAACTTCAATCAAATGCTTTCCATATTCTTTTATTGGGTCGAGAAATAAAAGCCTCATAGCTTTGTTTACTTCCTTCCAGCTTCTTTGCTGTTGTTTTTGTTGGACTGTGGTCGGTAAGAAAAGTGCTTGTGTAGATTGGATACCCGTGAACACTAGCATGGGACAAAATCCAAAATATATTTATCTTCCAATAAGCATCAAACTAAAGCCAGGATTCAACTGAGTAACTTCTCCTTCCCTTCAGGAAAATTAACATGTGCGTTCTGCAAGTTTCCTTCCAAGGGATTTCTGCAGCACTCCCCTGGCACATAGGTAATGAAATTATCCCTGGTATAATCTACACTTGGACTCAAACAACATAAGTTTCAAGGTACCCTTTCTCACCAATCAGTTATCCAAATTGCAAAGCCACTGTGCATAATTTGAGTCAATTAGCAATTTTATAGTTTGCAATTATCTTTATTGTTGCTTCCCTGTGTAAAGAATGTTGAAGGAAGAAAAATTTATATAGTTTTATATTTATATGAAAATTTAAGTATTTTGTCATGAGACCCCTGCAAAATGGGATTTGACTTGGAAGAAAGTACTTCCAGTAGCCACCAAAAAAACTTTTGGTAGATAGAGCAAACATTTTGTTCCCTTTTAAAGGCTGTGAGAAATTGTAAAAGGCGGGTATGAATTTCTTTTAAACTTTTGTAGACTGTTTTTAAAAATATTTATTTCCAGATGTGATAGTTAATACTGTAATTCTGATTAATTATGTTGATACAGGTGTCTATTTCATGGAATAGTCTTCCAAAAGTTACAATTAGATCTGCTTTAACAAGGAAATCTATTACAGTATCTATTTGAGGAAGTTTGTATAAATATGTAATGGATTCATTTTACGTTGGCATCCATGCCGTATTCTAATGCAAGTGCTAATTTGAATGGTTCAGCTGATTTTAAATTACTGTGAATGTGCTGCAGTAGTGTCTTTCACCTTAATCTTCAGTGGTCAAAGCAAATTCCCTGCTGTTTGAACACGCTCTTCCTCTCAGAGAATCATTCCTTGAACCTGGAGTACATAAGGCAGAAAAAAAACATTGCACAACTCTGATGAAGAAAATACATTTCTGCATGGTGCCTTGGAAGTAATACATRGTTCTGTGCAGGGGGATGGAGTTCTGTTGAAGTGATAAAATATTTGAGAATTTGTGCAGTAGTTTTAATTATTGAAAAGTGTGGGTCAGATTTGCTGTTACCTGAGCATCTAACCATGCAGCTGTGCATCAGTTTGATTTTCCAAAAGGCACCTATCCAAGTAGTGGACCTAACTCCTTTTAAAATCGATGGTTGTAACCTGTTTAGCTGCCTTTAAATACTCCTGGGCGTTCCTGTTTACTTTTGGAAATTGTGCTGCTTGGGTGTGAATCCTATGAAGGAAGCATTACGCCATTATATCAAAGTGAAGAGGTCAGTCGCTTTTCTTTGCCCAATTTTTGTATGCTACACAAAACACAAAACAGTGGGCCCTTCGTGCTGCTTAGGAGCCCAGTTCTCCAAAAATCGTATCAGTTTAATCAATAATAAAGTTTTGTCTAAAACACTCATGAGTGTTGTTTTGAAGGAGAGGCCTCATGAAAGCCTCTGCCTTTTAAAGGCTGGGGTTGGGTGCCCTCATGTATATTTAAATGCCTATTACCTTTTTTTGCCTGTGTCTATAAACATACCATGTGTTGTTCCCAGAAACAGCAGTTTTTTGTACTTGTATTTCCAGGAACGGTGTTACAGAGCTAGTAATGTTGATTGGCTGACTAATTAGTGTCATTCCCAGCAGTACTATCTCCGGAAGAATTTCCGAGAAGGAGCTGACAACATGGTGAGTTGGTGTATGCCCAAGCCATGCTGGCATTTTACTCCCCCTCCCATAACTCAAAGCTAGGGCTGTGACAAATGGCAGTTATGAACTTATATTTTTTTCTAACCGTAATTAGCTGCAGGAGAGCTCTACTTCTTTCAGTTCAGCCCTGGATCATATTTTATGGTTTTTTTATATGAAAAACACCAAGAAACTGAACACAATACCAATTACTTTAGTTGGCTGCCTGCATGCATTACTTCTGCGTATGTAGAACTTTAAAATATTAAATAGGTCATGTACATATGGGGGTCTAATTAACAACAACAACAAAAAAAAACTGCTGTTAGGGGTGAGAATTGATCTCACTGGTCCTGCAAAACATCTCTAAATCAACCCATGATGTATGAAGATATCTTAAGATAATTAGTGGAAAAATCTCAAGAAATAAAACATAAAAAAAATCAGCAATCAAAATCAGGCAAGCAAATAAAATGAGCACAACTAAGGAAAGTAAAAGTAATAATTTATCATTCAAAGTTTAGTTTAATTTTTACTTGGTTGGAAATGAGAATCCAGAAGGTGGTCTGGAGCCTTTTTTTTCCAAAAGGTTTAATGTTCTTCATTTAAAAGGTTCCAGGAACACAGCTGCCCATGGCAACTGTAACGTGTTTGTTGATGTCTGATGAGAAATAAGGAAGCATACAAACCCTGAGTGTGCACTTTGTCAAATAAAAAGCAATGTTGGAGGTAGCCCAGTTGAGCTGCAAGTGCCAAAAGAAGACTTAAGGCTAGTAATCGACACTAACAGTGCCTGTTGCATTTAGCAATTTGAGAATTTTATTTTAGGAGTATATTTAGGTTTCACTATTGCACGCTGACTGGGACTGGCTGCAGCAGCACATCTAAGCTTGTGACACTGGTTTCGGTAGGAAGGGCTCGATAGTTGGGAACCAGGGTAAGCTGCTTCAAATCAGGTTGGATGATATTTGAGTCCACTCTTGCTTTATTCAGAAAGCATCTTTTGTAAAATGGAGTATAGTTTAAGCTCACAGTCTTCATTTGAAAGTTCTGTTGTGTTGATGCATCTATGCTAACATAGTTGTATTTGCAAAATATCTGTTGTTCTTCTGCTCTTCCCTAAYGACTTTTGCTGATGTAGCAATTTGGATCAGCTGTGGATATGATTTATTTGTATGTTTATTGGCCAGATTTTAAAATCAACAAATCCAGTTAGGTTGGATACAATTTATGCAGTCAAAAAAAAAAAAAAAAAGCTTAATATGCCTAGAGRGCTAGGATAAAATAGAACGCCAAGTGTTTTTTCCTAGTATGGCTGTATCTAAACAAGAGTCTGAACTCTTCTTGGTGTTTATATGCCAAGGGAAAATATCAGAATCCAGTATTGTTGTGCAGGCAAGTTTCTAGGGTGTGGAATCCTGATGCAGGGTTTCAGGGTGTTTAATTTTGGTTTTGCCATTAGTTCATTTGTGTTTTTGGTTGAATAACTCATCATTTCATTTTGCGTCAAGATGCCTGAGAATGTAAAGATTGGAAGGCTTATTGTGTGCAAAGCTAAATACATCCTCAGTGTTTGTCCGTGTTCTGGACCTGAAGGACTCTTGTGCTGTTGGCGCCCTTGGTGGAACATGTCACGACAGATTTTTTTTTTTTTTTTTTTTCATCCTTGCAAGGACGTGACTCAATTGACATGACTTAAGCCAAATTGTTGGACAGGCTTGATATTGGTTAGGGTACTGTGGGTTTTGTTTTGTTTTTTAATATGGCTGCTCTTCTGTTCCCCAAAATTTGTTGTAGAAAGTAATGAAATAAAACAGTGAAAACAGTTGTGAAGAATCAGTCTGAACTGTCTGCAGCTTATGCATTTAAGTCACCCAGAGGCCTTCTGCAGTCTCACCAGTTATCACTTTTGCACATGTTGAGCCTTTGCTGGCTGCCAGCAGCAGTTCAGTAAGTGCTGCACAGGATTTTCTCCTGAATCAATCCAGTCTAAGCCTGTAGTAGAGCTACTGATGTATTTTAATCAATTCTGTTTCACATTTTCCCATTTATACTGCAGTTTATATACTGTCCTTAGAGATTTCTGTATTCATCTTATCTGGCTTTAGAAGAGTGCTGGAGAATCTGGTAAATGACAGCTGCTGTGTTTTTAAATTTTGCTGCAAGGCTTCAGCAAGATAACATTGCAGGACTGGAGGGTTTTTGTTCTTCTTCTTCTTTTTTTTTTTTTTTTTCCTCCCAGAACTGAATCCTAGGACAAATTATTCTGTTGTTTAGCAACTAACAGCATGTGTACGAATTTCCAACAACATTCAAACCAATAAGAAACATGCCACAAATTACATAAGATGGAAAGGTTATTTTTCCAGTGAAGTGTTTGATTTAAGATAAATACCGCATCTTAGATACGAAGGGAACACCCTGAGTCATGAAGCTTATGGTCTCTAGTGGCACAGCCAACCAAATCACACCACACCATTAATATATGTGTCAAGCTGTTTTAAAAGCAGTTTTTTTTTCATCTCCGCCACTGTTACAGAAAAGCTGCTTTAGAAGTTCATTCAGACCCCTGCTTCTCATTGCTAGTATTTATTAATGACTATTTGTTCTTGTGCTTAGCTCTTCACCTCCTCCTGCTTGTGTTTATTCCTTTCTTCCTCTCTTTCCACACACTGTGTTTTCTTTATAGAATAGGTTACTGGCAATTTTTTTTTTAAAAATGCTCTATACAGATGATGGAGCAGATTAATAGACTGCAAATTACAGTAGCAGCACAGGACCTTCAAAGAGTGATGCTCCTTTTCAATAACTGAAAATCTGGTTATTTTTGTCTAGAAAACAGAACAAAGAATACAATTAGTATTGTAAAATATCAGTGAAAATCTTAGTGAAGCATTTAATTCTTCGAATTTACCGTGGCACTGTGCAGGAAGAAGTGATGCACCACACTGAAGGTCTAGATATGCTCTAAATCCTCTGTGGCACACATCCCAGCAAGCGTCCTTCTATCTCAGATCTGTAGCTGGACGGGGAACAGCATCAATGATGAAGCTTTTTCCCAGTTTGTTTGTTTTCTTGCAGAAATGCTTCTTAGTTTTTTGTTTTATTTGTTCAAGAAAACCACTTTTCTATTAAAATCTGCAGAATGCCTCAGATGAGGGAATACTTTACCTTTATGGCTCTTGAATAACAAGTTTCACTGTTATACCCCACTGAGAGCATTGTCTCCTATCGGTAAAATCTGAAGTTCTCCAAGTACTTACAGTGATCACCTGTTATAGACCTCTTTCCATGCTGTATGAATTTCATGTCTTCTGCCAGCCCAGGGAGAATCTTGGAACTTCTAAACTTGGAGCTCAGAAAATATCATTAAACTAAAAATGTCATCACTGGAATATTTTCTTTTGCAACTGTGTCATGTCAGTGCATTACAACTTTTAAATGCATACACATCATTTAAGTGCTACTATCACCAGAGCACCTAGGTCTAACGGTGGTTATTCCACTTGCTGTAACAGTAACGTACAAATTGTAAGATTAGTAACTTCACAGAATTATGTCTCAAGTTGCATAATTCCAAGCATACACTTCTTTTGTTTTCATTATTCATTACAATTGCTTGATTTACCTCTTTCTTTATGAATTTTTTTTGTCTTGCCTATGCCCAATCTGTGTAATCCAAACTGAGACTCCTGAAAGTGGTGCACAGGGTGATATGATTAGTTTGAGAGAGAGACGGAGGAGGTTTGAAATATTTCTTTCAAAGTAACACACACACTGGTAAAAATCAGGAGCCGATCAGGTGAGGAGCAAAAGCCTAGCATTTCAGTTCCAGTCACTTCCATATTCAAGAGTGAAAAATATATTCCCTGAAACCAGAATTTGAATAATACATGTGTTCTACTATGCTCATGTTTGGCATTCCTTCTGTTGGTGATTCTTCATTTATTATGACTTTATTTGCATCTTTTTAAAGTTAATTTAGTGCCTAGGAAAACATTAAAGTGACAGTTTTGGAAACTGAAATTGTTTCCTTCTCTCTAAAAGAAGGACAATATTAGGGAGCAGTGCTGTTCCCACTGCCCTGACTTGGACGTGGCAAGGGGCATCAGTCCCCTGAGGGCGAGTGGGT
The DNA here is from genome assembly GCF_003343035.1 of Apteryx rowi. Lineage (NCBI taxonomy): Eukaryota > Metazoa > Chordata > Aves > Apterygiformes > Apterygidae > Apteryx > Apteryx rowi. Next base: position 3,111,168 of record NW_020447197.1, on the reverse strand, counting down.
CTCAGTTTCATTTTTTTTGGCCTGTTAAAGAAGTTTTGTGATGAAGTTACTGCAGTGTCACCTGAATGAATGATAAATCTTATGTTACCATTGGCTGTCTAAATCATTCTTCATTGAAGAGGAAGGTAAAATCCAGTAGTATTTCATGCTGCATTTCCAAATGGTTTTCTTCCCCTTCTCTATAATAACATAATGTAATTGTTCATTTTGGAGCTGATGCTTATTTCCTAATGATCCTCTGAAGAGACTGGATTAGGGGTTTATCACTGCAGTAGATTCTCATGTTTTACCGAGTTATCATCTCTGGTCTGTTTGCATAGTCAAATCTCGATGTCCAGGGGAATGCCTGGGAAAGAAGGGCAAGTAAAAAATAGGAATAGCAAAAGGAATATCTAAAGTTATAGAAGTATGCTATAATACATAACTTTTGGAAAAACTGCAAGCAGATTCCATATTTTGAAAAAATGCAAATTTTTGAAGAGAGTAGAAATGGCTTTAAATAGTAACTGTCAGAGCTGAGGGTGGGGGAAGCTGCATGTGCTCCATCTTGTACTCTGTAGTAGTGTGTGGTAGCCAGGAGTGTTGGGAAAGGTACTCAGGGATACCTCAAGGTTGATAGTTTGGGGCTTTTATGGTAAATAGCTGYGATCTCCTCATTTTAACAATAAGCTTCAGTTTAGGAAATGGTGATTGAAGGATTAAAGCAATCTCTTTGCTTTTCTTTAACCCGTAATGTCTGCTGGTTTTGTTCTTCTGTGTACGTAGCCACGTACATTCACAGCTTACAGGAGATACTTTTTAATAAACTTTTTCAGGAATTTTTCTCTAAGTTTGTAGTGCAGCCAGTACTGTTCTTGTACCTGGACTACTCCAGCAACCAACAAATATAAGACAAATAAGCTTGGAGTCATTTTTTTGTTGTTGGAAGGAATAGAGAATAATGAATCATTACATGATAAATTTCTTCTGAAAATCAGCTTTTAATCTCGCTGGCTACCATCCTATAAAATGACACATCTTGGCCCACATGGTTACTATGACTAGACCCTATGAAGAATTATTTTTGATAGGAGTATTGGTTGAAGATGCATATGTGCTTTGTATAAAATTAGGGTTATGCGTGCGTAAATATATAATGCATTACATACTTTAAATGCTAGTGCGTAAGATGTTCTTTTTATAACACAAGCCTTCCTTACARTCTGGCTTTGCTCCCTATGAAGGGAGGATCTGCTTCCTGTCGCTTGTCAGTAGGCCTGTGAGTCCTCAGTTAACTTTGCATTGGGGACCTCGCCACTGATTGACTCAATATTTTATTTTCATCTGCTTCACCAGAGATGAATAAATGCAGTTCTCCAAAGTACTCTTCCACTCCCCTTTGATAGCCCAATTCGAGACACTATATGCTATAGGGACAAAATAATCATCATGCTTTTTAAGTTGTTTGCCTTCCATTGCTAAAGTTAAATATGTTTAAAGAGTGAAAGTTACCAACTTGAAACCTACTATCTGCTCCTGTAATGAAGGCCAGAGGGAATTTAACCCTAATCATTTTCTTCTTTCCTGGAAGCAAATGAACTCACTATCGGTGAGGATACTGGTCCTTACCAGCAAGCATGAACTTCAGAAAATTGCCACTTGACATTGGAGAGCTTTGTGCAGATTCTACCAGCAGAACCAGAAATTGAAACAGAGTCCCCAAGAGCGAAAGGTTTAATAATGCAGTAAGTCTGTCAAGCAATTGAATTTAAATAATGCTATAATGCAAAACACTAGTTACTAATTACTACAAGAAAGGGAACTGCAATAGAAACTTCCATCAGTTTGTTATAATGCTGTGGCAATATTATGAGATTGGCTTGGTCTTGCAATATAAAATCCTGATTTCAAATTGATTTTAACAAAACAAATGAAGCAAGCAGAAAGCCTATTTGGAGTGGACACTTGAAAATAGGAATTCAATACTTGGAGAAAATATAAACTGTCTAACCATCAAATAATAAATATAAGAAAAATGTGTTGAATCGTTTTCATGATGCAAGTAGGCTGTAATTCTGAGTGGTGCTGACCTCAGGTTGTGACCCACAGCCCAGGAGGTTAGCTGTCTCTCTCAAAGCCCAGTTTGTGAAGCACAATTTGTGTGACTGGTTTCATTTTACTGGGAAAAAAAATAACCACAGTGCTGAGCTGTGTGGGAGTCTGTAAACAAAAGCTGTGCAAGATAAGAAAATTAACATCAGAGAAGCGAAATTAGTGAGATGATGATAGTAAATCTAGGACTTGAGAGAAAAATGCTGACATGAAAAGATATAAAATTCATGGAAAAAACATGGTGAGAAGGTGGCAGCTGCACAAGGTGGAGGATCAGCCCATTCCAGAAGCGGCGGTGGCTGGCACGGCCCCTGCTGATGGCCCGGCCGGCAGGGACTCGTCAGCGCCTGGCTCCAGCAAGGTGCGTGCGCTGGCGCATAGCCTCATGGCATGTTAACCCAAGCTGTCTTCTGTGGCTATTAACCTATACGAAATTGTTCTTTGCTCCTAAATTGTATCTAATCCTGCTTGCAGAATGTCTGTGCGTGATAAAAGGCGCTCAAATAAATGTGACACAGTAGAGGATGGTTAAACAGTGAGGCTGAATGCTCAGCCCTCCTGAGAATTAGTTTGTACTGCTTTACTGCTAGAATTACAGATAAATAAACATAACTTGAGAAAGAAAAGCARCTGGTTGGTTTTACCTTGCCTGTCTTCTGTATTCAAGATGATTTTTGTTTAATTCATGCCAACCAGTTGCTTTTAAAGAACCCTTTTTGGTTAATACACTCAATTCTCCTTCTATGCTTTCATTGTTAAAGTATTTAATGTGCCATAACTTCAAAACAATTATGGTATAAAAATAGATAGGCATAACATTGAGCTACTAGGCTGGCAGATTGATCCAGTAAGAAGGATTAGAAACAGGACAAGGCTTAAGAGGTGGAGTAGCAACAGGTGATGGAAAGTAAGGGTACTAAATGGAAGAGGAAGATTGAGCTAGGAAATATGCTTTTAAAGCTAGGAGGTCAGATCATATTACATTCCCCAGAGAAAGAAGAGATATCAATATTTTAGTTGGGCAAAGTGGCAGAGCTTGCACTACAGTATTACAGATGCTGAGAAGAGAAAGAATAATAAAAATAAGTAATAGTCTTTGAAGTAATATGAAATGGAACAATAAAATATGAAAACGGAAGGGCTTATCATTTATGGTATATACATAACTCATGAGCAGGCAGGAGAGTAGTTCCTATTCTTGAAAASCATTCTGACTTTCATGAATAAGAAAATTTAACCTTGTTGATGTGGGGCTGGAACAGAGACAACATGAGAGGGATGTATACTGTAGAGAAACAGATTTACAATTTTCTTTCTCCCATACCTCTGAGAAGTGGTTTCTTTCCCTTCTTGGAGAGTATCACCTCTGCTTGATTTTTTTGAAGGGATCCTGGACAGATCTGCCATGAGATGGCAATTTCCTCTCTAATTTGCAGCTGCATACTCTTATTAAGATAATACTGTTCTTTCCACAAAACAACTGCTGATAATGCTAACTGAGAAATGTGGAGTATGGATGTCATTTAAGCCTTTTGTCTTCTGGGCATGGGCTAATTTGCTCAGCGCATTAATTTGTAACAAGTTCAGACACGTGGCTTTCAGTCAATAGGGTCAGTTCTGAAGCTTAGAGAAACGTTTTTCTTGTTCTTCAGAATATCGTTGGTTCTGTCTAGGGACTTCATTAGGGGAGTAACAGGATTCTTTCTGTGAGCTTTTAAGCAAGAAGGGAACCTCATTACCAATTTGTAATATGTAAAAGTGTGCATAAAGTTTGGATAACAACAAATTGAAGAGCCACGTGGCATTCAAAATGGTGGAATACCTTTTGCAAGATATGGCTGAGAGTTTACTGTTTAATAAATTATTAAACTAAATTATTAAAATCTCTGCTCTATTAGGGCAGTATAGATATGGTATAGATGTGTAGGTATAAACTAGAACAAATTATATGTACACATGTGTGTATATATACATAGTATTGATGTCATTAAAGTGATTGGATTTTAACAAATATGGAGTTGTACGCATTATGCTACAAAAACTGGCTCTTTCACTGAAAAGCATCTTACACCAAAAATAGTTTAATTTGTATCTGAAACTAATCTAGTTCTCTAGAGTAAAATGAAATATCACAGATACTTGCAGAATGATGCAAAACCAGTAAGTGACTCCCTCCTCCACTTCCCAGGTCATGGAAGAATCTTAGTCTCTTAGTTAGAAAAGGACTTGCTACTTCCATATTTGAAAAGTAGTTAGCACATCCTGGTAATTAAGATAATATAGAAATCGATGTACTGATTTTTTTTGTTTTTATTTTTTTCCCCTCATTGCTGTACTAATAATGAAATTAAGACTCGTCAGGCTCCTAGTTCAATTAGTTGTTTTGGCTGCATCTATGTGCATTATTAGCTATACATTTTCAAAAGGCTTTGATTTAGTAGTAGCCACTTGAGCACAAATGAAAAACAGTTTTAGCAAAATAGGTATAAGTATTATATAGCAAAAGGATGCTTACTACTAGTTCATTGTTACTCTGTCTATGAGGGAATAAAGCTAAGAGACAGAAGATCATTGAGTCTGAGAACATGACTATGACTGTAAATGTGTGCTGCTTGTAGAAGGCYTTAGGAAGTTATTTTTTGTTAATATTTGCTGCTGCTGTGACATTGGTGAATTTGCAAGCATGAGCCTTGCAGAAAAGGTACTTTTGAAAGAGGACATTTCTTCATGTTAACTGGTTTTGAATACCAGCTATATGTCTTTTGAAGACTTTAGCATATTATTCCTATTCCTCTAAGAAAAGGCCACCCACCTAACAGTAGAATTAAAAAAAATATATGTTTTTTTAAAAGCCCTATTGCTTCACAGTAATTAAGACAAAGCTGGTTAAAAAATAATAGTCTTTACACTGTATTTTTACTCCTTTGGTGTGAATGAAGGTGTGTTGGAAACTTCTAGGAGTAAGCCACCAGTCATGGAAACATAGTTTAATTTAGGCTGGAAGGGCAGCTCATTAATATCAAAAAAGGGAAGATAATATATGTCTCACTACTTGGTATCATGTGCAACTGATGCAAGTTTTCAGTTTGTACTTTACTGTAATACTTTTAGATTGGATTCCATCTTTATTCCTGAAGGCTTTGGCCTTACTTCTGTTCCCCACAAAAATATGTAAATCTCCATTCTCTAGTCTGCCAGAACCTTGTTCTCCAGCCTCCCCATGCCCTCAGAGCATTACCCATCCTGCCCTTCACTTTATAAAAACAAAAAACAAAAAAAACCTTACACCTGAATTTTCAGAATGCTTATCTACTCAGCACAAATCCCATCAATGATTATAGAATCCCTGAAAAGTTAGCTTTGTAAATGCTTAATCCAAATGAGCTAAAACTTAAGTAATAAAGCATGAAACTGTCCAAACATGTACTGTTTTATTATGTTTCCAATGAGGTCAAGAACATTTTTGCTCTTTCAGATTGCAGTCAAGCCACAAACTGAAGTTTAAGTCTTGTGTTTGCTGTGCATATATACATAATATTTCCCCAATCAAACCTTTCCCAGTAAATTACTCTGTTGGAATCTTATCATTTCAAACATTAATATGCTGTAGACATAGGAAAGTCATTCTCTGTCTCAGTAAATCTAAAAATCCTGTCATTTATCCTGCTATACCTGAACTTGATCAAATTGGTAATAAACAGCCTTTCAATGTGTTTCAGAAAGTATCAGCTCCTCCAGGGAATGTATTTTTTTAAGATAAGAACTGTATTAAACAACACTTACTGTTTTCATACATTAATTATTTGCTGATTGACATTGTGAGTTGGTCCTATTCTCCTCCAGCTTATTAATTACAGTCATTCTGTTATCCTTCTATAATTTCATGACAATGCTAATGAAAGTATTGGGACTATAGATTGATTTCCATGGAGTCTTATCTTTTTGTAATTTAGGGCCTGTTAACAACTGAAAGAAATCCTCCTAGAACTTACGGTTTAAGGCCAATTTAAATTAATTAATTAGAAGTAAGTCCTAACTTTGTTACTTTTATCGCAACAAAATTTAGAAGCTTTGATCGATTTGAGTTCTCATTTGATGTTTTACAGTTCTGTATTTGCAGTATTCTATAAAATGTATGGCCAGCTGGCTTGTTGGATGGGGATGCACAGTTAGGGACTGCTAAGTATATTAGAAAATGTAAGGAAAAAGAAATGCCCTTTTCTAAATAAGAGAAAGAAGATACAAAAGTTTTAAATAGGGAACAGAGGCATCTGCCTCTAACTAATTTATACAGTGTATGTAAACCTCCTACTAAATGGCATATGGAAAGTCTAGCTGTACTCTCTAAAATAAAATCCTAGAGTTCTCTATTAGTAGCTCTAGCTATAGTAGTCATTCTAGCAAGACACTTAGGCTGCTCTGCAAAGGAATAGTAATTCACAGTCAACTTTTTTAGTCTGATATTCATTGGTGTTGGGGAGGAGGTCATGTCCTTCACTGGTTGTGTCTTGCTTAATCCATATCATGTACTACTATTTTGTGATGGTGTAACTCCTGTGACTTCAGTGAAGTTATGTCTGATCTGTAGAACTGTAACATCAAAATGAAGCTCTCAACTTGAATTTTTATTGGAAGTTATGTCAGGTGTTGCATTGAGCTTTACTTGCCTCTCTCTAAAATAATTCTTTCTCACATCCATATTCCAATCCTCATACTTCAGATGAGTTCTGTAATTTAAATACAAAATGAAGTAAATCTGCTGTGTATTGGAGCAAAATATGGAGAAGTAGAGGAGACAAATTCCTAGACAAGTAATCCATTAATGACTGAAGCACCATTCTAGCTCCAGAAATCTGAGAGCTGCAAATTGCTGGAGGCTGGGAGATTATTCTAGGGAGGTATGACTAGTACTTTTTCCTTGGGTTTTTGTCCCTGGCCTGGCTTGGAGACCAGACTTTTGATGTGACACACTATGGGAACTTTTTATTCTTTAAGTGTATGAGAGTGTGCATCTAAGGTATGTTGCTTTTCAAGACTCTTTCATACGTAGTACAACTCACAACATGCTTCAACCTCAGGGGTCTCTATAAAAGCTTCAGCTAACCCTTCTGTAATCCAAATGTATGTATTTATCCAAACTGTTTAAGAGTATAGCCAATTTCTGATTTTGTTGATCTTTCTGTAAATCYAGAACAATTTATTAGTTACTTCTCTGAAAGTCATGAAAGCARAGTTTGACCCTGGTAGTCTTTCCCAAAGGAAGCAGAATTCAAGTATCCATGATTTCCCCCCCCTCCGACCCTCCTCTCCCCAACTTGTCCAAGATCCAGGGCAGTATGCCCCTACTAAAACCATACTAGTATCAGGGATTGCATTTGACTCCTGGTGCCTCCTTTTTGTAATAGCACAATACCTAAAACTGTGGCCTTGCATTTGTAGAATGCTGTGCGTCCAAAGATTTCAGAGATCTTTACAACTACAGCAATCCTTATACTCTCCCATGGGAGAGAAGTGTTATGCAATTTTTACAATTGGGTATACAGAAGTAAAATGAGATTAAACAATTTGGCCAAGATTATGGAGTGATGTGTCAGCAACAGCTCTGGGAGTGGAATGTAAGGCGTTCGATCCAATTAGCTGATCACTGGAACTCTAGTAGCATATCATAAGATATATGTTTGGCCCTTAATTCTCCTCTCAGATTAGTTATAAGTATGTGTAAATGCACTGACTTCAGTGTGTTATTCCTGATTTTCCCAATGTAAGGAAGAAAAGAATTGAGCATGTAAAGTGCACTTAGTATCTTTGCATGCGTATACCTACACACAATGCATGGAAACAGTCTGGATAACATAAACTGAAGATCCAGCACATCAGAGCTAGGCAATGGTGTGCTCCTGTAATCTGATATTTCTAGACGTGACTTAAGGTTTTCGAGCATTAATTACTTCACGTACAAAAGGTATATAAGGTACTTATTTAATATTTGTTTGGAACACTGTGCTATGTATCACCAGTAACGAAGGTGCAATATATCCAGTGACTTACATTAACTAAAACTGAATAATGCGCTCTGCAGCGTACATGCTTGAGTACAGAGATGTTTTGCATTTATATAGCACTTTCTGTATAAGAAACTGAGATGCTTGTAAAATGAGCTTAAGTTTTGGCAGTGCTTAAGCATTGTTATCCCGACTTTACCTTTGCAAAATTACAGAGTAGAGATTGAACTATTCCTTCGCTGATTTAACAAAAAATTAGTGATAATTTGGAATAGAATCCATGATCTGATATTCATTTGATGGATGTGACACTAGAAAAACTTATAATGTGCTAGATGGATGAGCATTACAACGTTGTTGACAACCTTAGCTTTTTTTTTTTTTTGCTTTTTTTAAGTTTTGAATAATCTTTCTACACAGAAAAATACTGTTATTTTTCTGAGATTCAAATAGGTCCCTAAATGACCCATTTAATTCATTTGGTTGCTGATAGCTTGAGACATCAATTTTTGTCTTAAAACGATTTCTCAGGAGCAAATGTGCAGTTTATGACATGGTCACTTTTTTGTGTGTTAGTGGCCATTCGGGAACCTTGCCAAATGCTAAGGTTTTATTTCCCCTCTGGGTTCTCTGTGTCTTTAAATGAAATCTCCCTATCTGTTCAGGAGATGTTGGAGAAGTTCTCACTGGGGATGTGCTATGACCTTGGTGTTGTGTGCCATTTGTGCATCATTAAAAGGTTGTAATGAAGTTCTGCCCGCACACAGATTGTAAAAGGTCAAGCAGAAAGTTGGGAGCCAATGAGGTTGGGAAGAAAAATTGTGCTAGCAGCAGAGGTTGAGGGATTCATTATATTGATGCTATGGGGTTTTCAGCAGAGTAATAACTGAGTTAGCAATAGAATGTAAATCTTCTCAGCCACTTAGTCTGAGCCTGCTTCCTCTTGATTTGTGGGGATATATTTTTACTAGAGTACAGCAAAAGTCATTATGCTTTCAGGAAAGCCACTGGAACTAGTTAATGCATTGTAGGTAGAAAGACAGAAGATAAACAGAGCTGTATGTGGCTCATCTATAAAAGCATGGCATCAGTGACGGAAAGCAAACAATTGCACCAAGTAAAAGTGTTTGTGTAAATAATTAGAGTTGCTACACCATGTAATTGTAGGTTTGTAGATTTTGGTTGGCAGGTTATGTTGTATTTATGCAGAATGTTGGGATAAAGGCTGGCTTTATGGTTCATAGCAAGGGAAGTGGTAGTGGCCTTCCAAAATCACATATATGTGGGAAGGTATCCTTCAGTCCCTTAAATTTCACCATTGCCCTCTATTTCTCTGAAAACCAGCTCCTGCAATTGTAAAAGTATTAAGCGTTCACCAGATACAGCAACATTTAAGAGACCGTGTAACTTCATTCCATTATAATCTACCTCAAATTAATTTAAGCTATCATGCATTACAAAATAAAGTGGAAGAATAGATCTAAACTTCAACTGCCGTGCCCTTAGAAAAATTAGGAGTAACTAAAATATACAATTTTACATTCTAATTCTCTGGATATGCTAAATTATGGTCTGGCATAATTTCTCACCATCTGCACATAGAGAAGTTGTATGAAAGGTTGTGGGTTTGTTTTATAGTCTAACATGCAGGATTTTCCTCAATTGCTCTATTAAATTAGAGCTTTTTTGATACATATGGAAAAGTTTGGCAATTTTAATAATTCTCCACATTAACAACTTGATTTCCTAGAAACTGGTTGTATCAATGTGGAAGAAGCACCAACCTGGTGTTACCACTCTGAGACTTTGAGTTAAATACTTAGATATTCAGATGCTCAGTTGTGGAAACTAAAGAAAACAATTATCTCTAATCCTCATCCTTTATCTATGGAAGTCACCAAGAGTTTTTTTTTTTCCATTGCTGCCTTCAATGAATGTTAGAAGAGCCTGCAGTATTCCCAGGTTATCCTCCAAAGTAATCACGTTTCATCCCCATATTAATTAATTAATTTATATTATTTAAGGAATTATATCCAGAAAGAGAAAAATGAGCAAAAGCTGATATCAACATCATGGTTATCTACATAGAGGCTGAGCACTTTGTGTACTTGAGCAATGTAGGAAGGATCAAGTGCCTAATTCCTAAATGATCCTGAAAAACTAAATGTCAGTGTTCATCCCTTTTAATTCCTAGCAGTTGATCTTGTAACTAATCTGATGTGTCAATTACAGCCAGCTTCGAAAAAAGATACTCAAAGTATCTGGAGGAAAGAGAATCCGGTGACAGGAGGGGTTATTTGGCATCCAGTCAGCTTGCATCAGCTCATGGTAAATTACCTGTCACATTATTCCCGTTCTGAGCACGCTTTGTTTCGACATCGTCGGCTAAGCAGTTACATATTTTGTACCTTTCTTCTGTCACATTTTCACACTTGATATGCAGCTCTGTTTTGTTCTAGAAAATACCATCTCTGTACAGGCTGTGATAAAAGAACTCGGAGGTTTTCACAGAAAGCGTTAATAAATATTGGAGGCATATGCTTTTGTGCATTGATTACGCTAAGGTGTTAATTAATCAGCAGGCAGTACTTTAATGGAGGAAAATGTTACTGAAAAAAATGATAATGGAGAATTACAGAAATTTCTTTTTAACATCAGCACAAAGATTCCCTCCCCTTAAAAATCCTGTGAACATGAAACAACCCTGCTAATCCAAACCTGTTAGTTGTGGACACTTTTATATTTGGATGCTTTTATACTCAGTGTGGTCCAAGCTCCGCTATTCACTTATATCTCTATAACTTTAAATTTCAACCCCCAGATTCCTATAGTGTTTCTCTCAAAAATGAAGGGGCTTATGTCCCGGTACGGCCCCTCTTCTTGAGGTACCCCAAGTCCACCTTGGTGCTTTTGTGGCATATGTTCTTCTGGGATGCTAATGCCAAGAGCCCGGGTCCGTGGCTTTTCAGCTACAGTCAGCTGTGATGAGCTCCCAGAGGTATCTAATCTGTTCCTCTGCCCCAGTGGGATCCAGCATACTTCTGTCATTCCTGACAGATGTTAACCTCCATTTTTGTAAGCTTCCAGGGAGAAGACTACTCCAAAAAACCTATTCCTGTGTTTAACTATCCTTATCATTAGATAATTTTTCCTAATAACTAGCCAAAATCTCCCTTGCTTCACTCTTATTCCTGATACTACCTTCCATGACAGAGGATTAATTGCAGGAGTTGCTTATATATTGGCAGGCTGCTAGCAAGTCTCCCTTTAATAGTCTCTTCGTCAAACATTTTCTTTTATGTGTTGTGTTTTTAGTCATCTTTCTGATGTTTCCTGAACAGTTTTCTCTCTTCTTTAAAGGTGGTGCYCAAAACCAGGTGCACCCCTCTAGATGAAACTTTTCTAGTGCTTATGAGAGCAGAAGGGATCATTTTTTTGCCCTAGAGGTGATACTTCTGTTTGTACATCTTGCTTTATGAAAAGGCTTCCACTGAACATGTGAGTTTTGGCTGAAGACCAAAATGCAGATCCATTCTGGGAAGTAAGGGTACAAATGCCATTGCATAACATGCTCACTGCTTCCCACTCCTTTCCACAGCAAATGAACTCTGTTCACAAAGCTAAGGGGTCTCAAACTTACTGCATCTCTGTCGAACCAGGTTAATTGGTTTACCTTGCATTTGTTCCACAGTAGGTGTATACAAATCTTAATTAGCTGCAAATGCTTTCATTAACATTTCCAGTACTGCATTTTACCTCCTACTTGGGCTTCCCAGGGTTAAGAGTAGGACGTATGCCAATATAACCAGCACGTTTAGATACACATTTCCTTATCTTTACCCAGCCTGCTCCCCCTTAACTGTTTTGGCTTCATAAGKATATAAAGTAAAAGGCTGTAGAAAAGTAAAAACAAAGAAGTTACTAAAGTCATCAGCTGTTGCTCTGTGAATTCATATAAGGCAAAGCTCTGTACGCTAGGTAATGCCTTCTTGCCTAATTATTTCTAAATCAGAATTGTACTTGGTTGAGGCACAATATATTTGGTCTGATGTATCTTGAATGGCTTATTTGCACTCCAGAATGTAAATTACAGAGTGATTATAGTATTTGCTATTTATAGTCACTTCTCAAGGTGTACATTGTGTTGGGTAATAAGGCTTTCACTTATATTTATCTGTACTCTTTTTGCTAGTATGTTATAAATGTTTTGCTAATTACAATCAATTAAGGTACATGAGACTCTATGTCATGGTTGCTACTACTGCATCATTCTCTGGGTGAGTTATCTGTATTGTTGACAGTGTAATTGTTTCAATGCTGGAGAGTGCACAGACAAAAAATGACACAAAAAATAAGGTATGTTGCCAAAAATAGCACTTTTGGAATAAAAATGAATGATAAACATCTGTGCTCTGAGTTGTTTAGAATACAGAGAATCTGCTTTCAGTTGGTTTCTTCCGATCACCAAGCCACTGAAAAATAAAAACTGTATTTTGATTCTTTTTTTCCTCCTGTCAAAAACTCTACTCTATCCCAAATAAAAACACTTGGTATTCTGGGACTACATGGAAAGCTGAAGTATAAACAGTTGTTTGCAAAATAAACTTTTGCTTCAGTTCAATAGTCAGGAGATGTTGGTTCTGAAATTGCACACTTTTTTTTTTGCCTTTTGTATTAGAATGAGATTTGCAATACATTTTGGTTTAGCAAATGTAGTTTATTAATGCACGCTTTCTGCACAGTGTGAAAGCAGATGCATTCACAAGTTTGTGGGATGCAGAAATGTCGGTCTCATAATAACCATATACTCTTTGATTTGGGTCAGTATTTAGGGATAGGCAAATTTGGGGTATAGTAGAACACATGATCAAATGTGATCTACTACTGTAATGGCTATTCTTCAGTACAGTTATAAGTTCCACTTTAAGTCATATAGATTGGTTATTTCAGGAAAAAGATGGGGAAAGTGCTATACTATTGGTGTACCTGTGGCGTTGAATCCTCTAACCTTCACGACAAAAGCTTGTTGTATGGGACTTCATCCACTTTATCTTTTTTTTTCTTCTCCCGAAGTACTGAAGACGATGGACTTGTAGTCCTATGGCTAGTGTTAAATATAGCATAATGGCCTGATTGAAATGTTGTTCTGACATTATGGTGTTCTAGAGTTTGGATCCATGCCAGCTTCTCCATTTTGTAGCATACCCAATATTTTGTAATCCTGTTTTTGCTTTTTAAAAATACATCGTATTATTTTTGGCAACAAATTGTGCTACAGATTATGTGAGTTTTGCAAAATGACTGAGCTTCTGTTGAAGCCAATTTTTGCAACAGTATGTTAATGAAGCTTGAGAAGAAGTCTACATTTTCATGTTGAACCATATAATAGAGTTAGCACTTCAGTGCCCAAATTATGTAAGTGACAGAGAAAGGGAGAAATCAAGGGCCCTACTCCCAAAGCAATTGAATTAAACAGGCTTCAGATCATATCCAGAATCTATGCTTGTGCTACTTGTATTATTAGACAGAAAATTCTTTCTGGTAGGGCACTGTTAAACTTTTGGAATTACTCATCATATTCCCCATCCCAGCTCTGCTCTGCAGGACCCCTACCTTCTGAGCCCAGCCCATCCGTGCTCTTGTTCCTACTCCTGCCAGGAGAGTCTGAAGGGAATGGTGCCACATTTAACGTTATTTAACATTATTAGCTCTTGTTGTGGCCTTTGTGAGTTACTGACGTTTCAGAGCCTCCAATTCCGCAGGCTAGTGCTAATGGTCCTGCCCCGGTGTGAGTCTGTTGGAGCAGCAAGTGTTCAGACTAGCCTAGCCAAGTGCTTTACCTAGTCCTTGTTTAGCAGGAAGCTATTGTGAGTGGATGTTTTTGTTTATGGAGGCTTGTCATCATTCCTATTGAAAGCTAATGGTGTTTTGCTGTGAGATGGGGTCATCAGGCTATTTATTAGCTTGGTCAGAAGAGAAATAAAAGTGCCTTTGGGCCCCATCTGCAATATTTCTTGAGTACCTGTTATTTAATCACCTTCCTGCTATGTTCAGGATGCTGGTTGTCTGTATTATATTTTATTTAAGTGTATAGGATCGTGTGTGGTAATGATTTCTGCATTCATAGTAATGAAGCACTAGCTTCCCTATGGTATCTGAGTCTACTGTGGCTCAACAGCATCGAAGAGACTTATGACACTAAAACCCCAGTTGCTGAATTTTATACCTTTGCTGCCGCTGAGTTCCTACATGATTACTTAACCAATTAAAACTGGTTTATTGCTTTTAATTACCTGTTCAGTTTACTTTTTTCTAATTTATCAAATCAGGCTAGAATATTTTATATGTGCTTACTGTGTTGCTAACAGACAGGACAGCTACATGCCACATTACCTATATGTAGCTAATGCTATCTCTGAAAATAGCCTTATTAGAGTGGGGAGGAAGCATTTTTTTTAAATGTCATGTCAAGGATCCAAGACAAACTGTGACCTGTCATACAGTTCCTTTATGTGCATTCCAGGTAGTAAATATCAATATTTGCAAACCTCATGCTTCTAGTGCCTACGAGAAATCACATTCTTTTTTAGGTGCTTTTTTAGGGGAATCATTTTGCACTTACTTCCTTGCTGAATTTATGGCAAAATTAGTTAAGTAACAGGACACTCAGAGCTGTGCGCTTACTGCTGACTGTTTTTGACAGAGCAGCAAGTGAAGATGGACCAGATGCAACTCTGTAGGGCTCAGAACGTGCATGGATGTGTGTGGGGCTGCTTCTTACAACTGCCCCATCTTCCTCTTCTCTTTTCATCTTGACATCATGAACAGTGTGTTTCCAAATGTTATCTGGGACTTCTCTTCTGCTGTTCCGTACTACATGTCAGTTCTATATTTCCTTTGTTAAGGAAAGCACTTTGACTGTTTTCTAGGCAAACTTCAGAATTAGTCCTTGGTTCCCCCCGGACATGTTGACAATCATCAAGGCAATTGTCTGTTTTATTTCTTTCTCCTCCTATTTCTCTAATTGTTCTTTCAGCCTGTCCTTCAGGAAATCCTTCTCTGATGCCCTCCTCTTTGAGAGTTCCTTAAAGCTATGTCCTGGTTGTTTTCTCTTTTCCCACTGCACCTTACCTTTAATTGGTTTCATTTGCAAATACTAACTTAAATAACTATTTCTATGATTGCAAATCAAAGCCCTATGTATAATTGTCATCTATCCAAACTAACACCTCAGCAACTCCAGAAGTCCACTGTGACTGTTAAGTTATAAACTTAAATTCGTCATAACTAAAAGAGAATGCTTGCTCCTTTTCCTTACCCCATTTCTTTCTCTTTTTCCTGGTTGCTGCTCTTTCACTCGATGAAGATGGATAGCACTATGTTGTGCCTCTGAAAGCTTATTTACATGGCTTAAAAGACATATAAATAATAAACTTAAAAGAGTGAGAGCTGCACTTTAGCCAGGTTTCTAGAATTTATTCTTACTTTGTCCTTCTCTGTTCTTCTTTGCTTCTTTTATCCACTTGTCTTGATTATAACCAAGATTTCAAAGTCTTTGGGGAGAATCTGGCTTCATAGCACCTACTATTAAGCTAACCTGACTGAGACTTCTAAATGATGTTGTAATGAAAATAAATCAGAATACAATTGTAACAGTCTGCGTGGAGCTATAGAAAATGATTACTCTTGAAAGTTTTTTCATAGTTGAGAGTTTTTCATAGGATTTCAATGAAAAACTAAAGTTGAAAGTCACATGAAACATGTTCCATTAATTTTCAATAGTCACCTTATCTCTGTGTGCAGCTTAAGACAAAGAGGCACTGCATATTCCTCCTTATTCCCTGAAAAGCCTTCACCTGAATTTTGCATGCTGCTCCCAAACCTGGTAAAGCTCTTTAGTATGGGCCGAACTTGAACTCAAAGGAACAGCATCTTTGAAGGCTTCATAGATGATCTCCAGAGGTCCCTTCCAACCTCAACCATTCTGTGATTCTGTGATATTTAGTACATTCTTCTCTAGTGTCCCTTAAGGCTGCTTAGCAATTACAGGCTGCRACCTCAGTGACTTCAGAGGAAATATTTCCTGCGATTGCTTGTAGTATGTTCAAAGGGAAACAGCCAGGGAGTCTAGAGAAATAAGTTTGTATCACAATAGATGATGCATTGTTCAAGCGGGTTTGCATTGTTCGGGTGTGCCCTCGACACGCAGCACCCCGAAGCCTACGGCAGTCGTACCAAGGAGTCATGCTCGTGGCCAAGCTTCGAGATATCACACAGTCTGCTTAGAAGCTGAGGGTAACGGGGGGAAAGTAATTTGCAGCGCTTGAGGTACTCAGGTATGAGTTGTACTTTCTTCTTCTGTGACTGCCAGAGTTCAGGAACATAACACTTTTTCAAAATCTTACAAACGAAAGATTATATACCTGCTCACATACATACAACCAATTATTCAGCACTGTATGATAAAATGTTACAAAAATGTGCAAACCTGTTGGTACAATGACCTCTAACAGCAAGAAGTCCTAGAACTAGCAACCATCAGCCTTCAGAAAACTCTAAACTGTCAGTTGCAACTTTTAAGTAGCAAATTTCCCAGAAAATAGGCCATTAATCAATTTAGACAGCAGGAGATGCAACTGATCAGACTGAAGACTGGTCCCTTCATCAAAAAGCACATTTTATTTACCTGCATTTGCACATGTTGTGAGCTGGTTTGAACTGAGAGGTAGAGCCTTCTAACTTTACATGCTTCAAATACACAGTTTATAGAAGCCAAAGAAATTTCTTTTTGATGGCTCTTTATGAACTTAGATATATTGAGGAGACTGTCTGTGAAAAATTATCTGCCTCTGAAAAAGCCCTCCTATTTATTTGTTTTCTGTATTGGTAGTTCAGAGAAACTGCAAACTGCTTAAGCCTGTGGATGTATTGGTCTTACCCTAACAGAGACACATTCACTTTTATTATGATCACAAAATGAAGGCCTTAATTTCAGTTACACTTCTAGTGCTTTACATGTTTATAGAAAAATAAGCCTTCAGGATTATTAGCCTGACATCATTAGGAACAAAGCAGTCACTTCAAAAAAAACGAACGGAAACATACTTAGCAGGGATGAACAGGATTCAGCAGTGGTTGCCGGGAGATAGATACTATTCCTTTCTTTTATTGTGCTTTATTAGCAGTAAGAAATGAAACTTGTAACGTTCTTGGAAGTACTATTAAGTGGATTAGGCGAATGGAGGAACACGGCGGAGGGCTTTGGAGAATTTGTGTTTGGGGATCTGCTGTGGGGTGCATGGCCAGAAGCAATAGCCTGTCCGTGGCTGCCAAGCTCTGCTGTCGGGCGGTCTGTAGAAGTGCTTGCAGAAGCATGGGGGCACAGCGCTGTTTGAGACCTGATGGTATCCGCGACACCTCAAAGGGCAAATCTGACACAGACCCAGGGGGAACTCGTAGCCTTTTCAGTCAGCAGCTGGAGTGTGGGCAAGATAATTCATAGAGCCTGAAATAAGCCTGGAAAACCAAATCCTGCCCTTCAGATGAAATCCCAATCCTACTGGATTAGTGGGAATTCTACCTAAGAAATTAGTATTTATGCCTTAGTATATTAATACCTTAATTTTTGAAGGTGCTAAAAATGCATAGTGAACCTTACTTGCTTGCCAAAGAATGGATTTAGATAGCTGAAGGTAGCCACCCTTTTTCATTAAATGACTGGCCCAGCTTCCAAATTTATGGCGAAGCTAAAAGAAGGACCTTATCCAGCCGGTTTTTGTGCTACTGTAAAGATCCTCTGCTTGTAGTCTGTGTAGTCTATCTATACAGATACTCCAGATTTGCATTGTATCTACTATAATATAGAAGAAGAAGAGAGAAGGATTGACTGCACCAGTTCCCTCCTAACATTTATTGCTCAATTCAGATATTTTATGCTGTACTATGCAAGTTCTCAAAACTGTTTTGAAAAAACAGGTCTGCCTGCTGGAGGATGAGGAAGTCAACTGGGAAGTTAGTATTTTGACATAATAAATTAATCCCTTCTGCTACCTCCAGGAATGATTTGTCTTGTGGCTATGCATAAGCAAACTTATTTTAGATTTCTTACACGCACTAAGCACGAGTGTTTTGCTTGTACCTATGATTAATCTACTTTTTTTCTTTCTCCTAGCTTACTGCTATCCTAATGTTGCTTTCAAACTGCACAGTCCTAAATGGCAGGAATGGAATAATCAGTTGCTTTAAAACTTGCCATTTGAATGGAAAGTGAAATATAGCTTAAACTGGGCCTGCCTGCTTCATGTGCTTTCTGTCTGTGAAGTCCATGCAGAGGTTTTGCCTTCTTTATTTGCAGGCTCCAGTGAATCTTTGCTTGTGTGTTTAAACAATTTTGCTTCCGTGTTTATGATTTTAACAACTGCCTCTGGTAAATAACCTTGCACATGATTCCTATGTGTACTAGGGCTTATGTTATTCATTGTTCCCCTTATATCAATCTAGCTTTATTTCTGAAGAGTCCAAAAAATGTTCATCTCTTTGCTCTGTKTTCACCCTCTTGAAAGTTCAAATTGTTAGAGGTAGCCTTGCATTTGTGGGTGAATTCTTTCATGTATGTTCTCCTCACTAATGGTGCTTGGTCTGCTGTAGAAATATTGTCTCCATTGAGACTCGTCTCCTTGAAATATCTTCTCATTTTCTAAAGGATGAAGACAAGGTAAAGTAGGCTGCCTTAAAAGAGAAGAAAAGAAAACACTACAGTAGTTCAAGCTCATTGTTCTAGAAGAATATGAGTTACCATGTGGGAGCTCTTCATGAGTTTACATTTGGATTTCTTTAATGAAAATCAATGAGAGTTTTTAAAGCCTTTTCAAATCATATTAGTTATAGTACAACCTCAATGAAAATTGGAATGACACCTGTATGGGTAGAGTAAGTGTAATTCAGGTATGAAGTATGCACCAAAACATAAATTCATTCTTTTTAGTCCAACAATGCAAGACAGTAACATCTCTTGACAGTCATATGCAGGAAGAATGGGGGGTAAGCTAGCACGGTCTACCCCCTTCTCACATCCAAAAGGGGTTGCTTAAAAGTCAAGCCATGTCTTTCTGTTCCAGCAGCAAAATCTCCCAACAGCTGCATCTCTTCATCACTCAGGAGAAGAGCAGAGGTAACCTTGCAGTGATGGCAGGAGAGGAGAGCACAAATACACTTTTTTTTTTTTTTCCGAGCACGCATTTATTTTCCAACTCCTAATATGTGAATGCTTAGATTTTAACCAGTTTCCATCAAGTTTTGATGAAGAAATTCCAATACATCAGGAATACATCCATGTACATGCATTCTGTGCACTTTCTTCCTGTTCTCTTTGTTGTTGTGACTGGGGTTTTTGTAGCAAGATAACCTCACAGACTTCACTGGGGTGCCTCCTGATTTAAGTGCGATCAGGACCAGTGCTCTCCTACTCTGGGGGCCAATTTTGCTCATTMATCTTCTGGGTTATGCTTTTCTGACTTCACAAAATCACTTTAATTCCAGTTAAACTATTTCATTTTACCAGTGACCTCAAAATGTGTTACCTTGGTTATAAAGAAGAAGGTTAAGGCTTTTGTCTCAGAACTAGCTCATTCAGTTAGGGGACAGATCCTGAACTACTGTAAAATGGCATAATAAAAATTGATTTTAAGGGAGTTACACTACTTTGCATCAAGTGAGGATATAGCCCTTTGTAATGCTTCGTTCTGATTTTTGCATGGGTTGTATTATTGTAAGGTAACAATTAATCCATGGCATGCATCTAGCAGCTAGTGCAATGGAAAGACCACAGTGGGGTACAAACCAGAAGCTAGTAAAATTTACTCAGAGACAAGCTTTGAAGGCAGTCAAAGAGCCACTGATAGAGTTCAAATGCTCTTTGTCCTGGAAAAATAGAGAGTCCATTTTGTCTGCTTTTTACATTAGCACCTCCTACCTTGCTGGAAGGAAAGGAGGGAAAGCTGTAATCCCAAGCTCTTTTTAACAGAAAACAAACACTAATGAACCCATTGCTCTCATCAAAACTTCTAGCTGTATGGAAAGAAGACCCAGCCTGAAAAGGTGTTTCCCAGGTTTTTACAGGCAGTTTACACCCCAGAAAATATGAGGTAGTAAAGTGAATTTCTCCTATGTTGTTTTCCTCTTTATTTCCCACCACCCACAACCGCTGCAATGCAGTCTAGCAGATGTTGCCAGATTACGGTATAATACCTATAGCAAAAGATCTGGCTTTGAGCTGCTGGGCACCAAGCAGTTTCCAACAAAGATGAAGTACTCAGTTCAACTCTCAAGTTCACAATGCTCAAGCAGGGCACAGGATCCTCAACACTTGGCAGGAACTACCTCTTGACTGTGAAAGAGTTCATCAATAGCAGTCTCTGCTACCTAAGAAGGAGAGTAGGTATCATCAGATCATTATAGGACTACCACAGCAGACTGGTTTGTTTCCCAACCCATAGAAAAGTGTTCTAAATTTTTCAGCTAGTTAGGCCATAAGTCCTTGCTTCATTCCTCTTGGATTGAGTCATTCATGTATGATTGTAAGAATCTCTTTGCACTAAACTGATATTCTCTTCTACTTTATATCATTATTCTGGACCTAAAAAGACCTACTATTAGGAAAGCATCTCTTTCCTTCAGCAATTCCTCCAGTAATTTGGAGAATGAACTAGAATTAGAAGAGTATTTCCTTCTCTTTAGTTTTCTGGACAGGAAGCAATGTTTTATGTAGTGCACTTGCTTTCTGCAGCCTTTTCAGCTAGTGTTTTTTCCTCAGAAGGTCATCACCCTGTTGTCTTTGCAAATTAATCTTATTCTCGTGTTCAAAGAGGTTCTGAGGCTCACTGCTTTTACTAACAGATAGATACAATTTCATCTGTACAGCATCCAATAGAAAACAATGCTTTTATCCTTATCCCTACGTATAAGGATCGCATGGAATCCCATCTGAGCCACTAAGTGTTCAGTGCTTTCGAAGGGTCCTGTTTGAGCTGATTATACCTCTGTGAGGCTGAAGTGGGAAATTAAGTTCAACTGTTATCTATTCGCTTACCTTATCTATTTCCAGATAAAGTTGTTTTCTCAGTTTTATCTGTGGATTTTATCACTAAAATTTGAAGTTTGGTGTAAATCACCTTCTGCTTTTTTCTGACCCAGAAACTTCATAGTGTACCCATTAAAAGGGCTATCCAATTATATTTCGTAGGACAAAGACTTTTTTAAAAATCTGGAAGTCTGCAGCTTGCCTACGTGTCTTTAATGGCAAAACAATAGTGTTAGAGTTTCCACATGAAGAAGTACTAGATAGAATGAAGATTATTTTAACATTGTTCACAGTAAAATCTGAATTCTTTTTTCCTACTTGGACACTACAAAAACCAAGATGTTTTTCTTCATGAACCTTTGAAATCCAGTTTCAGCTTTGACCTCCTTATCCCTGGCTAGGTCTATGCCATTATGCCAACACTAATCTAGACAACAAACTTCCAGCACACAAATCTGCCCTCTTTACTATATACAGTTGCTTAATGGAAGCTTGTTTTGTAGACTGAATGGGGAAAAATGTCAATATTTATAATTAAACACTGGTGTCATAGTGTTTCCTTTATATACAAATATATAAGAATTATATTCTATTGCTATCATTAAAATTAGCATATTTGTTGAAATGTTAGTATGTCTGGCAAAGTAGGATGGGAGATAATATGTGCAGATGTATGTGCAGAATGCGTGTTTGTGTATCTCTATGTATCCTATTATACAGCACTTAATAATGGACAGATCTCAGAATAGCATGTAGGATTCTAGGAAGTGGAGTTGTAAAACATCTAGTTAAAAATGCAATTACTAGTCTGAAATTTTGCCTACTAAATAGAACAGCATAGGCCATAGAAAAGAGATGGCTTTATTAGAGGATGAACTTAGTTACACTGTATAAACAGTACTTCAGAGCTTTTGGGCTTATTCTCCCTGGCGTGAAACATGGCTGTCAGCCACAGGCACTGAGCAACTATGCTATTTTGCTTCAGGATCTGATTTTCTTGTGACTGACTAGACTGATTTCCATTTACAAAAATCAATTGTTTTATCCTTAATTTTCTATATTTTCTCTGCAAATGAAAGTATTGTTTCAATGAAAGTTATATTTTATTACTTTCAAAGTAAATTTAATAAATCTGTGCCTTATTTACTACTACTGAGACTGAAAATGAAGAAAATTGTACATTAAGGGAAATTATAAATAGAAAAAGAATTACTGTGGCCAAAATTAAAATATCAAAATGTCATCCTGTCATTGCCTACTATTAGATGCTGTTGGTGACATTTCATGCTATAAGATCTTCTCAGAATCTTACTTTTTGTCAGTATTTTATAATGCAGTAGAACAGGATATTGTCATCATGTACTTCAGTCTGGAAGGAATTGAATATATGGTAGTGCATCTTGATTACTTGAATTGTCAAATTATCCAAAACTGATGCAGTTCTACACTTCTTTTTGGCATGAAAAGTTCTCACTGACTTCAACAGCAATTCTCTGTGTTAAACAAACAAAGGATACTTACTCTGTAACTGCAATAAGGCTTCTTTTCTCTATAAGCTTGTTTTGAAAAGAGCATAAATTATTCCYGAAGGCTGCTCCACACATCTGTTTAAGGTCTGATTCTACAATTCCTACGAAAGAACACTTGTTGATAATCAAAGGCCAAAGGTCTAGCAAAGAATACATTTTCTTTCAAATAAGAAGGCAGGACACCAAACTCCCAAGAGCTTGGGAATTCCAGCTTAACGAATTTCTTCCCGAGTTTGAATCATGCTTAGTAATCTCTCATGTTTTCAAAATGTGCAAAAATAAACAAATATGGTGAACTACAGCAGGGTATGCCATAAACAAAAAACGTTAAGAACCTAAATGTAATAAATTGATTATAATAATTTATTGCATAGCTTTAGTGCCACCTATATGCAAGGAATGGTGCAAGAAAGTTAAAACACATTCCTAGAAAATGTTGTTGATTGAACTGGTTCTGTCAGTTAAGTTCACCCCCAAAGTAATCGCAAATAAATTCATTAAGTAGGAAGCTGCTAACTTAATACTATGTTATTGTCTTCTAGTATAATGACATAATATTAATTTGTCCTACAAAGAGTTCTTTCAATTAACCAGCTTTACACTAAGACGCAATAGCAGTTTTCTATTATACTGCTTTAAATGAGGTTCTTGCAATTACATTTTGAAACTACTTTCATCTTTAAAAAAAAAMCACTTTAAAATCAAGCCTAAGAAATTACAAATATTACTGTTTAAATGCCTGTTGGCATATCAAGTTTTAATTTTAAATCATACAGAGCTTGAGCTGATTTTCATTTTGTCACTYTTACCTGTTTTATATTTCATATTGTGCACATCACTTGCAAGATTTAAATCTCAGTAGTTTGTTATTTGTTTTTTTGTTTTTTTCCCTGCATGACTCAATAGTTGAAAGATGCCAAGTGAAATCTTGTTCACTGTTGGTATTAACTTGCTACACACCAACTATCAAGCCTTTACAGGAACTGAGTTTCAGGAGTGAGTGCTTAGTTCTGTGGAGTGATTTTTTTTCTTTTTTTTTTTTTTTAATATCCAGGTAGTAAGAGCAAGTTGATAACCTCATCTATGCTACTATAATGTGAAGCTGCAAAATGGAAAGTCTCTTCATAAAATCTTTGCTGCCTTAAAAAAGGGTGCAAAACACCTATATCATTTCTCCAAAGACAGCATGAAATAGAGGCATATAGTCCTGCCAAATACAAGTAATTCAAACAATCAACATTTGCTATAAAAGCGACCAAATGTATGCTTTTGTATTTCAGTGTCTTTAGTACTCTAAATTACTATTAACAGTTTTGAATTCAAGCATCAAATGCTGTATAAAATGCTGTGTTTTGGTAATATATGCTAATATTTGGCCCTGGCAGTAAGAACTGCACAGAAACTTTCATGCAAATCATTTAACTAAGGAATTTCTGAACATGATGCGGTAACATGGATGCAGGTAGGTCAATAACATGTCAGAAGGCCAGCAGTGTTTGAAATGGTTGTAAGGCCTTGATCTTCTGTCTCCTGGTCTTTAACAGGTCACTGACAAATAGAGCAGATAACTGCTATCAGAATATTACTGTGTTAATGCTGCAAAATATGGAGAGGATTCATATTTGTGTTTATGATGACTGCTGAGGAGTTACCGTATTAAAGCAGTGTGCAGATGCATCCCATACCATTGCATTCAGCGCCTTGGAAAAAATGCAAGTGCAATGCTATACAAATACTATGTCCTTTAACAACTTACCTCTCCAACAACACATATAAGCTTTTCTAACTGGCATTTCTGCTTCAGAATGGGACAGTCCAAATTATATTGGGATTCCTAGCACTGCTCCTCACACGAGTACTTTCTGTGCGTACTTGTAGGCAAAAAATGAGCCCCGTAAATGACAAAACTCCCTATGACTTCAGCAGGGCCAGAATTTTAGCTCTGGGATGAAGACACCAAGATGACTGCTCTTTCTAAATCCTTTCTCTAGATCATACTTTACTCAGAATATCACCTTAAGTGTCTAATAATCAATTTTCATCTGAGATTGAGATAAAGAAGCATGTTACAATGTGATRGCCAACCTGCAAAGAATCTCTCTTTTTTTAGTTGAAAAATATTATAATTCATTTTCCAGTTTTTCAAGGCAGAGACTTTAAACACATCACTGATCACTAAGCGTTGTTTAAGTTGTCCTGTAATTTGAGGTTCCTTTTTATGACAGATCCGAAATAGATCTTGAGGAGGCCATAGAAAAAGAATGCCATCTCTTTAAAAAATCAATAGCTTTCAAGGCTCAGGATGGCCTCTGTACTGAGATTAATAAAGCCTGACAATACATTCTGAATGCAAGCAATGACTTCTATTACAAGGGGAAAAATGAAAAAGCTGCTATTACTGACATAGTCAATAGATTGCACCTCAGTGTATACTGTACTTTCTACATTTTTAATATAAATGTGTTCAGTTTCAGAGACGAGAGCATTATCAGCATTCATTTTACTTGAGGCAATAATGTGAGAAGTTGTGTCTTGTGCAATAAATAAATAACCTGTCTTTAAAACCATTTACTCAGATTGCTTTTCCCAAATGATTATTTAGAGGTGCTCTGTAAGGTGCCATATACCAAAACATCCATGGTATAAAGCTTTTATAAAATACAATGTCTTTATTTTATACATACTATTTTTTGAGGGGGGTATTTTTGTTTTGCTAATTCTAGAAGTATTATAATGGCAGTCTTGTACAGTGGTGGGATGGCATAATTTGATGTGATAAGTTGTAAAATGCAGCTTGAGGCCCTCTGTTTCTCAGAGGTTCTCTGTGGTTATGAAGGCTTGCCACTACAGGCGAAAAATCTATTGTGATGATTGGCAACTATGCCTCTTTCAATTTGAGATTTATCTCTTTCTCCAATCACAGTTTTTGGACTTGAAAGAATGGAAGAAATTATCTTCTCTCTATAAATGTACATAGTCAGATCTTCATAATCTCTGTAACACCCATTTGTTTTAAGTAATGGTCATCTTTACGTAAATGGATCAAGTTAGATGGCACTTAATTATAAAATAAGATTTAGAGTTAATTCATGCTGTGTGCAGATCTCTTCTTCCCTGCATCTGACTTGGCAGGTACATTCATGTGAACCAAATCTTTTCAATCTGATGAGAAGGAGAGTGAAGGAAAGTGTATATTGCATGTGCAGCTTGTAGAAACATAAAATGAGAAATAATCACCAGGCTCTAGATTACTTCTAACAATATCTAACATTGAAGGAGGTGTTTTGTACTCATTTTATTGCTGAGCATAACAGATTTGTCTTTTAACATAATCAGAACAATGAGCCTGATATAGCTCTTATGCCTCTTTTACATCACCACAAATGTGCTGATTTCATGGAAGTGACCCTTAATTTACACTGTTGTAAAGAAAGAAGAACCAGGCTGTAAATATATTAGGGAGGAAAACATAACTGTCTTAGACTTCTAGAGACTCTAAGTAGAAAACAGAGGAAAGATTTATTTAGAGTGGCTCAGGGGTTGTAGCTAGCATAATAGGCTATAACTGAGCGCAGGAAATTTAGGCTGACTGGAAACAGCATGGTTTACTGCTCCATGGCTTAGCTATCCATGGCTCAAGCTAAAAACTTCATTGGTTAACAGATGGACACATTTCTGACTATAGAATAAAGACATAGGTGGAGGTGAAGATATAATAATATCCTTTATTCCTTTCTAATTGTATACTTTTCTGGTACTAGATCTGATTTCTAACTCTCAAATATCTTCCCTTTCTGATGCCTCCTCCCAACTTCAAATGGCTGATTTTGAATGTAGACTGAAAAGGTTGCTTTTTGCCTATTCAGCAAAGAAAATCCTTTTTCACAAATAAGGGTGCTCTGTATTAAGTCTTCTGGAATACTTCCTCTAGGTCACCTGGGAGACCTAATTTAGAAATACTGGGAAGGCAAAACTGTTACCATTTTCTGTCCTAAAACTCAGCACTGATCTGATTATTTTTGACTGTGATTCCAGGTTATCTACCTAATTTGTCTACAGTGCAACATGTGTTTTCCCATGAGAAACATATTGATTTCGTTGTTGCCCTGGGGAAATCTAAACAAAAAAGATTATATACAAGAATTCTTTTTCATAAGAAGGAACGCCATATACACAATAAATGACAGACTTGCGTTTAGAAGAGTGTTGAAATCAAAGTGTTTTGAGTCTACACTTTCCAAAATAAATTGCGCATTGCAAAACATAATGTTCTGCATAATTAGATCTTGCAATTTCAGCATCTGCACTGTGTATCAACCTCTAAGAGAAGTGGTAAAYGCTCTGGGTAGTAGTAACCAGTGAAAGAAAGTGATGCCCACCTACAGAGCTGTGGTTGTATGGACTCTTACTCAGGCATTTCCCATTTTCTGCCTGACAAAGTGCAGGGAGAGCTGGTTTCCTAGTGCTGTCTTTCCCACCTCTCCTATCTGCGACTCTTGCATGGGCACAGAAACCACCAGAACTGGAAAAGCAGTGACACTTATGATGATGATGTCATTTGCATCTTTTCAGGGATTCAGCTCTGAGCTGCAATTAATGATTGCCCACTCATTTCATCTGAAGTGCAGTCATCTAGCTAATGACAGCATTTCTTCAGCTGGAGCTAAAGTGACAGATAGAATGGGGTTCTGTGAATCATACCATGTATGTGCAGGAAGAGATTATTCTAAATTCTAATTTGGTGAATACATCAGAGCAGCAGAGCTGAGAGACCCTTTCTAGCTCCTCCTGCATAGAAGGACAATATGAGGAAAATTCCTTAGCAAGTGCTTTTATACTGTCRTCCCTATTATTCCTCCCTCCCTTCCCCTTCCTTTGGATTTTAATGAGCGAGCAGCCTGAAGTTTAATTGTCATAGATAGGTAATGGCTAGAGTACAAACTTAAATACTGGAAAGGAACGTTAAGGCATTGACTGTTAGCATATTTTCCAAGTAACTTCTAAAGATACAAAAGGTGTTATGGAAAATTGAGATTTACACAAATAAAGACAAACCTTATAGGTTCTTCCTTTGAATTTTCCTTTATTATGTCATGTTTTGGGTTGGTTTAACATAAAGAAGACTATGTAAAAATGATCTTGGTTTGATTCTGTTGAAAAATTTTTTGAAATGTGATTTTTGTTGAAGAATGATATGCCATTATTTCTATTTATTGTTCTCATTTAATATATAGGTATAGTTTAGGTAGCTTTGATATTAATGACTCAACTTCAGTGGAACTCAGGTGTGAGTTTCAAGTACAGCTACAAATCCCGTAGTCTGTTGGAAGCAGAATGTGAAAGCCTGCACAGC
Source organism: Apteryx rowi (assembly GCF_003343035.1). NCBI lineage: Eukaryota > Metazoa > Chordata > Aves > Apterygiformes > Apterygidae > Apteryx > Apteryx rowi. Next base: position 3,083,115 of record NW_020447197.1, on the reverse strand, counting down.
TTCTATTATGCCACAGAGAACTAGATAGTCAAAGCTATCAAGTTTTTTAAACTATAAATCTGACTATTTCTTCTTATTTGTCAAGAAGAGATGAGCTCTTTTGAAAATACTTTTTTTTTTTATATAACAGAAAGGTGGATGGTGCTTCAGTACTCTACTGGATTTTGCTAGCATACAAGCTCAAAGAAAATTATTGCTTATCTAATTTTACATACCCTGAAAGCAATTCTGAGAAATAGGAATCATGAGTAATATCTTTACCAGTGCCATAAATCAGAGATTGATTTGCATACAAATGAAAATTCATACCAAAGTGCTCTATAAAGTAATAGTGCCCTAAGTTAGTGGATCAACACTGAAACATGACCCCAAGCTTCCACCCTGGAATAAACCAGAAATCAGGAAATATCTTCTATTGGGATTATTTGCTGTTTTTTGAACTCTGAACAGATTCTCAGCAGGATAAAATTATTCACTGGTCTTTGAGACAATGCTGTAGCTCTGCAAGCAATTCATTAAAATATTATCATCAATAGTATCAAAAATACATGAAATATTCAGTAGATAAATCACATTGCCAGGTCCTGATTGTAACCTGTAGCAATGCTAATTCAGAAATGTGAACTGAGATGTGTGAAATAGCACATTACAGAAGACAGAAGTGAACTGTCTACTTTTTTGAGAACCATTTCATCAGTGCCTTTAAAAAGAGGAAGGGGTGAGTTATGGGACAATAAAAACAAGTTCCGTCAAAGAATGATATTAGCCTTCTTAGAGAAGACATAGTRATGAGAGCTTAAAGAGTAGCTGGAATGAAACGAGGCAAAAAAAAAATCTTTAAAAAACTGGAACAAATTCTGAGACAAATTTGTGAGGATATTTCATAGGCAGTGGATCGCAAATACAGAAGTGGCCATTTTAGAGTTAAGAATATTAAACTAAATCTAGGCAACAGTGGTCAAGCTTGTACCACCTAATTAGAGGTTTCAAGAAGGAGTTCCATCTACAGAGAACAGAGAAAAAGCCTCCAGTTGAAATAGATTGGAAGATTGCAAATGGGATATGTAATTTTTATTAAAAGGCACGCAGCAATTTTCCCCATGGTAAGGTCAGCAGATGAAAAGTTGTGCAAAGTTTTTAGAAATGGAATGTGTTATTTAGAGCAGTCCCTCCCTTTAATTTTTGAATGTCTGAATGAATGTAACATTAATTACACATTTGCTTATTTCAGTGAAGACTTTTGTCTGGGCTCGATTTTTCTTGCTTGCTTTCCTTCTTCTTTTTTTTTTTTTTTAACCTTAATTAAGTATCTAAGCATCCCTGCAGTCCTGTTGACTTTATGCCTACTTCAGTAAGCCCTACTGAATCTGCATAAAGATTATTGAATCAGGCTGAAGGCTGAATATAAATGTATGCTAAAACCTGTATGTATGGACATAAAGGGTTTTTAAATATATTTATATAAATCTTAGAACTGTGACTTTTTAATTATTTGAATGAGTTACATACTGAGCAGATTTGTTGGCAATCTAATACCATTGGTTCTTGAAAGTATATCTACATTACAAAGTCTACTCCGTGCGTACTGGTTATCATATTAGCTTGAATGAAATTGCGTGTATACAGTCGTATGTAATTTGTCTCAGATAAAACAACTCATTGGTGTCCCAGGCCTCAATCCTGGTTTCCATTTACACTGTCAGTTCATAATTCACAGTAATTAATTGATACAGTCCTTAAGCCCCCTTCAGGAAATAATTAAATGAAACAGCAATATCATATTATATGGTGTCCATGGATCTAAAGGTCGGAGGGCTACTAAGGAAGGATGAGATATTTGCCTGGCCAGTGCAGCCATTTTGTGGTGGGGAGATAGATCTTCCTGGAAAAAAGATGCAAGTCCTTGGACACTTTATATTCAGTGATTTGGGAAGTCAGATTTTTACTTTTTTTTTTTAAGGCATTATTTATAGCCAAATTAATTCCATTGTTCCCTTTATTTTATGTTGGTATGTTTAAGTATCTTGATCTGTGTAAGAAAGCAAGCCAAGGCTCTTTCCACTTTTCCTCCTTTGCAGCTATCCAACTCCTCTGTCTTCATTGCTGGAAACTTTGAACTGATCCATCATTGCAAACAAGGTGAATTTAAAGTCCTAAATCAGTTCCTATTTCAGACATTCAGTCAGGAGTGCTTCTGCGGCAATCAACCCCCACAGTGTTTAACAAACAGCGGTGATTACGTTGATTGTACCAGACCGCACTGACCGTGTTAGGTTCCCAGGTTAGCCTTGCGAGAAAGATTCAAATGATCCTGAAGAGGGCATGGGAAGAAGTGTCTGGAGAGGAAAATGGAAATCAGTGAGGAGGAGACTGGCAAAGGTGAGAGGGGGAGAAGGAAGGTTATTGCAGAACTGTTTGTGAGACAGGATCCGCTGCTGCCAGAGAGCTTGTTGGTTGCTAAAATAAAACATTGTTTGGGGATGGTACAACAGGCCAAATAGTTTCATCTTTAGTTTGCTTTGCAGATACTGTTTTTTGTGTGCAAAATTTCTTCTGCTTTACTTCCATGTGTGCTCAGTAATATTTTAATTTAACTTCTCTCTGAGACTACTTCATTAACTCAGCTGTAATTCTTCTGGAGCTCTTCCACAGAAGTGGGGTGTCACTTCTTGGAGGCTCTCTGTCCTGGCTGGCTGCCCCTCTTTATGCAACAAGACTCAAAATCAATGATTTGAGCAGATTTGCTACACTAAAGGGGATAATCAGCCACGGTGGAGCCTGCTGGATTGGCCAAACTCAGACACTTGTAGAGAAGCTCCCCAAGAACTGCATGAGACATTCAGGACAGAGCCTCAGCCTACAGCTGTGAAAGGAGTCATTAGAGATGCTTGGTGGGAAAATGCTTAACAGCTGTTAACATTCTCCCTAGGAAGTTAAAGCCTTCTCAAGCTATAATTGTCTCTTAAATGAAGAAGAATGTATATAGAAAAAAAAATTATATATGGCCTTTGTGTTGTTAGTATTGTAGGGAGATTATACTATATGTATATCATATATTTTCAATATATTACACAGATTTGGTACAGCTTACCAAGGACAGCGTAGCAACATTTTAGAGGCTAAGCTCTTCTCAGGAGTAAACAGCACGGCTTCATCAGAGGTGATGAAATGTCATGCCCATTTCCTCTGTGGCTGCACTTTGGAGAGGAAAATCCATTTAACACTTACTCYGCCTTTCTACAAAGTCCCTGAGTGAGCATGGAGTGCTAGCTTGGGCATAAAATGAGTAATATCTGCCAACATTGGCTTTTAATTTAAGACTATGTATGTGTCCTGCAAACCTACTTACAACTGCTCCTTTGAAATCTATGGGAATGTAAGAAGATGAAGATGTTAGATAAATTAAAATAGCCTCCGTTTACCCTCATCTGGGCTGTGTGAGATGTGAAAACTACGTCAAAATTTGAGGGTAACTAGTTTTAATTTCCATCGTTTTACATATAGTCTCTGAATGTTGCCTACTGTATGTAGTGCCACCAGATGATTATCTTAAATTCAGTCTACTCTGGGGAGTGTTTAAGGGAGCTGCCAAACTACTGTTAATATCCCAGTGGTCTAGCTATGCAATTTAGGTATGACAGTAATTTTGCAGTTGGTCAAATATTTAGCATAGTTTCCAGGTATTGTGGTAGATCAGTATTGTACGTTTTGAAACAATCAGCTTATTGGAATACAAATCAGTGTATTGTGGCAGTATCGTTCTTCCAAGTTCATATTTCTCTGCATCACGGTACAGCAACATGCTTTCCTAGATTAAGAACTCTTTGCTGAAGAAGTCTAGGGAGAAATTAGCAGAGGACTTCAGCTCCATCCTTCAAGATGAATTAATTTGGCCAGGTTGCAAGGAGTAATAAATAATTGATCATAGGATGCACAAGATGTACTGTAATCGGTGGCATTAGTTACATCCTTGATCACTGTGATAAGTTTGGATAAAACAGAAAACATTGTCTACAGAACTAATTAATTGAACATGCACTGTAACAACTTTTCAGACTTCTTATTTACAATATTATCAGTAATAAACTTCGATGTACCTATTGTTTAAAATGGAATGTACATTTAAAAAGGTCTCTACTAAGATGTGTAAAACCACCCATTTGTTTGTTAAAGCTAGATGTTAATTCAGATTGAAATACCTGCCAATCTCCTCACTAAAGAACCAAAATATTTCCCTACATAACATATATGTTATCCTAAGTGATCACTGTTGCTTGACTGCATCTCATAGAAAATGCAGCGAGAATGTCATGCAATGTAATCATCAGGTAATTAARGCTGTGTTATATATCGAATTAGGTATCTGTTACAATTTCAGCTGCAGGATATCTGAGTCAAATGTAGTGTGGCAGGCAAAACTTAAGTGAATATGAAAATGCCCCATTTTGCTTACAGAATCCTGCCCCGTTTTGCTTTCAAAATCTCACAGACAAAAAGAATATTGTGAGTCTTGTTCCATTGTGATTAGAGATAAAACCAGAGAAAGCTGATTGCTTGTGTAAACTTACAGGTCTAAAACAAAAAAAATAGCATTCCCATAGACTGGATTATCACGAGCAGTGACTTTTTCATGTTCTCTTTATGTATATAAGGATGTTCTACAAGTGTTTTCTCTGTGTTCACGCCAAATTGCGTGGCTGTGCTTAACAAACTGAGGTCATTTGTGCCACAGTTGTTACAGGCTATTAAAACCCGGCGTGAAATACTTCGAGCGTTCATCTTGCAGTTGGCAGCAGTACTGTGGGCTGATAAGCACTGGAACCCTGTGATTGACATCAGCCCTGGGGGAAAAAAAAAAAAAAGCTTGGGGTTTTAGTGTATATAAAGAACAGGTATTTCAATAATGTAGTTAGTTTAGCTAAATGCACATTAGTGTCTTATTTTGGAGAGAAAGAAAGTTGTCAGAGAATTCATGCCCATTCCTCGTGGTTTCATAAAATGGACTAAAAGCAAGGACAGCTATAAAGCTATCACTCCTCTTCTTTTCACTGTTTATTGAGTGATCTCTTTAATGGACTAATAGTCTCTGGCTGTGATTCTTGAAATGACAATTTTGCAAAGGAATAACACAATCGTCCTGTCAATCACAAATATATTTTTTTTCAAGGGCAGTAATTAAATAAACAATAGTATTATTCAGTTGCTAAATTAGAAATACAAAACATAGGAATAGAAACTTCTCTGGAAGACAGAGAAAGTGGAAGGCTAAGACCTTGGCTAGGGCCGGGAAGAGGTTTGTAATTGTGTTGTTGTCCGAGCATTGACTGGCTGATTGAACAGCCTTGGAGGTGTCCGCAAGCTGTCAGGCCAGGGAATTGGAGTTAATGGACACCTAATATCATGATTGAATGGTAAAAGYGGAGCCTGATCTCTTTGAGGATGGAAAATCAATAGTCTATTAGATTTGTCAGGATGACAGGGGGAGAAAAAAAGCAAGTGTGTGCTGTATTTGCTTGCATTACCAGGGCTGCTCTAATTAAGCGCCCACCTCGAGATGGAGGGGACCTGCAGAATTGAAGAGGTAATGAGATTCAGGCTTGAAGTAAATGAAGTAACTGCAGTATAAGGCATGCTGACAGACAATTAAACCTCTTTATCAATGCAGCTTCTTTCCAGAAATAAAATCTTATATGGCAGCTATAAAATAAGGCGGAGCCTGGTACGACTGTAAATCTTACTGCAGTTTGTGGTTGTGCTTATTATTGTTCAAGTTGTTTTGGAGTTGTTTTCATCAAAATTGTAGATGCACTGGTTAATGTTGAACTTTAGAAATGAAAGTTTCTGCTCGTATGAATACGTGTCCTGCCTAGGATTACTCTGCATCAGACCTATATTCTTTCACTATTAACTGCTGATATCTGACAAGACACTTGCAGCGCCCTGATAGCACGGGAGGTCTGGGTACCTGCCAGCTGGTTCAGGGGCACAAGGTACTTCTCACTCTTTTTCTTTTTTCCTTCTTGCCATCAGGAGGTGACTGATCTGCCTAATTTAATCAACATGTGGAGATCACCTCCAAACCTGAGAGTAAATGTAATGCTTCTGACATTGCGAGAGTTAGGAATGAACCTGCATTCACTGGAGGTCAGTGCCGTATGGAATTGCTCAGTTGGCTTTAACCTTAAAATCTCAAGGGTTTCAGATAGTACACACACACATGCACACACAAATATACAGTGTTACTATGTCTGATCTCTTCCCTAATTAGTGAGGCTGAGCAATTAAAGGGTTTGCAGGTTGCAGGTTTCTTGTTGTGGGAGAACTTTCTACTTTTGCCGTGAGCAGTGGCAGCAGAGGTGTGCCTTTCTTTTCAGAGTTTAAGCTGATTGCTGCTGCAGGATCACGCAAGTGTGCAGAGACCTCCGTTTGTGGTATTGCATCATTTTTCAGAAGGCAAAATTCTGGGGGAAGAAATTCCTTTACCTTACAATCCCACTTTGCTCCACACCTGAAGCGACTGGTTTTCGTTGTAGCAAATTGAAGCCCATCTATTGTGTGCTCTGTTCCCAGAGGGGGAAGGCAGTAGATACTGTGGAAAGGTAATTACAATTTGAAGTTGAAAATATATAATGTGGGTTACTTAATACTCATTACCTGCCATTTTGATTAACTGAGTTAATCGTAATATTAGTTGCTGAATGCTCCAAACGGCAAAATTAAGACAGGGTCTATGTATACATATCCACAACTGTGCCTTTACTTTTCATTTTTGCAGTAATTTGTGAGGGAATTTGCAAATGCTTTACAAAACTTCTTTGATCAAGGAATGTGGTTTTGTCTTCAGTGACTGGTTTGTCTAGACCCTTCTAAATGATAACCTGCATGAAATTCCTAAGTAAGCTCAGAGGCAACGCCACACGGTTTATTGTGCTGAGTTGTATTTCTGCGAATAGAAGTTTCTGCTAGATGCATAGAACCTCGGAAACTTTATGTAATGGTCACTAATACTTTTGTTTTGAAGATTGTAATTGTTAACCTGTTAAAATGAAAGGCTGTTCTACCTTACTCTGTTTCCATCATATGTCTCTAATATAATATATATTAGAATATGAATTTAAATAATTCAGTGTATCTAGAGAAGTATAGGAAGCATTTTGTAAGTGATAGAGCTATTGCTATAAATCTGCTGTTTCTTTCAAACATCTGCACGTATCCTTTGCAGCTGCACATTCATTTCGTTGACTTCCCTTTGTTATGGATTCACATTGATTTGAAGTTATGAAATTCATTTCTACTGGTTACTGTATGTTATTTGACTTTATCTCCATTTAAAGTTCCACTGATTGAGCTTCATTTCATCTCAAAATCCTTTCTGCTTTGATCATATTTATTTTTTTCATTTACTTATTTCCATTGCTGCTGTGGTTATACCAGGCTTAATATAAAGAAATTAAGTTTCAGACTGTAGCTCTCTTCAGTCTGGACTTTTCCCAGCTAATGCAGTCTCTATGCAGGTTCAGAGGTGGGGTAGCTGTAAGGTCTTCACATTTTCTACATAAGAAATTGTAGTTTGATCCCATATCTTTTTATAAGAATTTTATTACATACTGCGGTGATTATTCTTATGCATTTGTTATATAGATGCATATCATATATGTCTGATATCTCAAATATATGCTGAGCACGCTTCTGGCACTATTCTCCTGTTAGCTTGTTTTGGTTAATAGATCAAATGAATGACAAGTGACAGTGGTTTAAACTGAGTGCCTAGTATGATTTGCCTTCACGTCTGCTGTAGCTTGGAATACAAATGGATATGGGTGTGATGACCTTGATTTAATCTTTGGAGAATGTTTGTAGAACATTAAAAGTTGTCATGGTGGTGAACTAATCAACTCGTGGGAGGATCTGGAGCAAGTGCCTGATAGTGAAAGCGTTTGACATTTTCTGATACGTAGTGAACACCTCACTGAGGGGACCTGATCTGCTGGGAACTGCATGCGCTGAGGCTCTCAGGGGCAGTGGTCACCATCTCCCTCGKTCAGGTCTTTGAGCAGCAAGGATTTAAGTTCAGGTCTTACTGTCGAGTTTTGTGACACTGCTGAGTTTTGTGGTTTGTACGCTGCTTACTCGTGTTCTCTCTTTTCTCTGTTGACACTAACCAGTCAACACGTTGCTATTTCATTTGAAAAATAAAATGAGGATGATATACCAAAGGTTTGGATTTTGTGTTGAGTAGTTAAAGTTCATTGTCAGTCTGATCCATTCTCTTAGGAAAGGGATTTTGCGCTCACAGCAGCATAAACTTAGCTTAGTAAGACAGTCTGTGGTCCCTAAAGGTGCAAAAAATTAACAACTTTCAATCAGAATTTTGAACTGTACCATAGTAAACGTGACTCCCTGTAGAAAGTCTAGGACCAACATTCAGTTACAACTCCTGGAGTCTAAATGTACAGAAATGCAAAATAAATAAAGGGCCTTACTCAAATGCAATAGTCGCCTGAAATAAATATATTGTAGTAACTTTAATGTAACAATGTGATAGATTCTAWGAATTAAACAGATTAGCTTTCCCTGGAGGTGGCAGGACTCAGGATATTTTTTAAAATAATGGATAGACTTAACACAAAAGCTTAGACCCTCACTGACAGCATCACTGATACCTTGGCTGCAGCTACCTGCTATTTATACCAAGAGAACTGCAGCTTCAGTCGCCCCGCTTATCTTAGCTTGGCACTTAAGAACTGGAGAGAGGGAGAGACGGTAGACCCTGATACATTCATGTTGATGTTGGCAAAATACATCTGTTTCAAATGGAATACTGATTTTTGACAGTCTGGCTGAAATGTGATCCATTAAAATACATATATCATTGTAGGCTAGTGCAAACGTGGCTTTATAAATCGTTCTTCTGACATACTGGTGTTTCAGGGATTTTTCTTAACACTCTAGTTTTCAATGTATGCTTTTCAGGAGAGTTCAGTACTTCTCTGTCAGAGTAACTATATTAATGCTTAACAGGAATGCAGGAAAGCCTACTTATTTGTTTTATTGCACTGGGTACTTAAAAGTAGCTAATGCTCAATTTTCTTTATTTAGATTACACCTTAAATATAAGAAGAACTAAGATAATATTTTACAAGTTCTAACCTGTGCTTTTAAAATGATTTTTGAATATAGAAACCAGAATTCCTTTGACAGTCTTCAATAAAATACTTTTGATTTTCTCTTAATTTGAAAAAAGGAAACAATTCCATAATCTAACATTCTAACACACTGATAAACATAACAAATCATAATAAAGAAATCACATTGTTTTTAAATTCTGGAAATTTTCTATTTAACTTTTAAATTCAATGTAGCTATAAATAATCATTCTATAATTTTACAAATCAGAACAGATAGATAAACTGTTTTTCATTTCAAGTTCTAGTCCCTTTAGAATTGTTTTTTACTTTAGATTTTGTAGTGGCTCTCCCTTAAGTCCTAGAGAAGTTGTTACCAAGGCTAACCAGCACCATGTAAAGGTATGATATAGTCTAATCCAAAGGCCATATAAGTAGCAAAAGTCTTCCCTCTTGCTTTACTGCATTTTAGGCAAAGTCCGTAATTTTTAATTTCCATACGTGTTCTTCCTGATCCYTGTGAATGTGTTTCTTTATCTGCTTGCATTATTTTGCCAAAAAGGCTAGATCGTTAGGTTCAGTTCTCATTTTAAATGTCCTGCTTTTAGATTTAGATGTCGAAACTACTGATGAGTTCAAGACAGATTTGCTTGTAAATAATGCCAAACATTTCTGGTTTGACTTGAAAGAATTGAGGGAATTAAAAATATCCAGCTATGAGTGACAAGTTAAAACCTTACTCACTAGACTCAAAAGATTATGAAATTATAGTTTAATATGTATGCACTCCAAAATTTTAAAGCATAATATAGATAATTCTAGTAGCTCTATAAATATGTAATTCAGCTCTTCAAGCCTATTTTTCTGATGCTGTGTTCATTCCAACTGTAAATTTAAACTAGACTGTGTCAAAGAAACAATTACAGTTTGTCACAAAAAGGAAAATTTAAACCCATGTCCTTTTCTTTATAAATTATTAGACATATAAAATGTGTTATTTTCCCCTTAAATTTTAAATTCATTTAATGTCAAGTTCAGTGCCTTCTGGGTACAAGGTTTTATGTACTTTTCAAGGAGGATTTATTCACCTAAATTTTGCTTTGGTTTAAGAGAAAAAATCTTTTTAAAAAAGTTCTCAGTGTTTGCAAAGAGGCATCTGAAKGGTGCTGACCAATTTGTGTTTAGGATCATAAATTACACTCCATTCAGCTTATTAGAATACAAATTGTTCTTTTCAGAATGTACTTTAAGGAACACTAGACATGACGGAGCATAATGGGGGTAAATCTTCAATGAATATATTTTGTGTAAAATGGATCCATTTTGTGTTTAAGAAAAAAAAAGTTCTCTTTACGCAGTGCTTTCTGCAATGCAATTTATTAGCATTTTGTTCATAGGTATTGGAATTTTTCCAGCTGCATTCAGTTGAGATTATCTGACCTTGGATTTGGGTTCGGGTAATATATTCTTCCCAGTCTTCTTGGTGTATTCATGCAGTCTATACATTTTAAACAGAAAATATTGATTTGTTTAGGTTGTGAAAACAACGTATCAAGAAGCAGTTTACTACATTTTGCTTCTTTCTCAAAGACCCAGCTTCTTTTGATATTGCACATGCTCGTGTTATCTTTACCATGTAGCCTTAATGAATGCTTTATCTTTGGCAGTAATGTGCAGAGCATAAGTGGTATTGGCCTTGGAGGGCTTTTTGACTTAATTTGCTGGATGCGAAGCCTCTGTTTCCAATAATTTATTATGTTTCAAAACTGTCTCTGGGAATATAAAATGTGCACCTGAGGCTAGCTTTTATTTATTTCTAATCAATTTTTGAAGCCATGCTATTTTCTGGCATGAAAAAGTAGGTATCAGGCCACTTTTTTTTTTTTTTTTGGCCTCCCTTCTGCATCATATTTAAAACATTAATAAAATCTATATGATCGTATATTGATTTGTATAACACCTTTTGTAAGCTTTGAAGTGCCTAGCAGAATTTGTAAGCATCAAAATGCCTGTGTTAATTTCCAAAAATAAATTGATGGCAGATTAAGATAAGTATTTAATCACCAAAAAAAAAAAAAAAGGCAGCCTAACAAATGCTCCTGCTGAATCTCTCATACTAAAATTGATTCTCTTGCACTGATTTCAGAGTTTTTAAAGTATATATTAAAGAGCTTAACTAGTAAATTAGAAGACAAGATAAATGCAATGTAGCTAAATTAAAATTGCTGAGAGAATTTTAACCAGATTTCTACCTATTTATTTTGTTCTCTACTGTGCAGTAAAAATGAGCAAAAAGACCATTATTGGAAATACAGGATTCTGATTGTGTTGTTTTTGTTTAACTGGGAGCGGAGGGTGGTCTAACAGTTATGAGATTGACTGATGATGTACAGATCTGGACTCTGTTCCCATCTATGGGGTTTAAGCAAATCAGTGTACCTCTCTGCAGCCCCTCCTTTATTGCTTCTCCCGTTTAAGTTTTGAGGTGCTTCAGCAGGGTTTATCACTCATTAGGCATTTCTTCAGTGCTTACTCTGACCAGATCACAGTCTTGCTGGGAACCCCAGCTATTTCTATGAGGCATTAAAAAGAAAGGAAAGGAGCATAAACTCTCCATGAATGCCGGCTTAGAATAGTTTTTACCTTGTCTGCAGCTCACGTTCTGCGCAGTGAATGCCTCTTCATATACTCACCGCAGTTACTGGCTAGCTTTGGTCATTTTTCTATGCAGCTGGATAAATGGGGTAAAAACCCAGATGAAAAAGCAATGCAATAAATCTCCTTTATCACCTCCTATGAAAGCTAAACCTACAACCAGCAAAATAAATGTGCTTTACTTCACATGCCAAAGTCATCCTCTTGAAATCAATAGCACTTCAGAGGGGCATAGATTTAAACACGAGCATCAGTCCTCACCGGACCTAAGCTGCGATTTATGTGTGTGCTTCACTGAGGAATTTTGGCAGTCTTACCACAAAAGCATACAAAGATGGTTGGGTTTGGGCCTCATGGCAGCTTGTTTCCTGCGGACCTCAGGGCTGCTGCGATCCAGAAAGCTACGGAGCGATTGCAGCCCAGCCTGGGGCAGAGGAGCCGCCTGGGAGGGCAGAGGAGCAAGGGGGAAATTTTTCCTAACTCCACTTTCTCTTCATTTTCTATCTTATCTAATCACTTTGAGCTTTCTCCATTCTAAAGAGTGAGTTATTCTGCTTCAAGTTGTAAAGATATTTGGCCTTTTTAATTTTAAGAGACTTCCTGTCTTTTTGGTGAACTTACTGCCAGGAAAAGGTCTAGGCAGATTTACCTCAAAGCTTTAGCCCAGCTATGGTCCTAGTACAAGCTATTGAAGTGATTTAATTTTATTACTTCAGTACACTGTTTTTATAAGAAAAGTTGGTACATCACACAGTGCTTTGATGAATCAGAGCATTCTTCTCTCTCTTTCCTATTTGAGCACTTAATAGGCAAACTCCTTGCATGCAGCTGTAACACACTGCTGGTATTTTAAGCTACACTGTAACATGTAAGATTTTTTTGATATCGATTTGGCTTCATCTGCTTAAGTGACCCCTGGACAGAATACTATATTTAGCTCTGAACTTTGCTTTTTTTCTTATTGTGTATAAAGTGCCTGAACTATTTTTTTGTGTACATAAGCCTCATCTGACACTAGTTGGTACAAAAAAAGCTTGACATCAGAGAACCAAAGTATATTTTTTCCTTCCAACTAGGGAAGATGAACACTTGGACCAAAGGCTCTCATTGAAAATAATTCCTTAAATAATCACTTACCTTGAAGGCATTTGATCTGTGTGATCTGAAAGAAACTGCTGATAACTTCAGAGCAATAGAAAACTGTGTTAAAAATCGCTTTCTCCTGGGGACGAGAGTCCTGTCAGTCGCGTGGCGATTAGAGGTTTGGAAGCACGCCAGCCCATCAGGCAGCGTGCAAGTTCTCTGATGCCAATTGCATTAGCTTTCCTCYGCTAATGTGCTGCATAGCTAGGAAAATAAAAGAATGAAGGTCAACACACCAGCAGGTACCGCCTGTTATAGTGAGGGCTAGTCATCATGTTTGGGAGAATGAAAATGCATCAGAGTTCAGGCTGCGGGCTGGATGACCTTCTCCTGTGCCCGAGGTCCTGGGATTTTGTCCTCAAGTCCTAAGTGCAATGAGTGCTTGTCAGAGTCCTGTCCCAGGATACAATTTACTCTGAAATTCCTGAACGGACACAGTTTGCCTTCAACCACTGTGGCCTGCTATTTATGTGGAGATGCTGTGGGCTATGAACTGCAGACTGTAACCCGCCGCTGTACTCCGCTCTTACTCTCCCGGTTTTGTTCACTGTGAGGGCAGTAACACACAGGAATCGGTGTGGCTCGCGAGTAAAAATCGACGCTTTGTGATTGAATTGAACGCTACCAGGCAAGAAGTCAGGTACCTGCTTTACATAATTCTCCCAAAGGCATCTTGTTACGGAGATGTATTACAGAGATGGATGATAGACCCATGTGTCTACTGACTTATGTTAGCCATAATAGAGTAGTACCACTACATGGATGATAGATGATCCAAGATGATCGTGTGTTTGCAAAGTAATTAATTGCTACGTCCTTCTCCCCACTCAGAAGCAGGGAGAAAGAGCCAAACTTCTCCCAAAAGCAGCTTAAGTATGATACTTGTTGGGAGGTGAAGCTTATGAATTGAAGCAAAATATAAAAACAGGAGTTAAGCGTAAGAAATCATCAAAACACATCAAGGTGACCATATCCGAACTGTATCTAGTAATCACAAAGTAATTGGTTTAGTTATTGAGAAGCCTGAATCTAGTGCCTGTCCCAGCCCCAAAGGAGCGTGAGAGCCCGCCAGTCTGCGCTCCACCCTGCTCGGGATATACCAGAGTTTCCACGCTTGTTGTTTCTCGCCCTGCATGCACAACACTGTATTCTTTGCAAAGTGCTTTGGCAAGCTTGGAAGATTGGCACCACTGCTGACATAGTACCGCAACCTTGACGTCGCTCATCACTACAGAAGGAATAAACTATAACTCCCTAGGTAACAGTTGGCGCAGAGTCTAGCATCAATCAGCTTGTAAAATTGGTTGATTGACACTGGAATCTGCCTTGTGACTACTAAAAGARCTAGAGGAGCATAAAATTGTGGGAAAGAAAGGAAACTCTTTGGTACTGAATGACAAAAATCTAAGAGGTTATTTTTTTCTTAAACTGCTCTTAGTCCAAAGAGGGAAGGTTTTCTTTTTTAACCTCTCTTTTTTCAGTTCTACTCTGTAATAACCTCATAAGGGAGTTGGGATGTAAGGGTGGGGAACAATTTGTAATATTTCCTCATGACCATTATGTGCTGAATTTGCCCTTCAAGCTCGAAGTGACTTTGTTTTTTAAGTAATTATAAGGGGATAGACCTCCCAAAGCAAGGGAACTCTACTGTAGTTCTCTTTCCTTGTACCGATGATAATTAATGCTCATAAAACAGGGACAAGGGCGATATTGCAGCAGCTGCCCTTGATCAGCTTATAGCCTTAAAAGAAAACTCTCATTTCTTGCCTTTTAAATAAGCAGTGTTTGATTGCATAATATTATCTGTCATGGAGTGAATAAAAGCTGCATTATTTTGTCAGTTTAAAAGCAGTAACAACACGAATACGGAAACAATGAAGGAGGAGCATACTTTGTCATTAAAAGGCAAGTGGTGGATGACRTGGAGATTGAAGTGCAAGAAATATTGGTGTCATTTCTAATTGCCCAGTTTTATTCCTGTTGAATGAAGAGACGTATCCTCTGTGATTTTAATGGGGACAAAAGGTGAATTACATATAAACCACAGATTTGGCCTGAGATTAAATCCTTTACTTAGCTTTATGCAAATCTGAGTCTTCATGTTGCAGCTGAGACATGCCAATAATAGCAAGATGAAAAAATATTTCCGGTCTGTAGGTCTTGGAGGGGTTTTGATCAGGGCAAAGATGAGTTGTGCACCTCTGGATGACAGATTTTGCTTTGCACCTATTGTTTAGGTCATCTGTAACCATCCAAACGTTCTGCTCTTTTACAGGGCCTCTGACTTTGCAAGGCTTGTACTGAAAAAATAATACAAAACAAGTCCGCCATAACCTTGACTGCTTTAGAGGATAAATGTTCATGTAATTCACCAGTAAATTTTTTAGGATTAATATGGGGCATCCTGATACATAACACACTTTTTTCACTTCTGCAATCTTTCACTGGAGGTTCACAAAATCCTTGAGTAATAGCATGTAATTGCTATTCTTATGCAACTAGTCTGAAGACTTGCAGCAGTTTTCTAGGATTTGTCAGTATTACTACTGTTTGAGGTACTGATTTGGGCAAATACAGAGTACTTAGAGATTGCTATAAGATATGTGTGCATTTATATACAGCATAAACAGGGAAATAATGTAGACTAAAATTGGGGCTTTCTAATGTTTCCAACTGTAAGACGCTTTTTTGAGTTGCTGTTATACCTTTGTATTTGTACTGAAACCATAGGAGGAGTTAGTGTCAGGCTTAATTAAATGGAAAATTGGAGTGATTTTTTTCAGAAAATGAAACCAGAGGAGAAGAGTTAAGTTTTGCTTATATTAAGTCCTGAAAACTCTGTGAAAAACTATTTCATCCCCATATCTTGGGGCATTGACTTGAAATACTGAAATATGGAGAGGAAGCTTTTTATTCAGTGGTGTCCCTTTCATAATCTTTATACAAGCCCACCTTATTTTGCCTTTCATGCATGTTTATCAGACTTATTAGAAATCTAGATTTGTTTTTTCCATAATGTTGCACTGAAAGGAGGGGGCAGGGAGCAGTCCTCGTCCTAAGTAGTTTTGTTAATTTTGACTCAAAATTACAATAGTAATTGTAATCCTAAAATTAAAATTCTAAATTTATTTTTGGAATTACCGTCTAAAAATAGAGTATAAATTCATTACTACACTCCCTTGATCTCCCCTTTGCTTCATCTCATACTTTCTCGCTCCGACTGCGGCCACGTGAGCAGTTGATTCCTCATTTGGCATAAATGAAGGGCTGAAAACCTCTGAGCAGAGGGCAGGAGCAAATGCGTGAGGGTAAGAATTTTTTAAGTGGTTTTGCCATCAGTGGAGGTTCTTTCTGATACACCCTAAGAGGTTCCTCTCTCCACCCTTGATCTTCTCACCACTCCTCATTGCTATGATGCATCTTAAAAATCCTTTGTTTCAACAAATTCTGCTTCAGCTCTTAGTGTGGTGACTGTGATGGGGTAAAAACGGTTAGACGAGAAGCAGATATGAGTAGCTGGAAGCAGGACCTCTCTATTATTTGAAGAGGTAAACTGAGTTATTGCTTTTTAAAATAGTGCTTAGTAAATCCATTTCCATTTAACTGCGCCTGTGGCTAAGAGAGTAAAATTACAGTTTATCCAAAACCAGAAATATGCCAATAASTGTGATCCTCATAGAGACACTGCAGTCATTAGTAACACTTTTTCCCTGCTAAGGAAGGAGAATGTAGCTGAGCTAAAAATAYTGTAATTATACAGTAGCAGTTGAAACATTTAGGAAGATATGGACTCTGATCAGCTAAAAGCAGTATCCTCTCCTGCAATGTACACAGTTGAAGGATACAGTAACTTATGCAGTGTTTTAGTGCTAGTGGTTTTCTTTGAGTTGGAGCCAGTAAAAATGGGGAATATGAGATATCCAGAGAACAGAGAGCCGGAAAAAGAGATGTCGTGAAACGCAAGGAGGGACAGGAAGGGAGGTGGCAGGAAATGGGAGGCGAGGGCTGAGCATGCTGGAGCCTCGACAGCGGTTGCAGGAGATGACAGAAATCGGGATACATGGGGAAAGTGAATAAGAAGCCTGAAGATGGATTGTTTTGGTGACAAAACAGGCTGGGAGAAGAACAGGAAAGGAACTAGCCGAATTGAATGCAGCAGGAGGCAGAAAATGTGGGGTGGTAGAAGTATTTCTCTAGAGCGAATGGCCCTTCAGAGCCTGGCATGGAGTCCCCCGAGAGGCACCTTTCTTTCGCTGTCCCCGAATATCTGTAAAGCTGCTGTGAGATTGCCCTGTTGTTCTACCAACCATGAAAATTTACCTGCGAGCTTCAGAAAGGTTACGTACAGTGTGTGTGTGGAGCGTATATATGCTGTTTTTTTAGCCATTGACAGCTTCCTGTACCACATGCTGCCCAGCTTTTCTATGCTACTTCTTGTTATCTTTCATGGCATAACCTGATCTACTCATACAGAGGTCCACTTTGTGAAGTGTATGGATCAGAGCTTTTTTTGGGAGAGGGAGTGTAATTCATGCATATGCAAAAGATTGCACAAGCAGCATCAATTCTGGAATTTTTAAACTTTGGGATGATTGACTCTGCAAACTGAATAATGTTTTTATGTCACTTCCTTGGGTGTTAATTATATATAACACAAACAAATACGCATATTGGCAGAACCCTTTGTGGTATACATCATAATAGTGTTTTACACATGAGTAATCTATCCACAAAGTACAGAGATTTTAGTGCCAATAATTTCAGAATTAGACATCTTTATTTAGGTGCCTAACTTTATATTTAGACAGCTATTATTCACACTGACTTTACTGTAAACTGGAAGCCTATCTGTAGCCGAGCATTTTTGTAAACAAGTACTGTTTCTTAGAGCCTGAAAATGTGAATGGATTTTATAGTTTGGAGCCCAAGTTTATAGATTTGCTCAAGAACACAAACTTATTCAGTAGAAGAATCACAATTAGAATTCTTTTGTCTTCAAGGTCTCAATCTTACAGGAGGCTGAACATTACTGACATTAAACTCATAGTGCTATGGTGTATATAATCAGAGTACACAACGCTCTGAAGAATTGAGCTGTAAGCATAGAACGCACTAGACTAATGCATTTGGAAACACTTTGCTTTGCATATAGAGGGAATGATCACACATCAAACACCTGGCAGTTTTGAGGATCCTGGTTTCGTAAGAATAACATTGCATACTCTATTACCACAAGAGTAATAAATGAGAACACTGAACAGAAGTGCCAAAAGGAATCCTTAATATCATTTTTATGAACATCTGTCATTTTGTTTAAGTACAAAGAAAAATGAGCTTATGCAGAAAGAAAAATCAGTTCTAAAATGGAGACTATTAGTACCTTTTGCAAAATGTTCTTATTTTTTATTGAGCCTTTTACTGTATGCATGAGAATTTGCGGCATCCTTTTTATGGCTCTGCACAACCTCCATTGTGCATTTGGCCTTGCTATGGAACTGAGAGGAGTTAGCTTACACATAAGGACAAAAAGGGGTGTAATGAATCATGAAACAAGCCTGTTTTATTGAATAAGACATTGTCTGAGCTTTCTTTCCACATGAAGAACTGGCCATTCAAACAGAAATGACCTGCAGAATTTTTGCATAGAAAGGAATCTAAATGCATTGGGGCATATGCGGTAATAACTCTGTTATTTCATGATACTGTGAGATTAAATTAAACAAATACTTGCATTTGGAAACTTATCTAGTACAAAGAACAATGGAGTATTTTCTCCTGAAAATGTCATTGATTCCTTTCTCCAGTAATTTTTCAAAAGTTTTATATTTACAGCACCTTTGTTTTCAGTAAAAATGTAGGCAGAGGTGTCTGGCACAAAACAGAATAAAAGATTCAAAAACTTTCTGAGGAAAGCAAGTGCCAACATTACATTCGCTATATAAAAAAATCTCATAAATAAAGTGCTGCACATACACAGCAGGTAAGAGATGTCACCTGTATACAATTTAGTATCTGACATTAGTTTTTAAAATAGAGTTTGTATAGTTTATGTATTACCTTCAAGCTGTGAAGAGATGAAAGAATTAATCTTTAGAAAAGAATTATTATATTTAATAACATTTATAGGCATCGGTGTATCTATAAAGTATATGGCTTTTATTGTGCTATGTAAAGCACTGAGTTATAGCATGCCACTCTTGAGATGTCATTATTTTAGAGATTGGTGCATAGAGTAATGATATTTTTGCTTTTTTGTTGAAATTAGATTGTGTGGAATAGGTTTCACTATAGGTCTTACTAGGAGGAAGGGAACATTTTCATTGTGGGACTTGAAGATCTAGCCCATAAAGGTTACTTCTGTTTTATTAGTTGTCTTCTAGCAATGGCATGAAACACTCATACTTTTTTTCCTRCCTTTGCAGCACTCTAGTTTTAATAGAACGTATAGAATTTTCCATTTATCCTTTCCACACAACAGGCTTGGTAGTTCAAGGTATGCCCTTTCCTTTATAATTTCTGTACTCGCTGGTGCTTCTGGTGGATTAATTTTAGAATAAAGCATTGCAAGAAGAGATTTTCCAGAGAGTGTTTTCTGTGGGCATCTATTCTTTAGATGCAGGGCAAGACAGTGTATGCTGCCTGGTCAGGAAGGCTGTGAAGTTCAGTGTATCGAAACTTTGATTTTGACAGTCTTTTAACTTTTGGATATGACTTTTCACATAGGAAACGCTCACTGAAAGTCCAAGTGCAACAAGCTATCAAGTCAAATTAGAAATAAAAACTGAAAATGAAAGATTTTTTTTCCTTCACCCCAGAGTAGAATACCGGCTCCAGTGCACATCAAGGTCTGACCTTAATGCTTTCCCTGATAGGATTCTTTAATAGAGCAAGGGAATAAGTAACTGAGGAGAGTGGAAAAGGGAAAGAGAGCTGCAATCCACAACAGTCCTTTGACTCGTAGTTGGTGTTAGAAGAATCATTGCTGGACATGCTGCTGCCTCTTTCATCGCTCTTGCACACTTTAATATGTTTGATTTATTTTTTGAACTATGTGGTTAGTCATTTTCATTATGAAAGGTCAATTTTCTGTTCTGCTGAAATTTGAATGTTGTCCACATTTTTCCCCAAACGTTATTACATCAGCTAATGTTCTTATCACCCATAATGACAAGATTTTGCGGAGTGTCTGACACACATCTTAGGAATAGGTTCTGTCGGAAGAGTTCTTCTTTTGATACTTAAAAATGACCTGGCTACATGTCCTCAGTGCTAAAATACTGTGAATTGCTAATGGCCATCTTCAAGGTTTGAGAACCTTCTGCTCCCAGTAAATTGTGCTAAATGCGAATTTTGGATCTTTGAGAAATGACTTTTCCCCCCTCATGTTAGTAAATTTTGGTTAAGTTAAATGGATTAAATGGGCACTGAGTTTGTCTAAAAGACCATTTAAAAATAATCGCTTTTGACAAACTTCGTTTCTTGAGCTGGCATTCTCAAACTTTGTATGCCTTTGGTGCACATGGCTTCACAGACACCTCTTTCGTTTAGGGGTGATTCTCCCCCACGCCTGCATTTTTATCCACAGAGTATTTCTGTAATGAGAGCAGCAGCTACTACCTTAGGAAAAACAGATGAGAACGGTGGTGGGGTTCGGCCTCAAGCTGTAGCTGCCTTTCTGGAGGCTGTTGCTGTCTCTGCAAGTGGCCTGTAGGAGACCTTTCATTTTCCCGTCGTGAGTCTCAGTTTGGTTATCTGTAAATGGAGTTAATGCCGCATGCCTCCTCTCAGAGCACCTTACAGGTGGAAAACACTCATTTGTTGGCATCTGTGACTTTTTAACAGTTCTCAATTCATAAGCGTTTAAACCACTTGGAAAAAGTGTTAATTGCATTTCTGCTCTTCCACGCCTCCTCCTCTCCCATCTGTTGCCGTCTTCTCCCACCTTTTCCTATCGCCTCTTTTCTGAGAAAGGTGGGTTTGATCTGTTCCTGCCCAATGGCCCAACTCTTTCACTTGACTGCGTGCCTGCGCCTCTGCCCTTCCCCGGTGCGTGGCTCTGGGCATCGCTACATGTGCCAGCTGCCAAGACTGGGCGTTCACGCTGGAACCTTAATTCCCTTCCTTTTTGCGCCACAAAATATTCTTACTTCTGTKGCTGGTAGCTTTAACCCTCCTGGCACCAAAGTCAGCCGAGTGGTGAGGTGGGCTCCGTCATGTTCTCCGTTGCCCCGCTGGAGCCTGGGCGCATTTAAACGCGGAGGGTTCAGCACGGGCGGATGGTCCCGCTCTGCCAGAGAGCGCTCCGTGAAATCCATAATCACAAAACAGCTGAAAAACACCCACCCTTAACAGTTCTTTACATAACAGCTCGTCAAAAGCTGTGGTACGCCCGGTATTCTAAGGACACGACAAGTAAACAGAAGTTCAATGTACCAGATTATAAAAAGAACATATATTTACTGAGGACAAAATTCAAAATTTTTTCCATAGTTGTGTGTGTATTTCAATTCCTTGGCATTACGGAGAAGTTTCTTTTCTAATTCACTGGGGCTTTTGTTTGTTTCTGGAGACTGTGTTAGGTTTCTGGTGTGGGATGCTCTTGGAAGTTAGTGGGATGCTGAGAGCTGTCAAGTACATAAAATAGAGAGAAGTGAAAGAGAACAGCTAGTCAGGAATTTGCCAGCAGAATGCTTTTTCCTGGAAAATGCTGATTCAAGGAAGCTCAAATGCTTCGTGGAAATTCTTTGGGTATTTTATGTTACAAAAACACAGACTGGGATGTTAGAGGAGTCAGTCTGCCTTTTCACTGCTACTCTTGATTTGACATAATATCGAATAACATAATTGAAATACTTGGTTTTACTTTTAAAGTCATTTTAAGGACACCTGTTATTTATTATTGATATTTTTTGTCACAGTGTCAAAATGTTCCATTGTAAACTAAACTAGATACATTTTAATCCAGAAAAAATAGCATGTTTTAGTCAATGCTGGGTGGCAGATGTCTTTGATTATTTAAAAATGAAATATTTCAACTCCCATGCTATAGTTGACTATATCAATAATTGTAGTGCACTACTGCTGACCTGGAGTGCAATAATATAAACAAAGAAAATAAAGGGCAATGTCAAAATGTATTTAAGAAGTAAATCAAGTTGAAAGATGAAATTTTCCAAAAGGAACATCATCCAAGATAAAACATTATTATGTTGCAATGTGTTTCCATATGGAAATTTTTGTAAATATTTTGTTGAAAATATTCAGATTTTGAGGAGAAACCATTTTTCATAAATAAAAATATAGCTGATGAATAATTTCCAAAAAGATCTGCACAGGGTGCTGTTTAGTGAGCCACTCATGCAAGAAGAGCCTGGTCCGGGTGGTTTTACGTTCCCATCTCGGTCTGCATTAGGAATTCTAGGTCAGACTCAATAGTTCTGATTCGGATAACACTTAGGAACGCAAGTGCTCTCACATTACTGACTTACGTTGTTAACTTCTGACACTTGTCTACAAAACATGGTTGCACAGCTTACCATATATAATTTTTAAACCTAATTTAAGTTAATTCTGTATAACTTCTCATTGAGGCACTTTCAATTTTGTTTTAGGACTGGTTTAATTAAATTTCACATAAGTCAGTTCATATTGATTTAAATTACCTGAAATGAGTTTGGCTTAAGCCCAAACAACACAGTCTTTTGCACCTGTTTTATGCTAAATTGGTTTAAATTTATACCAACGGTTATACTTTTGCCAACCGTCTGTTGTAGTCAGCACGCAGACAACTCATAATTTCAGGTTCTTGAGCAGGACCAAATAGAAAAATAACCTGAGTAAGACTGCTTGTGTGTACTCAGCTCTCAACAGTATCACTTGTGCAGTACAGTACCACTTAATCCATATAAGCTTCTGGGAATCTCATCAATTACAGATGTTTGATCTTCTGTTGAATCCTAATTTCCCAATGCATAGTATACAATCAAATAAATTGTCACTTTGTATATTATTCTCAGTTTTTAAAAGATCAGTTTTTACTGTGGCTCTTACTAGAACTCGCACTCTTTTATTTTAGTATTCTGACACACTTTCCTTTCTTCCCATGTTTTTTAATGGGAAATACCAATTTCTTGATAAATAGGCAGAACTCCAAGCGGGACTAATAGGTGGATCCTCTGTGGTGGGGAAAGGCAGGTGTTCAGGCTAGACCCTGATTCTAAAATTTTTTCTATATTTGCATAGGCCACCACTCTCAGAATTAAG
This sequence comes from Apteryx rowi, assembly GCF_003343035.1. Taxonomy (NCBI): domain Eukaryota; kingdom Metazoa; phylum Chordata; class Aves; order Apterygiformes; family Apterygidae; genus Apteryx; species Apteryx rowi. Next base: position 3,059,929 of record NW_020447197.1, on the reverse strand, counting down.
CTGAAACTGCTGCTTGATTTCATCTGGACTTTTCCTCTGTGGCCATTTAAAAAAATTTAAAAAATTTTAAAAAAAGGACAAAAGCAAGTAAAACTCTGTTTGGGACTTGGAGCGTTTTGCTAATTTGATCTTAAGTTCACTAAGTCTGTAGGTAAATATTAGAGCTAACTCTCTTCTGACATCACTGTAAACTAGAAGAAACTCAAATAAAATGGAAAGGAATGACTTGGGATTTACACGGCTGTGGCTGAGGGCAGTTTGTACCCAGGATGAGTTTGTTGCTATAAAAGAAACGAATGACAGCCCTTTCTGCTTGTAACCTAATGAGATGACTGCAGATAAAATGAGGTGTACAAATAGCTGCAGAGGATAGTAGTAATTGCATTCATACCCTATATACATGTAGACAGATATTTTAACATGCCTATGCCAGGCAGTCTCATCTGAGTGCTGTACTAAGACCATGCAAGCATGCACGCATCTGCAAGCTTAGGAATTTCAAATGTAGAGTAACTTTGTGGGTGTGTGTGTGCATGTATGAATTTTGGGGAAGAAAATAAAGTTGTTTAATTTAGCTATACTTTTTATTTTCATGTTCTTCTCCTTGGTTTCTCTCTTTTCCCACAGAAAAAATGTTCTGGTGCAGGGCATTTGACTGATGTAACCTAGTGTATAAATGGTAACAGAAAATAATGTGCTGCCATGGTTTGATATAACATTCAATACTGCTGTGTTAATATCCATTGCAATGTAAATATTACTGTTTAGAAAATGGTTGACCCTTTTTAATATAGGAGGCCACACTACATTATATCAGACTGTGCTCTGTCATGTTGCAACACGAAATGAAGTAACAAGAAGTGACATGAACCTTTGTAAAATACCACAGTGCAGTAACCCATTTTTAATGCTGTCAGTATAAACTATGGTAGCAGGTAGAAACAAATCAAACATAGCATCTGAGCAGGGAAATATTGTTAAAATTACCCTCAGCCTTCAGTTAATACCTGGCTGTCAGGACATCTCTAGCTGAACTCTAAGAATTCAGATTCTTTATAATGAGGGTGGTTGTGATTATGATTATAGAGATTGCCATTTTGGCATTATTTATTGTTACACCATATAGTATTGTGTTATAGGTAACAATATAAATTCAGTGTTGTTAATTTTCTTGACAAATAATCCCATAGGCCCACCTTATCCTCTCCTCCCAGGGCTGTAGGTCTGAATACTACAATGATTTGATTAAGCATCCCAGAAGCTTACTCACCGTTACTCACCAAAGCACATTCCTACTGGCATGAAAAGGCTCATCAAGGTGCCTGCTAGCTTTCCTTCATAATACTTCCCTAAACCCCTAAAGATTAACAGCATCTAGCTGTTATGGTCATGACTTTTCAACAGTCCTAGGGCCTCTTCCACAAACGAATGTCATACTTGATGCCAAACTATATGAAACTATCCCACACAAGCAGTGCAAGCACAGTGAATTTTATTGGACACTGTGCAATTAACTGGGCAACAACCTTAGGAGTGTGGAGATTGGTTCTCGAGCAGTGCTGCTGTGTAATAAACCAGTAGATTCATTAGAACTGGTCTTTTTGACAATAAGTGGTGTTTCGGGCAGTTAACAATGGATTTCAGGCTTGTTCTGATGGCTTTATCAAACTGAGACTCAGCAGAGTTGTGGACAATAATCTGCAGCTCTTGTGCAGAGGAGAAGTTTTTCTTCTAGCGAGGAATCCCACTAAATGCAAATCCTTGTGCAAATTTTGAGGCTTGCAAATATGGTCCCATTTCTGTCTTCCTATCTCTTCTGTGTTTTGCCTTCTATGTGTATATGTAAATGTGTGTGTGCATATAAAAATCCCAGTTTTACAGTGAGGTTCTTTGGCATACATTATGCAGAAAGTTGGTCTTGATCACACTGCTCTTTATATATATATATATGTGTATATATGAATGAGCACTAAAATAGTAAACCTGATCCTTCAGTTTACACCAGTAACAGCTGCAGTATATTAGGGCTTTCTCTTTCATCCCACCTTTCTGCTGCATCTTCTTTTATCTTCTAATGCTTTCTTTTCCCCAGTGAAAGGAAGATGATTTCACTGGAGAGCAAGCAGGTGAATCTTGCGGTCTGACCCGGAAACAGGAGGTTTGGTATTTTTCCAGTTTAAGGGATTTTATACAGGCAGGGCAATACAGGCTTTTGTGTTAGAGAACAACACAAGAAACAGGTCTCAAGCTGCAACAAGGGAAAGGAAAAGTATCTAAAATGAAGATGTTCAAACATTGGAACAAGTTGCCCAGAGATGTTGCATAATCTCTGTCCTTGGAGATATGAAAAACATGACTGGATAAAGCCCTGAACAACCTGATCCAACTTCAAAGCTAGATTCAGCTTCAAAGTTGGCTCTGCTTTGAAAGGTCATCTCTCTAAGATGGCCTACAGAGGTCCTTTCCAACCTAAATTATTCTGTGATTCTTTGCCAGCAATTTCACACTGAATAGTATTTGGTGACCTTCTCATCCAAACTGATTTGCTGTAGAGACCTAGTCCAAAGGGTTAAACTAATTTTGTTTAGAGTTATAGAATGAACGCGAACTATGGTCTTAGAAGCGTCGCATACTACTGACTCATCCCCTAGCCATCTGATATTGAGAATGCTTCTAAATGTACCATGAAAATATTTTAAATTGTACGTTTTTTTAGAGTTATCTAAAAACTGGTCTTTGGTAAACACTGAAAATCATATTCTCTTTAGTTCATTATCTTTTTGCCTACACTATGAAAGAATTAAGGACTAACCCAACTTGCTGCAGGCCATCACATTTCTTCTTTGACCTTGTCTGATATAATCTCATTTGTTTGTGTTCAAGACTGCTTAAAAAACTATCCTATTCTGCACAAAATAAATACAGGAGAAAAACTCTTAAGAAATGCTCTTTATTCTAAGCCCAATATGATATCTTTATTCGATAGAGCTAAGTATTTGACTAGTATCTAGTTTTGCAATAAACAGAAGCTGAAAAGTAATTTACCAGCTTTTCATGAATTGTTTATTCATATCCACCCTAGGGATATTCCAGTAGTATTGAATTTCTCAGTATGATGTTGACAACTAGTTTWTTTTTTTTCCTCATAATTTCTGAAATGCGTTGTTATCCAGTTTTTAGATCTGAGGATTAATTATCACGGACATGTGAGATTTTTGCAAAAAATATGTAGGAAAGTTAAATATAATGGGCCAAATTCTTCACTGAATTAAAGTGGTGCAGCCTAACTCATGACAGCAGAAAGACAGAATGTAGGCAATTAAATATTATTGCAGGATTGTTTTTTCATGTGTGACATTGCTTTCTAGATTTCCTAAACTCCAGGGTTTGGGGGGATTGGTTTGGTTTTCTCCTCCGTTGAAGTAGTCATATAATACACTTCTGTAATAAGAAAGGAAAAAGAGAACATAAAAAAAATCCCTTGACATCAAATTATTTTTCAGGCAGTTAATAGGGAATGCTATTTACTTTCTCCAAGAAATTCACAAGTGAAGGTAAGCTTGTATTCCTAGCCTGTAATACGGGACAGAAAAAAAGCAATGTTTTCACCTAAGCTTCAGAATGATGAGTTAGAATGTGCTGAAAATCCTGAGAACTGAGTCATGCCTGGTCCCCCRGCCTACATGGAGCTTACAGAGGGATTTCACTGGGGCAAAAATGTTAGCCCAAAGATAGGGACTGAAAATACCAGCTAAGACCTAAAGAAATAAAAATATTTAGAGTAAGAGGAGGGAACTAATTAACTGCAATACATAGCAGCTTTGTTGTCCACCRCAGAAACATATGATAGTTAACTTTTGATAGAATAGGCAGGACTTGCTTTCAGCAATATAAAATTAGAAGAGRTCTAAATGATGAAGAAGAGAGAAGACCCCTGTACATATTTTCAGTTAATGGTGAACAGCCGGAGGTGAGAAATTTCACAGGTTAAAGATAACAATATTCTTATTTTGTTACTTTTTTAAATTGCAGCATTCCTTTATAAAAAAAGTTTTAGCACTAATTAGTTAATATCCTTAAGTTTCTATGCTCTAGATTAGTGCAATACTTAAATATGTGGTTAAAATTAAGGGTGAATTTGTGTGTTTTTCTAAAGCAAGACCCTGAAGTACACGTATAGAAGTTAATTAAGGATAAATTATATTATGAATATTCTCTAAGTGTCAAAACCTTCATGCTGCTGGTTACCCCTGCAGTCTACCACACTATAGGTTGCAATTCTAAATTAAAAATAACCACATCCATTTTGTTCATCAGGAATCAAATACCGAGAGATGCATTTTGCCATATACTTCTCATAGTGGCATAAAATATATCACTGGAATTATTCTTAATCCTTCCTCTCTGTCTCTGCCACAGTTGCAGAATAAACTGCCATATCCAAGTCCCCCACGATTCACAATGGCTGGTGTGAGAACCTGTACATCAGACAACATCTGTTACTCACTTTGGGTATTTTAAAAATAATAATCCTTCAAATGAAAAAAAAGCTTGACTAATAAACATCACAACTTGCAATGTGATACTTGGCCATGCAAAGGACCAGGTTCCGTTTCTAAAGGCTTCCCACTTTAATAAACAACCCCCCAAGGTAACTCTGGCTCGAGTCCCCCCCTAGCTGGGCTCGGAGGATGCCCGCTCGCGGACGGTGTGTCTAGGGTTAACCAGGTAGCTTTTGGTTCAAGCAAAATGCATTCGTTCCAGCATTACGTAGGCAGGCCCTCATCAGAGGGCCCTGTCAGAGCTGCTCTCGGTGATCCCAGCTCCGTCAGTCTTTGCTTCTCGTGACAACTCCCGTATCACCAGGGCTCTTGTCACAGCTCCTCCGGTGCCTCGTGACGGCAGTCTCTGCAGTCGCTCAGCTCGCGGAGAGCAATACACGGCAGCCAGGCTCCCAGCACAGGCCTGACCGACGGAGATGCTCCCGAGCAGTCTTTTCCCTTTCTCTCGCTTCRCCCAGAGCGTTGTTACTTGGACATCGCTGGCGGTAGCACTACTGGGGATAACCCACCCCCTGGGCGTACTGGGTATTGGTTATGTCTGTGTGGACATTTCATTAAAGCCCTACTGCTTTTCTGTTTTCAAGAATACTACATTTGTGTCCACCCCATATAATTTAGTGCAAATTTAGCCTGTTCAACCAACAGGTGATTTTTCTGGCGCTTACTCCAATTTTTAATTAGTTGATGGGTGTTTTGTTGAGTCCTGCCCTATTTCCATAAGCGAGAAATAACTCCACAAAGTTATTACTTTCAGCTTTCCTACCTACTTCATGCAATTACTTCTAAAGACGCTGTGACTAACATTCTGTAATATGCAGCCTTTCTTATTTCATATGTGAAATTATTCTCATATTGGATATGCTGATCTAGTATTTGAATCCCTAGGTCTACAGAAATCACATTTCCTTTTTTTAACCTTCTGGTGACACTGCTTAGAGTTCCTGTTTACCCCTGGTGCTTTCAGCTGCACAATAATTCCATCATAAATGTCCTGCTTCACTGCATTCCTGCTGAAATGATTAGGTAGTACTCTTGCTCATTTTCTCAGTCCTGGCTATTTATTATGGCCAAATGGCAAATTTGGAAGATTGTCCTCTCAAGCTTTGGCCCACTCTTCTAGGGGGACCGAAGCTCTAGTTCTGGAATTCAACATTTATACAAGCAAGAGAGTTTTGCATATGAATTAGAGAGTGTGAGAAAAAGCTAAGCTCTCATTAGTACTAATGGCCACATTTGTCTTGTCTCCTCCTGATGAAGCATGAATAGCAGTATTCTGTTCTCCCCCAACTTCCAAGCGTGAAGGCAGCTTAATAAAAACACTTGTAACATAGACTATACAGCTTTCAGATCTCTGCTATCTGGCCATGAGGGCTCGCTAACAAATGGTGGTGGAAAACCTTCCTTTCCTTTGGGGCATCTGTCTAGGTTTCTGCAAGTCTCACAACACTCCAGGACTCAAGAACCTGTCCCTGGTCATCAGCAGGTGTCAATAGTGAAGTCCCCRTCTCTTGGAAGTCTCAGGTCACATAGTATATAGCTCTAAAGTTCAAGTCTTCACACCAGGGCTGCGGAGTAATCCAGATTTGGCAGGAAGGAAACCATCCTATTCATCACTCCAGCTTTAGAAGTCATCTTACCCTTTCTAGCTGTTGTCCTCTACTGTATGAAATGCAAAGTGCCTTTGAGAAATCATCATTTATTAATAAGATATATTCTTTTAAATTTTGGCAGGTTATGTTTCCAAAAAAAGATTCAGTGTGTCCTTATGTAATGAAACACTGCACAATTCATGTCTCACCTCCTGCCACTACCTTTAGAAATGGGTGGGAATGAGTAATTACCCATAAATGGGAGGCATTTCTCCATTACTTAGAGAAAGTATTTGGCAGTGATCATTTAGGCTTTAAGTGCTTTTTAAAAAGCCAGTACCATTAATTTAGATGCTAGTTTTAAAACTTGAGCAAGTGTGCCTTAAATTCTTCAACCAATCTATTATAAAATTACTCCATCCTCTAAATTCATCATTGTTTACTGCTGTCTGCTCCATAATTACACTATTATTCTAGAATTCTTTATATATCACAGAGTATTAATGAAAACATGAAATTAAGTACTACTATGAGTACTCTAAAAGATGAAAATGTTTCCTTTGTAATCCAGGCAAAAACTGAAAAAAAGCTAAGGTGCTGCTGTGCCATGGACATCACATCATGACATGCTTAGGCTGCATTTCTTAGCCTAATGAATGGGAGTGGGGGGCAGCTTGCAGCTCTCCCTACGGTTTGTTGCTAACAGCTTACGACCACTTTTCCGATGTGCCTGGGATGTGCGGTTGTGTGCGAGACCAGAATGAGGCATGGCCACCTCCAGCTGGAGGGTGCCGTGCCAGCGGTGTGCGTTGTGCCCTGTGTTGTCGGGGAAAGTGCACAGCAGCACTCGTTTTTCCCTGGATCCCTCCCATACATCTCCAGTGCACAGCTGGGTTTTCAAGTTGCATTTAACCTGTATCCGCAGGACTTTTCATGTTGCATTCAGCAATGCCGAAGTCTTCTGTTTTAGAGACCTCTTCTCTTCAAAAGTTACTTCATTAGTTGACCTCATATGCGGTGACTGGCCTAATAAAACCTAGCTATAAACTTCGTAAAACTGCAATTCAGCTGTAATTGCAGAATTGGGAGTTTATTTCTGATGGTCTCAGAAACCTGGACTTTTCAGGAATAGAGAAGGGCCATTTCCTTTTTCTTTGCTCTGTTTCTTAGAAACATATTAGAGACAGGGATGCTAGTTGCAGAAAACATAGCTTGTGCTGTAGAAAGAGTGTTTTTTAACACTTAAAACAATACATTTGTAATTTTTTCTTCATTCCCCATAGATGCATTGAATTATTACATAATCTCCAGCAATATAAACCACTATACAAGAATTTTACATACAAATTATTTTATATGTTATTTGATTTTCTGATGATTTTATTCTGAAAGAGTTGACTTCTACATTAGGACAACAGAAGTAGTAACCACTTGCATGTATGGACAGCTCCTGATAATAGCACATCCTAGCTTAAGAGTTTCCTGTATTATTAGAACAGAATTTTTATGTTGTCTGATTGTCTTAGCAGTCAGGGCCTGGATGCATCAAGAATGTGTTTTATATATGTGTGTGTCTATGTATATATGAATGTGTGTGTGTGTGGTATATTTATCTATATATATTATATAGTTATTTATGTAATGCTAATTTATATTTATAGGATTTTTCCCATGTGCCAAGAAAAAAAACTCACTGCTTCAGCTCTGAGTAAATTTAATGAAATTAGATATGGTCAAGTAAAGTGATTTAAACTTGGGAATTTCAAATACAGGATGAGTAAACAAACTTGCTGGCAAAGATAATGGCAAGAACACCAGCATCATCTGACATGCTAAGGAAAGACTAAAACTATCTCTAAAGCATGTGTAACGTAGCAAGAGAATGATATGCATACGCCAGTGGATATAACAGGGTTGTCTTTCTTGGAGAGACGGCAGAGATCAGATGTAGATTCAGTAAATGAGTTGTCCTTCTGCCTTACTCCTCAATAGCAGCAGTACTGTACCTAGCTCAGCTTTTGTTCTGTGAGTACTGGAGTACGCTTTGGCTTCAACTAAGGAGAATTTTTGATGAACATAAGGCCCAATTTTCTCTTTACTTTGTTTTTTACCATCACTCAATAACTTTATTTGAGCATGCCAAACTTAGTGGCTTTAGTTAAAAATAAAAACAAAAATAAAAGAATTTTTCCTTCTGCAAATGCAACTGGCATGCCACTGAACAAAAAAGCACAACTTACCAGTATGGTACACATACTATCTGGTTAAACAGCAGTTCATTTAGTTCTACAGGCTTCATTTTGTTCCCTAGAAAATGCTCAGACAGAGCAGGCTTTCTGGTTTAAATTTACATTTCATATAGGATACACAATTGCACGCTGATTTATAACTGCTGTGGATGCACTGAATGAAACTGCAAGTTTTATGAAATGAAAGGCAAGAGCAGGGTTCTCACCCAGTGGTTTTTGGAACCCGTAAGAATATCTTCCTTAGTTTTAGCGAGCATCGAACTAGGAGGCTGGAATGCAACCTATTGCAAAACTACCACAGGGAACCTTTTTGTTACAAAATATACAGTGAGACCATGGGCGTTTTTGTAAAGTAGACTTTCGTTTCTTCAAGAGTCTTCTAATCTTGGTATAGTGTGGGTGGGAAGTCAGGGAATTYTGTGCTTCCTGTAATAATGTATAGCAGAAGTATTTGAAAGTGGAGGTGCTCAAACTGCCTTCTGCGCTTAGTACTCCAAATAAATAATCTTTGCTAACTTGGTAAAAGCGATTATTATTCCCTAAGCATGCCTTTCTAGATGGAACATGGAGACTTGCTGGTGTGCTTGTAACGGCATAACACCCTGTTGTTTTACAACTTCAGCTAAGCATTAATTAGTCGACAGTTTTACCACTGAGTGTTATGGCACTGATTACTAGGTTGGGATTTGAAAATTTTAAAGCCTTCTCTCAGTGCCCGCATAGTGCACCTCTCGCRGCTTTGGGAGTGCTCAGAGCTCAGGTTTCCGTACATCTCCAATTCTTCTCATCCAGGATCTAAAGTGGTTGCAACAGATTTTGTGGATTTCACATTCAGAAATAACTTTGACAAGTGTGATAGAATAGGTACCTCTATTTGGCGTAAGTGAGATGCGGGGAGACATCCATAATTAAAGAAGTGGGTTTGGGGGCTGGGGAGGAGTGCCGTTCATGGGTTAGGACTAAGCGATGCCTATGAGAGCTCCAAGCGGTGAGAATTAACAACGGGGGACTGCAGCCTCTAGCAGAGGGGCTGGAGCAAGTTCCTGCAAGTAATAATATTTTGAACCCCTTCACCCCTCTGGTCGATGAGCACGAGTCAGTTTTCTCTCCTGGAAGAGACGACAGGTTTAGCTTTCTAAGAGCAGTGTGACAAAAAGTATCAGCAATACTTACTACAAAATCTGTGCTAAGGTTTGGTGAGAAGGAAAGAAGGAAAATCTGAAGTGCCCTGAACTGCGGTGAACTTTGCTCTTTCTTCAGGGCAGGTAGGAAAGCCCACATACAGCTTGGCAGCTTTGCTGGGCTGATCAGGCTGAGTGCAGGTATCAGTGGAAGCCTCCATCTGTGATGGAAATGTATATGCAACTCCCAAAGAAGATCCATGAAAGCAGGGGATATTTAAAAACACAAGAAGAAAGATAACTGCAGTTGTGCTTTTTCATTATAAACAGGATCCTAACATTTAAAATAACTATCCCTGCCATAGTCTTCAAGAGAAGATCAAAACCCTATGATTACAACATCAAAAAGCATATTTCGAATATTTTTTTCAGTGGAAAAAAACCTTTGCTGTGTCTTTTTTTTTTTTTCCCAAAGACTAAGGCATTCAGACTCTAGGGCGGAGGCTGTTTATATCTCTTCTTTTCAAAAGATGCTTGACAGCTGATCCCAGGAGAGGGTCTCACAGTCTTTAAAATTTTATTAGGCTGCAATATTTGGAAATTTGAGGCTAGACTTTAGCCTTTGAGGGAGAGTATTCAATGGCATGAATCTTTTAAGCTGCAGTGCTGYAAGAGATGATTTCAGCAATTTGCAACAGACCGTTTGTCAAGGGGACAATGAGACATTTGTGAGCAATATATGATGGGAATAAGCTTCAAATTTTTCATATAGCAATGTTGGAATAAACACTGTTATGTCTGTGTGGTTTACATGGTACTTAAAATAGCACAGACAGCCTCCAAGGGAATATAAAGCCACTTTTAAAATATAAATCTCAATTTCAGGTCAAGCTGGACAAGGAAAACAAAGCAATTTAAGAAAAGCACTTACAAAATTTTTATCTGAATTTGTAAGCTAATAAGGGTGGGTGAAAGCCGGCCTAGATTTTGGGCTGCCTACAGGAATTAATTTGAACTCCCATAGCATGGCGTTTAGTGACTTTTCAGTGTTTAACATAAGGTCAGGTTCCATTACTCCTGCACAGATTGAGAGGTAAGAGGACTCGTTAATGTAAATTTTCAGCATAAAGTCTATGTGAATGTGAATAAGAAGATAGGGAGGGAGAGAAGAGTCTAGCACTATTATACTGCTGTGAAACCTGTCTTAATTTTGCCACCATGGGACTTCTACTAAATGGAGATTTATATAGGGTTATAACGATAAAGTAGAACAAGATTTATTCAATTTAGGACACTTTGGGTGGACAAGAGTCTGGTAGTTTCCTATAAAATCTGAACTTTCTTGCAGGTTTGCTGGTACATACTATGCCGATGCTTTGTAGCATTCCCAATTCTTAATTTATATTCCAGTGACACGTATTTTTTCACTATGATTTTCAAGAGCTAAGCCCTACTGAGTGTTCTGATGCTGTAAATGACATCCAACCCTATTGTAAAATTCTGCAAATAGGGACATTGGGATCCRTGGAAAACAGTTTACATGGCATTGTGTTATTCCATTCACCAGTGAGGTAAAGCACTATACAGTGCAGCATCAGCATGGACTGCAGATGAAACAGTGGAAAATAAAGTTAGCAGTGTTTTTCCCTTCTTCAGGGAAGATCTGTAGTGGTAAATATAGTGCCAATAGAGGAAAAACATAATGTTAAAGTATCTCATAATAATGACTTTCCCATTCATCACTGCAGTAAGCCAACTGTTCCCCCTTGGTGTCACAGCAGTAGGGAAATTTCAGCGACAAGGATCCACAACATCTTTATCTACTTTCTGTCTTTGAACAGACCCAAATGACATAATGATAGTGTCTGGTGCTGTGAAGTGCAAGTTTCAGAATCCATCTGCCCTAGCTGCCTTCTCAGACTGCTCAGACTCTCTTGGTCATTACCAGGTACTCAGAATAAAGATACAGTACAGACTAACCAATTTCTTGTTCAGGCTGACGTGAAGTACTAAAAATGAAATTATTGGAGAATTAGAGAAAATTTATTTTCCTTACAGATAAGTATTTAAAAGCTAAGCTATTACAAGGTAGTGGTAGGATTGGTCCAGCTTACTTTGAAAGTTGAAAAAATGCACAAGCACTTTTTTTACATTCAAAAGCTGTTCAGAAAGCCCAGTTATTCCCATATGCTGCAGAATATTATGCTGTAAGTACTATATGTACATCAGTGCAGAGATTAGACTGTCCCAAGCTATTTTAATTCCACTGTACTTTCAGTTTTTTTAGATGTTGCAAATACATATACATCCTCTTGCAACTTCATTTTCCATTGCTGTTTATTTTCCAGTGCTTTTTTTTAATTATGCCAGAGACAGCAAACATGTTCGTTATTTTATTCCATCATGCTCCATATGATACTTGTGTGAAAAGTCAGCCAAGTTTGTCCTTTAATTTAAATTGACCTGTTTTCATTCTTTGCTGCGCCTGCAGGGTCCACATAGAAGGTACATGGGTAGCATCTTCCAGTTAGGAATGAGTACTTCATAGAAAGGAGAAAAAAATATTAATTCCTATCAGCTCCCACCCAGAAATGTCATTCTTGTATTTTAAGAACTTGAATGAAGCATGTTGCCAGAGAACACAGCCAGACATTTCAGAAATGTTCATTATGTTAATCTGCTTCAACTTCTGAATATTCAGCTCGAAGAAACTGATTTTCCAGATGTGTTTAGCAGTCATCACTGCACTCACAGATAATAATTGAATTGGCATTAAATTTAAAAATCTAACAGAAGTCCTTTGGTGGCGAACAAAGAGAAACTGGAGGATTCAAGGTTAGTGGAAGTTTTGAACAATTAGGCTTATAAAAATAAGTGAAACTGATTTTCCGTTTTCATTTTGAAATGCATTTTCAGTTTTCGGTTATGATTTTCCTGGTGAACGCCTGAAAACGTGCCAGGTGCTCCGTTAACCCCGCTGCTGCGAGCAGCCCGCTGAGCAGAACAGGCGCCTGTTCCCCTAGCCCCTCGCCTCTGAAATGCGCGCGGTGAGCGGCAGCCGCAAATCAGAGGCCGCGCGTGCAGCACGGGGGCTGGAGCGTTGCCGCCTGGCGCCGCTCCAGGTTGGCGTGGGGCTGGTTGGATCCCGGGCAGGAATCCCCCGCGGCGAGGACCCTCGCGAGGCTGGGGGGGACGCCGAGCCGGTGCCAGCGCGCGGGCACGCTGTCAGAGCTCCGACTCCGCACCGCCCGCTGCCAAGTATCGCCGTGGGAGGGCGGCCGGCTTGTGCCTCGGTGCGAAAGGTGGCTTGGTGACAGCAGCCGAGGAACTAAGCGGGGAGGAGAGCTCGCTGAAGGGTACCAAACCGAATGAGAGCTCTGCGTGTGTTTGTTTTTAATAGAAAGAGATAGCAGCAGGAGACGAGTGACCTATTAATCGGCAAAATGAAAGCCAGCATTTATAAAGACCTGTACCATTTGTAACTTCAGATTTAGAAGACTTCAATGAGTCGTGTAGTCCGCTCGCCATGCAGAAGTGGGAGATGGCCAAGGCTCTTCCAGGCCCTTTCAGTATGTTCATAAGGCAGAATAAATGGCCATCTATGCCTCTTCCCCTGGATTTGTTGATATAACTGGAATCAAGTAATTCAGTAAGTCTTGAACTATATTAGATGTGTCCCTACTAAACTTTCCTGCTTCCATTTGTTTGAGACAGACTAATGAGACTAACAGGAGACTTTTAGAAACCTGGAATTTGCTCGTTTAGACCCAAATGTGAACTTTCTTCAAATCTAGGAAAAGTCAGCTAGAAAATATTCCATGCACATCATGTTTTGTGCCATATAAATCCCTTGTGCTTAATTACTAAAGACATTTTATGCAAAGATGGGACCTTTCATTTTTTAAGAGTTCATCTGCTTTTGCTGCTTTTCTATTGTGTGAAATCAGCCTCTCTCCAGCAACAAGAAAATACCCAGTATTTTTCTCATGTTGTTTTGAACACTTGAACGTTTTTCCTTATTTTTAGTATCTCTGCAGAATCCATAGTATTCTGCTAGTTTTACCTTTGGAATGATTGCATCAGGTAATACCCGTTCCAGGTATATTATTCAGTAACCAGAGTCATAAAAACTATAGGAACATCTTGATTACATTATCCTCCTGTGTCACCTCTATTATGTCTCATTCCCATTTTTCCAGCAGTCATGTCACTTCCCTGTTTGCACCAGCTCTTCTCAAAGTCCTTCATTACAGGTGCTTCTTAAACACCTTGCTTTCTACTACCTGAACTCATTTGGGCACAACTCTGTAATATAGTGTCTCAATAATATTCCTTTCATCTTCTGCTCTGAGAGACAGGCTATTTAAATGAAACGTCCTTCTGAATGGAGAGCTTTCTCTTGTGCCTGCTGGACCCCAGTAACCTTAAATGTTGGCTCATAATAGCCCATTTACCAGGTCTATGACTGAAATTGTTTCTTAGCAATGTATATACTTTCACAAAGTTCAGACCCAACAAGAGAGATCTGTTTTGACACTCCATGCTTCCAAGAGTGCTCTCATGATGTATCAAATAATCATATAATATATAGTGGCACTCTTATAACACCCAGCAATAATATATCAGCGCAGCATCATTGCTCAGTTGATGTTTTACATCATTTTAACAATGGCAGACAGGATGCTTCAAACAGCCTTCTATCATTAATGTTATTAAAATGAGAGTTTTTAGATGGTATGGGTATGACAGAAAATATTCATGGTTTTTCATTGTGAGTTCTCTGTATATCTCTAAAATCATTATTAATGCTGCTGCTGCTGGTATTTGTTGTGAGATCTTAGCAAAAACAAAAGCAGAAACAATATTTCAGGTTACAGCTCAATTTGTTGAAAGATACTCTGTTTTGCCCAGGTTGTCATGTTGTTTTTTGCTTAGTTAGTGCCACTATATTTTATCCTTTCAGCCAAATCTTACAGGCAAAATAAGAATATTTTGATATTTACAGCTGCAATATTACAGTATCTCTTCTCTTCAACACTTGAGTTAAAAACTGTATCTAAAGAAACTTTGAGTCTGGCTTGTTGCAGAAACAAGGCTTCTGTGATGCTGCTGCCTGCTGTCTCTGTTGTACCACCTCCTGTCTGGCTTCCCATTCCAGTTGGTTGCTAATCTGTTGGCCGGTTTCAAGTAGATGTCACTGAAGGTTAAAGATCTAAAAACATATTAGGTTTCAACATGTTTCATCAAAGTGAGAAGCCAGAGAGGAGTGAAAGATACAGTTTAATGCCCTAACTGAAGGAAACATTACCGTATGAATTTAACCCTGTTAGCAGAGAACAGAGATGATAGGAAAGCATGTTTCATAACTCCTGCAGCTCATAGAAATACTTTTGGAGTATAAATGTAAGAGAAGAGTTTCTCAGCTGACTCTTATGGGCAGATCCTCAATGTAATGACCACAGCTATTACCTTCACACCTTTCAGCCTCCTGCTGAGGTGCAAAGATTCATTTGAAGTGGTTGTTTCAAAACCTCTCCGATTCCATTATCGATTACCAAAACCCAAATATGTGAGGTTCGTGGAACATCTTGACTGTCAAAATAAATCACTAAGTGACTCTTTTGAAAATGCTGTTAATGAACAAATTCACGTGTAGCCACAGGCAGTTAACATGCTGTCTCCTTTTGATATTTTGACCTGGATCAGCAGTTTAAAGTTAATGTTTCTTATCATATGCAACATCAATTTGTGTTGTTTTTGATCTTTTCAATTGGATGAGATTTTTCTGTTCTGCCAAAAAATGTTGGACATGATTTTGTTTGGCTCCGGTGTTCAAATTCTCATAATCCAGGGAGATTTTTATAATTATTATTGTTATCTTTACTATGATTGCCTGAGAGAAATGGAGAAAATGATAGTGCTTTTCAAACATTCTCTTCCAAAATAAAAGCTGAAGAAAAGTATAGATACATATTTTTCTTCCTGTTGGATTTTTGGAAGAATAGTTTTAGTCAAAATAATTGCGTGGAGATAAATGGAAGAAAAATGTTTCTAGATCCAAAAGAAGGCAGATATCCATCTGCCTTGAAGCTGTTGTCTCTGTATGGAGCAGCCGATGACCTGGGCTGCCCAGTCTCTTTGGGCTCGAGATTGTATTTAGCATCATTTGAGTATCAAATGATCTGGACAAGTCCAAAATGATCTCCTGGTTCTACAATGTGCTCTGTTCTTAAAAAATGAATTTATTTCAGTGTTATTAATTTATTGTAGTTAAGGCTTTAGAAGGAACTTAAAACACAACAACCCCCAAGCACCTTAATTGTAGTTAATAAATGTCTCATTCATCCAGTGTTTTCATACATAGTATATCAACCTCTAATTTCTGTTTGATTTTAGTTATAATATTCCTTGAGCTTATTTCTTCACAATTTAAAAATGACGGTTGCGTTAACTTAATAACCTTTACAGAATAAATGAGAGAGTAGCAATGCCTTTAATAAATGTTGTTCATAAAATACAATTGTTATGGGATACTTAATTAGAAATATTGTGTGGTCAAAATAAGAATAGAAATGAGTGAGAGAGAGAATGTTTCCTTGCTAGCAGCAACATCTTGGCTGCACAGAGTGATTGAAATAATTCTTGTTTTAACTACCCAGACGTGCTGTGTATTTTGTAGCAATGTTTGTCACATAACCTTAGCAAATTCAAAAATTGGTCAGTGTCTTAATAAAAACATGGGTGTAATGTTTTAGAGAATATTGTTAATACTCTGTTCACTGGGGGAGTCAAAGATGTAGTTATGAACCTGCGAACCTTACAGTCCCATGCCTTCATCCTGGCTATTCTATATGGAAGGGAAATGTCTTTTGAAAGATCATGGTGTGATTTTTTTTGTTGAGAAACCGGTGCAGAAACATGGTCAATTTGCCAGGTAATATTCGTATTTCCTATTGGTTTGGGCATAAAGCACATATTACTTCCACGAAAGGCCTTTTGGGGTGAATATTTCTTAATGAGATTTAATAAAGACATTGGATGTCCTCATTTAGCCGTTAGGAGAACATTAGGATTTAGGACAACAGTAATGACGAAGGTGGCATAGCGAATGAAAGAGAAATGCTGATCGGAGAAGGAGTTTAGAAATGAGAGCTTGGCTGTTGCCCAGCATTTGATAGGAAAAGAGGGAAGGACCCAGAAGACAGTTTTACACAGTTCATGTTTAGTTACTGAGGTGCAACAATTTGAATGCATGTTTATGGGTGCATTTTTTTCCTCTTTTTTTCTGAGTCTTTGGGTTTGCCGCTTCAATCAATTAAATCTACTTGAATATAATAAATGGTAGATAATCTCTTTGTGAATTGCTATTAGTGAAATATGTTGGGGGATGGTACTTAACTGTAATAAATGAAATAAAACTGATAAGAAAACTTCTGATTTAAAGTAATCACTTCAAAGCAGAGAAACTACCCAAAGCAACTTGTTTGGCTTTTAAATGAAAGATCATTTCTTGTAGGTGTTGGTTTTAATTGGTTCTTTTGGAGATTTCTTTAGACATTGATTATGAATTATAAATTTACTTATATTTAAATGTACCCATTCACTTTGAGTGGGCCCAGAAGGACAGCAATACTGTGTTCTTAAAAGTGTTGCTGACTGTGCTGTTGATTAGACTATTCAGAGCATTTCATGAGCCATCCTGTTCTTTACTGGTCTGTAAAAATTATAGTGAAAATATTGAGGTCCCAGTGAGCACCATAACGCTGCAGATTGGTTAATACAGCATCTGTTGTATTGCTTGACTCAACTGTGTGGAAGAAACAGAGAAAATTATCTCAACTTGCAAAAACAAGTTCATCATTTTGCTAAAGACAAGTGGCAAAAGAAGAAAAAGATTTGTATTTTGAGGAATCAAAACATTAGTCTGTTGAACTGTTGACCCAGCTTAATGATTATGTGTAAAATACAAAAAGAACAGGGAGAAGATCTTATTAAACAGTAATAAAATACATAAATGAAATTCTAGAGAAGCTAATTTTCCCAGTTTGTCCTGCCACTGATTATAAAGAAATTCTGAAGTATCAATCTTGTAATCAAATCTTGATGACCAAAAATGCACAAGTTGAACAGTGAAGCATCACATATACTTCCTTCCTTCTCCTCTTAATCTGAAAGACTTTAAAAATCAAAGATCCTTCCCATTAGTAATTTGTTGACTCATTATATTCTATGATCTCAACCAGGAAATAGAATATACAGCTGCATCCGGACAGTGTCGTTCATGCTTTCAGAAGGTGTTCTTCGTAGACCCCAGATTAGAAATAAACATATTCAGTGGAGAGATTCAAACAGAAAAGCAAGCCAATATTAGTAAAGTAAATCTAAGCAAAGATAAATTGTTTTCACAAGTATCTTATGAAAGAAAAACCAAACCACTCACGGCAAGCATTACTGAACAAAAGGAAAATATTGATGCCTCAATGTAGCAGCAAAAAGCCTTAAAACTCAAGGGAAAGACAGTCCAGTGCATTTTTAGGAGCTTGGCCTTCTACCTGGGTTGAAGAGGAAGCTCTGTTACAGCAAGCCCTGTTAGCTCAGAGATGTGTGCTTTCGCACGGCTAGTGGAACTGGAAAACGCTGCCCTAACGAAGCCAGCGTGGATTGCAGTATTTTACAGTGATGGTTTCTTTTATCTGTGGTCAGAATAAACCACAGGAAGATGAAACTTTGAGAAAGGGCTTGCAGTTGAAAACTCTGATCTGTGGTAATATAAAACATTATGGGAGTTCCAGCTGAAAAAAAATCTAGCCATAGAAAAAGTGAAGATACTGTATTTGTGAAAATAAAATGTAGTCATGACTTAGGAAGACTAGTTAAAATCTTCAAGGAGCAGATATCTAAAAAAGATCTCCATCAGTGACTCCCCCTGTGTACTCTGAGAGTACACAGTGTGACAGATGAAAAAGGAGGACAATTTACATGCAGAATTACTTTATTTACTTTTTCTGGAAATGAAATTAATAATGACCAATGCAGACTTAATACAGAGCAGGGACCAGTCTTTTTACCACTTGTATTGCCCCGAAGAGCATTATATAGATGAGGCTAGTCCACTCAAGATTTTTGTGGATGCTCCCTCTGTTTTCTAATGGGAGGTGGCTTAGAGAGTACAAATGAAATATGGCACCGGCGAATAATCAGAATACACTGGGACTCAGGCCCCAGTAATATATCTTTACATTATAAAGCAAAACTATATTGTAACCACAGTGGTGAACCATGGTGAAATGATCAAGTATCCTGATGTGACTGCAGTTGCAATGAAGATTGGGTTCTTACAGCTGACTGTAGCACAAAACATCCAAATGAAAAAGTATTTGGAAAGAAAGTCATTTTCCATTGTTTCCCTACGTTTATTTTACAATATATTACTATATTATGAATATAACTTCCAAAATCTGTGTTTATTGAAACCTCTATTTATTTCCAGATATGGGACCTCATTACGCTAATAGTATACTATTATGTAAATGTATTTTCTATAAATGTCTATTATCTGTAAGTAGTTTAGTCTCTACATCCCCAATGTAATATATCAAACAATAACTCATTTGTCAAAGAGAGACAGTTCATTAGTATTCAGCAATCATTTGGACAGAATAAAACAGCAACAGTATAAAAATTGATGTTGCGAAACTTAACAAATGAGGGAATAAGGAAAGTGTGATTCAGGAAATTGCGGGCCTGGCCTCAAGGGCCATTTTTAGGTCACTTGTCTGCATTTTAATATTACATTTGTTTTAAAGAGAGTCTCCAAGTTATTAGGTTGGGAGGGAAGCCAATTTGCAACCATGACTTCAATATCCAGGGGGTTCAGTAAATGAGAACATAACAACGCTTGGGACAGAGTCAGGTTGAAAAAGGTGTAACACAGCCAACTATGGTATTGTAACTCAGTTTTGCAATTAAATTACTAAATGGCACAAACCTCCACTTTTAAAATGTTTAAATACTAAGAAAATTGCTCCTAAAATCTGTTACTTTTTAAGACGAGGGGGGAAAGAAATAGGTGCATGTCTGTATAGATTTAAATTATTCTACTTCTTGTATTCATCTTAAAATTCAATTACTGCGTAGATATATACAGATGTGTTTTGCCCACCTATAGCCAAGTTTGATAAGATGTCAGATTTACAGTTTTCTGTTAGAATTCTACACAGCTATCAGACATTACGTAGTTCTCAATTTCTTGCATGGCATTTGGCATCTTCTCAAACCAGCGTTGTCTTTTCTTCTCACACGCATGGGTTTCTCTTGCGCTGGTGTGCATTATCTGAATTATAGGGATATTGAATTTTTACTTACTTATTTTAGAGAGGCATTTACATGGGAGATTTCAAAATATCTGAAAGTGCCTCTTCTCTCATCACTGCTGTAAGGGTTGTTTGAATATGAATCTCTTTTATGTGAGGAGTTTGAAGGACGTTGTGTATGGCCTTTAAATACCTTGCTAAGCAAAGATGCACTTTCTTCTCTGACTCACGGAAAATGTCAGCAGCAGATTTTGTGAATTTGTACATATTTCTACATATAGCTCATCTCAGGTCAAAGAACAGCCCTGGCAGAGTACCCTTGCTTTGGCTGCTCTGGCTGTCATCCTTGTGCATAGGAAAGAAATGGGCATATTCTGAGACAATCCATTGTTTCTGACATGCAGTTTGTGCACATTTTATTTTTAATTGTTTTTTTGACCTGAAAATAAATGAACTAGATAGGTACCTAGGTACTGAGAGGAAGTGAGTTTTCCTGTATGCTTGATCCAGATGTCTCTCTTGTCAGGCTTATTCGTGAGGATGTGCCTGTTCATTTGATTCAATATTCTGTTCTCCTGTTATTTTCTTCCTAAAAGAACTGTAACCTCCATTCATCAGGGCTAAGATTAGCCATCTACAGCTTTTCCAAAAATACCAAGAGCTACACAGTTGCTGTTGAATCAGAATTAGAATAAAACCTTCTTATAATGCTTTCTCTTTTATATTCAGCTCCCTCATTTCCATCCTTCACAGCTAAATCGGGTTATTTAGATTACAGCAAGGTCTGAACCAACTCAGATGAACAAAATTATCTACAGAGCCTATTTACATTTCTTTAAGGAAACACTACACTGGCTTTGTATTAAAAAGGTTTTGGAAAAAAACCCAAACCTAAATGTGATAAGCATAGAACTTTTGTGAAGAAATGATAAGCTTAAAACAGAAGTTAGCTTTTTTGCAATAAAAAATGATTATACTTTCAGAACATGATGTAGATGACAGTTAATTAAATGACATGTTACAGTGGTCACTTTTTATAAAATTCAGAAGATAATAGTTGCACAGTGGTGTTTGAAATACCTAGGCTATTCTGACTTATTGCAAATTACCTTCACTAATTCAATTGCAGCTGTGACAAGCATTTGTAAACACTGGGCTGGTTTTACAAAGTACCAAATATATATGCACCTGGAATCGGCCATCTGAAATAGGTTCCCTGGAGGAAGCTGTGGTGCAAACCAGCCCCGTGAGCCCGTCACTGCACGCTGGACAGCCGTGATAGCAGCAGCTGCCGAGCGTGTCCCACACGGCTGCTGAGGGGCGGCAATGCCGGGGTGCACAGCTGGCTCTGCTGGAAGTGCCCAGCTGTGCAGCCATCCATTTATTAATCGCCAGGCCTCCTCCTTGTAGTCTCAGGGCACAAAGCAAGCCAGGATCTGGATTTTTTTTATTTTGAACCGTGAAAATGGGATCCAAATCTGGATCGTTACTATTTCCTTAGATAGTAGATGGTTCCCAAAATGTGGCCCTTTGATTTGTCTTTAGCTACAGTAACTTCCTTCCATGTGTGTAGTGTCTATAGAATGAATTTAAGGCTGCCATTCTGTTTAATAGGAAGTGGATATTACCCGTCTGTGAAGGAGGAAATCCCACTGCTTTGTTTTCCCAGCCTCTATTCTCATGATGAAAAAGATGTACATGCACAGTCAATCTCTAAAAGCAGGAAAATTTTTAATTTAATTGCATCCATTTTTTTAATAAAAGCAGTAATTCACAAAGTAGGATGTTTCTGATATTGTGGAAATGTGATATGAAAATATTTGATACGTGAAAAATAACCTGCCATTTAAAAGGTAGTGTAAAAAACAGACAGTTCAGAACAGATGCTATATAGTGATACTCTTTTCAAAATGTCATCTCTACTGTCACGCTTGCTGTGCTGCTTTGGTGAGCAAACAAGAAATGTTACAAGTGCAGCTGATGAGCAGGCAGAGACCATGCACTGATGAGACTGAAGCAGTATTTATCTTTGGGATAATACAATACTGAAAAATGAAAATCTAGCCTTTCATAAATAACAGTTTGAGAGGTAATGAGTCATTCATGGGCAGTCTGCTAATGACTGACTGTGCAACTATCAGGTGTGGATTTACAGAAGGCCCTAGCATAACCAAGCTAATAACAAGTGTTTTATTTATTAGAACTTGAAATGTCACCTAAAGGCAATGTCTGGTTGACTTGTCTGTATTATCCCTTGTTACTGTCATTTCAGAACCATTGGTTTGTTTTATCTTCCCTTTCAAAGGACCTTCGTTTGAAACTGTCTGTCTTTCAAGTATCTCAAAGATTTTTACAATCACATATTCTTAATTAAATGATATATATAGCTTTTTACACCAGTAGTCTTCCAAATAATCCTCAAAAGAGAGATTGTAATCCTCATCTTACACACGGGAAATGAGGCTTGGAGCTATGATCTGTCTCCAGCTAAGAGGAAAGGAAACACCTGTGCAGCTGGCAGACAAGGAGAGGCTTGCCACTTACTGCTGGAGAGATGCTTGGTATCTTAACACGCTGTCGCATTGCTCTTGAATAGCTACGTATCTCTTAAAATCATGTATTACCCAAAGCAATATATATTATCTGAAACAATATATACAGAAGTTGTGAGATGCTCTCCTGAGATACTTGAAAAGAAGAAGGGCCAAAATCAAGGCATGTGCAAGTAGGCAGGTTGCTTGCACTTGTTATGCTAGGTTTGAATTTAGCCTTAGTTCATCTGTTGAGAAACAGAAGATTGAAACTGATAAATACTTACTGGCCTCCTTGTCTGGGTGATTTTTCTTGAATATCAGCAAGTGAATTTGTGTATATGCCAGATTTGTATTTTTCCATTGTGTTGTTCAAGCTGCTTGTGTCAAATTATGGGACCAAATTCAGAGTTGCTGTAAGAGTAATAGCTGCTTTCTAGCCTGAAGGAATATTGCTTAATCATACAGTGACTGAATTTGGTCCATACAAAAATACAGTCCTTGTTTTTGTGTCCATTACAAGACAGGACATGTATTCATCTGGGGG
Organism: Apteryx rowi; assembly: GCF_003343035.1. Lineage (NCBI taxonomy): Eukaryota > Metazoa > Chordata > Aves > Apterygiformes > Apterygidae > Apteryx > Apteryx rowi. The sequence goes on along the minus strand of NW_020447197.1, from coordinate 3,037,017 downwards.
TGATGTCCAAGCAACAGCAACCAGGTTGCTCTTCAGATGTTTCACATAGGAAAACTGGCAAATAGCTACTTCATTCACAAAAGAGTTTGTGGGGTTTTTTTTAAAAGCTGGTAGCTGATCTGTCCCGAAACTGGATTGACAGTCTATAACTCCCAGAGGTGATGCCTTTTCGGAGCTATCCAGCTGCCTGGCAGATGGCTTGCTGCCAGGCAGACTCAGAAAGTGCCTCTCCACCTTCTGCATCAAGTGAGTCTCTTATGGAGTCGGTGAAATTCAGCCAATTGCTGCTATAGATTAATATAGAAAGCTACTAAATGGGAGCTGATAATCATGCAAATGAAGGCAGAAGGCCCAAAAACGTGAACTCTRCTTCTAGCAAGGGAACAATCTGAAATCAGAATTAGGCTTTGTGGATGCTTAGCTATTGATGTTCTGCAGCATCTCCTCAGCTGAAGTCCATAGAAAGCTTATTTAATAGAGAATAAAAGTCCTGAGTTTTTCATGTTTACAGTCTTGCATCTGTGGAGTTTGGTGTATCACCAACCTTGAACTTTACAAATCTTGAATTAACTAAACTTCAAACAGATTTATTGCAGATGGCTCCCACAAAATCCTTTTGGGTTACTTGCCTTTGGACATCATTTCCTAGTCTAGAGGAGTTCATTAAGGACAGATTTAAACGTGTTAGCTGGGAAAGGGCCAGCAAGAATAGAATTTTGAAATTTTTTCATATTATTATGCTTGATCTAGTGATAAAGACTTACCTTTTAGGAACTACATGGTAGCATACCTTACGTATCATGTCATTGTTTAAAAGCAGGTGCATTTAAGAACCTTTTAGTTATTTGTGTAGGAAATTGGCCTGCATTTAGAAAGCAAAAAAGAAAAAACAATAGCTGCAGTGCATGCCCCTCTTAGTTCTCAGCTGCAGCAACTCCGTATTTTCCTCTGAGGAGAGCCTGGAGATTCAAAACATAGCAGCGAAGCATTTTGCTTTGTTTCTGCCATCTAACCCACTTCAAAATACAATTAGCCTGGGATTGGATCTAAGGTTTATTTCATTGTGATTATAAAAACAAAAATAGTGATGTTCAGAATTGCATGATTCACTAATCCTCCTGCCCCTTTTTTTCTTTTATTACAAATTGGCTCCAAAGCTCTTAAGTTTTTTTGGAGATGTATTTAATCTAAATTTATGCAAGAGCACCATAATGACTTATCTTTTAGACTAGAAGGGGTTTTTAATCACTTTCAACATTTAGCCCCTGATTGGGCAAAGCACTTAAACATTAAGTGCTTGGGTGCTCCAGCTCCTGACTGAATCAGGTCTGAGGACTAACGGCAGAACTCTCGCCTGCCTCGGGTTTTACAGCGAGTGGAAGCACGGTCCTGTGAGCAGCCATCATCTTGAAGCCATTTAGCAGATATATGGTAAATTGGGGCCCTCAGAAGGGCCGGTAGCACCGTTTGAGCAGCAGACGCCGGGGTCTTTCCTGAGCTCAGCTATCTCCACGGCTGTGTAACGCCAGGTCTGTGCCTACACAGTACACTCTTGCCTCTAGATTTTATTCTGCAGGCTAAATATAGAACCTCTCCTAAGTTGTTTGAAAATGCTTTCCACTTCAAATCTCTAAATGTCTTACTCATTATTGCAAATGAGAAACTTAGGAGTATTTTGACAGTGTCAAGCATTCAGTCCAAATACTCTTCATAACATCCCGATCCAATTTACTTTGACTTCAGCGAGTGCTGAAGCCAGTTTCAAAGGACACCTATTTCCAAGCTGAAGCAGCATATTTCATGGACAAGGACTTGCCAGAAGAAGCTGCCCAGCACAGAGGAGTGTTCAGCCCTTTGGACTGTAGACTAACTTGTCTAGCAGCTAGCAGTAGTCTAACAGAAGCTTTTCAAATATTGAACTCCAGTCTTCACTGATGAAGATTTAGCACTTTAAAGAGTGGCATCTTTTTGTTCATCTAATGCTGACCTTTGCCTGTTTCAATGGTTCTATATTCAGTTGCTGTGTTCTGGAGACCAAATTTGCAGCCATGTTCCTTTCTAAAATGTGCCTCCACTTATGTGAACAGATGCTTTTGCAGCTGCGCTTGCACATGTTAGCAGCCACAATATTAAAGTGTGTGCAAGTTTTAGAGTTTATCCCCTTGAGCTTTCATAAATGTTCTTTTCAGGCACCAGTAGTACTGCTAGTGTGTTTGCAGGTGTCAGTTGGTTGAAGTATGTTTGCAGGCTTTCATGGCTGCACAGGATTGACGAACACAGCAACTGGGGGTTGAATAGCAGGTGCTGAAAAACTACCCTTTTTTTCTTTTAGTTTTTAGTTTTCTAGAGCACTTTGACTGCAGAACTATTTAATTATATTACAAATATAGCTATTTTTCATAGCGTTATAAACATGAATATCATGATTGAAGTTTTAATCTTTCATGGATTGGATCTAACCATCTAATAGAAAAAGAAAAGACTTATTAGAGACATTTTCTAATAATGTGTTTTTAATTCTAAGTGCTTTCAAACAGCAGTTATCTGCCAAATTCTAACTGGTAAACGGCACAGATGTTTCTTATGCTTCTGTAGCTGCCTTTAAAGATAATGCCACAGTACATAATGCATCAAAGTCTGAGAAAAAGGAAATCAATCAGTGTAGACACTGATTGTTTCAAACTGAAGCTCGTGTTCGTGCTTGGATGTTGAAGGGTTGGGAGCCATTTTCTCTCATTATTTGGGAAGACTTGCATGACTGGACCCTTCTCTAATGAGCCTAATGAATCTAGGAGAACTTGAGAGCTCTGCTGTGTTAATTCCCGTGAATGTAGAATAGTGGCTATATAAATGTCTATCGGGATGGACTAGAGCTAATAATCAGAGTGAAATTTGGTAACTTAATCCTGTTACATAATGGGTTAAGTTTATTTTGTTGTCTCTGGGAGATAAAGGAAAGTATGAAGGGATGGCAGTTCATGACATAAAATGCAAAATTCTTCACCAAAGCCTGACCCTTGCTTCTAAGGTCTTATTGAAATCACATCAACATCCTTTATAAAATGCCTTTTTCTAGAGAGCGGTACACAGGATCTGAAGCATATTGTACACTCACGTTCCAGGTTCTCTAACCTTCTGTAATAATTGGCAGCTAGCCTGCTTCAAGGGTAAAATTTATAAAGCAGAGAATGCCTCCCATATGCTGCCCTTTTAAGGAAAGTCTTCTCATTACTGGAAGGCAGGAACACAGTGATGGTAAAATACTGTAAGGATCATTTATCAATCATGCTATCATCAAAGCTGTGGAAACACAGAACTGGAGAAATTAGACAGGGAAGAGCTCTATTTTTCATCTTCATCTCCCTGTCTTCCACCAATGCAAAACTTTCTGGTGCTTTATGTCTCTTAGTTTTGAAAGTTCAGATCAATGGGGTTTGCACCATTTCCTTCTGGAGACTTTCCCTCATTCTTAGCAATTCCCATAATCAAGAAATGTATTTGTTTCCTGTTCTGATGTTGGTGCTAGTGTTCCTAGTGATAACCTCGTATGGCAACCTAATTCATAGCCTGCAATGTACCTGTCATCCCCAGGGTACCTGTCATCCCCAGGATGTTTTTTGACCAAACTATGAAATTATACCTTGTGTTATTTACCTACTTTTTGACTGTTTCCAAAGTCTTCTATTTGTTTTTTCTCTGTATTCCAGATAAGACAGACATGCTGTCACACCTGGCTTGTAGAGTCCATTTCCATTGCTGAACAAGTGCTGACCTGCATGTGCAGAAGCATCAGTTTTGGCTGCCACATGACAATGCAAACTTGGGATGGACTTAACTGGGGTAGAAGTGGAGAATTTTTCTAACTTCTGGAATATCACTGTCTTGTCTTCTCCCATTTCTCCCCAGGTTTAACAGTTTGCATTTTTTATGAAGCTGATCTTTGCTGACTGTCTCTGTCTTGGTGCTGCTGTGTTCACAAGACCCTTCCCTGTTTAGTGCCAGTGGTTAATTTAACTGTTTTTCTTCTTTCTTCCCAATTATTTGCAGAGTTATTAAATGACGTGTTAAGCCCATTTTGTATGATACTCCTTTCAACACCCTGTACCACCAGCATGGTTCCCCAAAACACTAAATATCAAGAGCTCATTCCATGCAAAATGAAATCTTCAGGTCATGTGCACAAAGCTGTTAGAGTATGAATGAAAGCAGCAGCCAGAGAGAATCATGAGCAAGGAACAATATTCAATAAATAGTATTCAGTAATCTCAAACAAATACTACTGTCAGCTATATGGTGATGAGTCACAGATGTACCTTTCTATTCCCAGCCTCCTGACATCCCCTTCCTGACTCCGGAGCCTCTAATTATTGGGAGAGTGAGAGATTTGTTACTTTATCCTTCCAATTTCCTCTTGTTTCTAACAAAAATATAAATACATTCCCCATCTTTTAACACTTCCTTTGTTTTGGAGTTTTATTCCAAGTAGATAGTTGCAGTATTTTTTTTCTTTTCATTGAATGAAACTGGTTCAGCCATTATCAGTTTTTCTGCTGTTCACTGGGTTCTGGAAATGAGCAGTGAACTAACAAGATTAGCCCATTTCTTTGGTCTGTGGTATAGGGAACGCGAAAGAGAAGAAAAGGAGGCACTTGGTAAGGCCGTCCGCAGACTCAGGAACTGTCTTCATTTTGCTTTTGTAAGTTTATTTCAGAGTCCAAAGTTAGTAAATCAAAACAGAGATTCAGTTTGACAGAGGGTAACAGTATCCAAATACTATACTTTCTGTTTTCCCGGACAAACAATTTTTCTTCAGACAATAGTTTTTAATGTGGTTTTGTATTTTTCCCTCACATTTACTTACCTATATGTTTAGAACTCTGTGAGGTCTAGGAGGATTTTATGTGAGTTAGCTAGCCACAGATAGACTTCTGCATTCTGAATATTTTGCTCTTGATCTTAATATAGTGTAAACAGCCATTTTTAGATAGTCATTAGGATTGTACTGTGACATATTAATTGATTGATTGTGGGTTTTTTAAGTATTATACGGCGGTCTCTAAAGGGCATTGTATCAGTCCATAATGCCATAAGAATTTGTATGTTTTACAGATAAGTTCATTATATGGAGTCACTCGCATAGAATAGATGGGCAGCACAAGTGGGATTTATCAGCGTAGGACCCCTAAGGGCTGCACACAACACAAGAAAATCCAATTAGAACTGCAGGAAGTTTTTTCCATCTCTTAATCGGCATTGCAGCACTGCAGATGGATATTATTGCCCACTACTTAAACTTTATTATGCCATTTTTCTGTCTGTAGCCCTTTGCCTTGCCAACCCACCTTGAAGAGACGGCAGGCAGAACCATATAATACTTTTTACGACCTTAGCATCTGCACTGTTTTGTCGCATGAAAGATAAGTACTATTGTGATGACGGCGAGGAAGCTGGCAACCCTTCGAGTTTGTTTTACGAGCACGGGTTGCCCTGCGCTCCAGTCACGAGAGCTGTTTGATCCTCCCGAGTGGCTCTTCGCCCATTCTTAATGACTGAAAACAGAATTTGCAAGACTAACTCCTTTTTTGAGGCTAATGCTTTTAAAACAGGAGGCAGGATGATCTAGGGCAAAGGACCAGGTGTTGGCTGCATCTGAGCTCTGCTTTGGATGGAGGTGCAGATTCATCGTGTGACCTTGCATTGAGTCGCTTGACTTCCAGTGTTTCAGTCATGCTATAAAATTGACTAAAAGCAGGGTTGAAACCAGACACTGCATCCTGAGTAAATAATATACTCAGAGAAAACAGGGGGATTATATTTTGTATCTTAAAATACCTTTCCTGACAGAGAGGGTGGGTTTGCTATGGATGAATAATCTGTTAGCATAAATTATTGTTATTTTCAGTGATGACTTACCAGGTATATGTATCAAAGAGTGATACAGTCTGCTTGATTTTATGGTACATTAACTTTGCCAGAATGCATTTATTATATTTAAAACCTGCTAGGTACCTGCAGTGGGAACAAAGATTGTATAATTATTTTTTCTTTGGCTTGTGGAAAACCAAATGCTTTGAATATAAAAGATTCTAGGGGTGAAAAGTTCATTCTTTTCACCCCTCCATGGCGAGATTATAGGCAAAAGGTAATCTGACTACTCATTTGAAAGTGGATGAAATAAACCAATATAATGATGAAATAACTGCTACCGCCACTTCTCCCCTTTGTTTTACTGGATGTAGTAAACAGATGCAATAGGTGAGATGTGAAGCAAATCATTCATTATTTTATAATAAGCATCTTCCCCAATCAATTAATCACTTTGTAATAAATAGCTTCAGTGTTGGGTTTTAAAACATATATGCAAGATTTTGCTGCAGCAGCAATAAACAGCAGGAAGTGTACCAGTGTTTAATACCTGATTTAAATGAGGAAATGCTGTTTGCCTTTTCTGATTTAAAATCCTGGTGTATAAAAGTTTTTTGCATTAAATACAAATTATGGTCCCGATTCTGCATTAGGTCATCCTTTCCTCCTTTCCTTTAGGTGACTGGGACCTTAATCTTTTATGTTGTGCACAGATATAATGTAAAACAGGTGATTATAGATATACATATATCTGTAGGTATATTTTGACACAGATACAGATCTACATATGTACACTTTTATATATATATGTGTATATAAAATGCTTACATTATAGAAACAAATCTCTCAGATGCAAAACAGGTCAGAATGAAGGCTGAATGCACAACCTTAAATTTGATTCCCATGGTGCTACTCAACTATGTGATCATTTCATATTTTTGTTAGCATACCTAGCTTTCCCCATCTAGGCCACCAGCTCAAGGAACTGTAGATCCTATTGCTAGCAGAGGGATTCCTTCTTTTCTTTTCCCCACTGTTGATGATAGCAACTCTAGTCTGTGTTAGGTTGCATAGGTAATGCTGTGAAGTAGTTCATATGCCACCAGAACACTGTATAGCACAGTTTCATACCTTATCCCCTAAAACATCTTAAACTGCTCCTTTTTTCTGTTTCATGCCTTATGAGTGTCAACACAGGACATGCAAGATCCCCGAACTGAATCTAGCTGTAAATGTTGATTAGCAAATGTCCTAGTGCCTGACTTTACCTTTAGATATATGGTTCATATTTGTGTGTAATTAGGTATGTATCTTAAGGATAAATTTAAATCACAGTCTGTTCTTCTGTGTATGAGTGCATCTTCTATCATTCATTTTCTAAATGCATATTGCAACACATCTGAGCTTCTTTAGTGTCTCTGAACTGATTTGAATGTAACAGGACAGATATTCAGCTCGTGTAAGGCATCGTGATGCTATTGACGTCAGTGGTTTGGTTTTAATTGGACCATAATTTGCACGACTGGGAATCTGACCTGTCTGTATACAGCACACAGCAATATTTTCTTATTCTTCTACCTCAGGWAGGAGTTGAATGTGCTGGCTGCCATGCTAAGCTCTTGATTTCCCTGTTAACTTAATCATTTTATCTTTTCTATATTTAAAAAGGGACCTGGGGCTCCTTAGATTTTTCTTTTCTTTTTCTTTTTTCCATATATTTGTTGAGGTACTTATAGGCTGAACTTTATACATTTCTTAGATATGTTCAAACTTCAGTTTCTTTCCAAACTGGTAATTTGCATAACATATCTCAAGTTTAAACATTACTATAGCAAATAGTAATTCTTACAGGCCTTAAGATTGAATCCAGAGTCCATGAAATAAATAGAATTATTTTCATTAAGTTCACTGGATTCACTGGCAAAAAAGCAACCACCTGCTGTTGAAAGCATTTCAAAATCCCCAAGAACAAAATTCATAGGAATGAGTAATAAAGGTTTGAATTTAGGATGGCTTTTCCATATGATATGGGTCTTGGGTAAGTTCGTTTTTACGTCACAGCTGTGTTACTTTATTATTTGAGTTCTCACATGTATAATAATAATAATGGCTCCTGGTTTAAGCATTGCCTTACTCTAGTTTGTACACTGGTTGTCTATGTGGGGGAAAAAGGTGTCAGTGTGGATACTATGATGTGCAGAAAGCTCTCCAGTCAGCACTGAAACTTCATTGATCCTGATATATGAAAAACTAGTTAAACTCACCACTATATTTTGAAGGCAGAGAGCAACTTTCTATTTCCATAAGTCCTTCTACACTTGGAAGAATTTGAGTGATTAAAATTGCACATATTGAAAAGGTAAGAACCCCCCCCCCCCCGAACCTCCCCAAGCAATAGCAAGCCAAAGAGGACAATAAGCACTGTGTGATCAGGACATGGACATTGTCTTTTGCTCTGTGAAGTGAGGTACAACCCAAAATATAGGTGAGCTTGTGAGAAATAGCTTTGTAATCACCTGGAGAACTGCAGATGCAACAGTACCAATGAAAATAATATATGACCATATAATTAAAAATAATGGTGTATTACGTAGGGGTCCAAATAAGCTTTGCACAGAGAATATGTTTTGTCGTTTACTTATCACAGAATCACAGAATGGTTGAGGTTGGAAGGGACCTCTGGAGATCATCTAGTCCAACCCCCCTGCTCAAGCAGGGTCACCTAGAGCATGTTGCACAGGATTGCATCCAGGCAGGTTTTGAATATCTCCAGAGAAGGAGACTCCACAACCTCTCTGGGCAACCTGGTCCAGTGCTCTGTCACCCTCACAGTGAAGAAGTTTTTCCTCATGTTCAGATGGAAGCATCTGTGTTTCAGTTTGTGCCCATTGCCTCGCATCCTGTTACTGGGCACCACTGAAAGAGTCTGGCCCCATCCTCTTGACACCCTCCCTTCAGATACTTGTACACGTTAATAAGATCCTCCTCTTACTTGTACATGTTAATATCTTATGTCTAAGTGTTTGACTGTCCAGTCATAGCATTCTTTTACTGGACATTTTTTAGTGCATAGCAACTTTTCTGCATGCTCTATATCTACCTTGACATAGTTCTGGGAAGAAGGACAAAGGTAGAAGGAACCATAAACTCTCCCATGCGGCCAGTTCCCAGCAGCTATCAGGAAGTGATTTACARTACCAAAGTAAATATTTTTCATTCCTTACCTAGTATTATTTGTGTTCAGTCAGTTCTAGCATGAGATATAACAGCTTGTCTACTATGATGTATACTTGTTGTGAAACTATAGTGGGGCAGTACAGAGCAACATTTAAATATGGTTTAGAATGAAGCAGAGACTGATGTGTATGTGTTCATTTTTAATGTATATGACCAATGCTACAGGCAAACCTAATATAAACAATATATTTAAACACAGAAGTGAACAAGTATTGAAAATATTGGAGGAAAGAAAAAAAAAACAATTCAAGATTTGATCAGTTCCAACCCTATAAAGCCCGTGAGAGCTGAAGACTGAGTTACTGATACCAGATGGGGCACAGTATCCCAGCCACTCTAGTAGTCTTCCAAGCTTATGGCAATGAACTGTAATTTTGAGGAGGAAAAAGGAAGGATACTTAAGGTAAAGGTTCTCATTTCTATCCTAGAAAGAAATATATTATCTTAAAATTATTGAGACTAGTTCTAAATGTTTAGATACATATTTTACTTATTTGGTAAATTACATATGATTTTTTCCCATTAGAATTAGCAAAACATTTTTCAAATCAGTGCTTTTCACAGTTCATCTTCTACAGTACTTTGAATTTGACTGATGGAGTATTGAAGCAAAAAATCATGCAGTACTTTTTTTTCTCTTTTGGAGGTGAAGAGCAACAATGTAAAGTATGCTACTCAACTGGTAGTCATTCAGCCACTGTTTATTTTCCTTGCTGTAGTCTATGCAGTCAACTCTTCATTGCTGTTTTCAGAAGTTAACAAATTTAAAAAAAAAGATGATCTTTCTTTCCTTGGCAGTTCTTTATAAGTAAAGAATAAGTACTTTAAGTGACAGGTGATGTTCTATGCCATTGAGTACAAATATAAAGTCATGCACATCTTGCATTAGAAACTGAGCAATCATACAAAGATTAATCAAGCTGGCACATCAACCCATTGTATCACACTGATCCTCTACTAAAAACAGCTGGTATTTTGCTAGCAGTACGTTGCCAGAAATGGGACATGATTCTATATTGCAGTGTCAGAGATGCCTTTGTTAACAGAAGCAATCCTTGGAGTCAGCAGAATTGATGTTGGGTATAAATACATTTTCTGACAAATCTCGAGCCTACCAAGAATGAATGCCGTTGCAATCTAGCAGATGTGCTTTACATTCAGTAAACTTTTTCAGGATGTTGCTTGAGATCTGATGGTAATTACTGATGTGTCATTTTGGGTGTGATGTTGAGCAAAGTCTATTGAAACTCAATTTATTTCATCAGTTAGCACACAACTTTATACTGTGTGTTAATGTTCACTCCAGAATTTCAAAGATGACTGTGTAGCTGCTGAAAATCTTCAAAATATAACATTGTATTTCTCTAGCTATTTCATTGCTTAAATTTGCAAGATCCTGTAGCTGTGAGAGAGGACTTACAAGAGGTCTGCATCACTGGGTGTGAATAGTCTGACACTTTTCCCTGGGAAAAAGAAAGAACCTATTTCTGGCCTCATAGTTCAGAGACAGGTTCAATTACCTCTTCCACCATGACTTTCCTTTGTAATCTTGGGCGAATCACTTCCCCTCTTTGGGTTTTATTTCCTTGTTCCTATGAAATGAGTATTTCTACTACTTTATTTTATAGGGTGAGGATAAAAGCACAACATATTGTAAACCATTCTGCTATCAGAATAATTCAGGACCACATATACATGTCATAGAAAGGAAGAACAATAATAAACCATTTATACTTTGTTTCCTTAAACCTAAAAGGAGCAGATCGTAACTGAAATCTAGTGACCAGAGTAGACAGTGGGACTCAGGCTCACTTATGAGCCATGTGGAAATGTTTGACTTAGAAGGAGAGATGGGAAATTTTGTATAAGGAGCTCCACGAGAACAGGGTATCCTCTAACTGGCTGCTGCAGGTTTTGTGAAACTTTTTCTTTTGAAGTTTATGACGCTGCACCAGCATGAGCAGAACTCTGCTCTCCTCTGCTAGGCTGGTGAGAATCTGTGACTCATGCTGTTTTAGTAAACTCTCTTCCAGTGTCATTTCAGCTTCCCAACTTTAATTTCTTTTTACGCATGCTGATTCCTTTGCTTTACATGCGGCCTGAGAACACTTTTTGTTACCCAACATAGTTAAGCCCTGGTCTGTGGTGGGGTTTTAAGCCATTTACATAATAAGTTACCAGCAATAATCACCTGTTGATACCTACTGTCTGCAATCTTTATTTTTAGATGGTGGTCTTTGGTCCTATGAGTTCATACCTGCTTCCTTCCAGTGAATGATGTACATGAATGAGGATTAGTGGCCTAGTTCTGGCTTTAGGTGGTTACCATAGGTAATAATATTTCTTGGCCTTGGGAAAATGAGACGTTTTACCATTGTAGGTAACACAGATACCATTGCACTGACTGTGGGCAAACTATTGTTTTTTATTGACAAGCTTTGCATACATAATATAATCCTTTGAGGGCCCAGTTCTTGCACTTTACACCCATTTGGTATATCTTCCTATATAATAATGTAGATTGTTTTCAGTTATTTAACAGGAATAAGTGCAGGAGAATAGAGCCCTAAGAAATGAACATTAGTTATCCCAAAACGGACCTAGTGAGAATGAAGGTATAAAAGGGTCTACACAGTTTAATTCATGTGCTGTCTGTTTTGGGCAAAATTCGTACAGATTAGATTTACACCAGCTCATCTAAGGTTGAGAAAGAGCCTTTAGAACCTGTTGTATTTGGTAAATTGTTAAAAATATATGGGTATCTTTTTACTTAATCTGTGAACATTGTGCATATTAGTCCACTTTGTTGTAAGATACAAGAATTGTACTGGAATACTCATAAATGGAGGAATATAATATCGATGCCTRTGAGCAAGCCATTCTTTGCCACAAGATTTCTTAGGGGTTTTTTTAAGTGCTTGACATTCTTGTCCCCTTCTGAGCATTGTTTTGTTATACATTTGTTATACATGACCATTCTGTATAAATTCAGTTTTTGCTCTGGGCTGAGAATTTGTTCCCTGTGACCTCTGACTCCTGTTCTTTCTCTTATTATCAGAGTTTGGCTGCAAGTGGGTGTTGTAAGCTTCAAGACACCTAATGTCATCCAAATATGAATAACCAAAGAATATTACTCTCCCCATAAAAGAATCCTCCTACTCAAAAAGCTGTGTAATTGTATTGTATCAAAGTATTACATTTTAATTGTAGAGTAGCTTTCCAAAAAAAAGTGTAAGATTTTAAAATACCTAATAGAAGTATGATATAATTTAAGTTTTGTTGTCTGTCTTTTCCTCACTTTGGTATTTGTCAGGTTTCTGTATTCTTATGGTGAAAAGACAAGAACTAGGCATGCTAGGTGAGTCTGTTATAAGTGTGATGCTCTCTGATTAGGCATTATTGAATATCTGGCTTCCTACTGTGGACAGAATATATGGGGAGTAAATGCAAAGTTAGCATGTTCAACTGTATATTTACCTCAGCTGGACACTGGTTTTCTTTAAATGTTTTTTGTTGCAGAAATCTCTAAATATAGAGCAATCTCAGTTATTGAGAGTTGTGTGACATACGTACACACATTTTTCTTTTCAAAGATTTCCAGAATCTTACTTCAGCTTCCAGTCATCTCTCATACTTATCTGAAAGATCAATTATTCCCTACTATCCATTAAGTATTACTTTAGCCACTTTGTTAATCCTGTATATTTGATGCAGTATCTATGAATGCACTTACTACTGTCATGTTTTTACATATCCCAAAAGATTAAGGACATGGAATCATATCCTTGCTTGGTTTGAACTGGCAAATTTTCTTGACTGCACTAAAATTACTTAGATTTAGAATAGCAGTGAGCCTGATCTATCTGTAGATGTGTATATGTGTATTTTCAGATGATGTAGTGGTAATGGATATGATACTCATGATGGAATGGAATGAAAGGGTGCAGCATCTTATAATTCATCTTATAATTTAGATGAGGCTTCAAGAAGAAATTTTTCAAAGAATTCTCCAATTGTAACATAGTAGAGTGAAAAAAAAAAAGTTACCTTTTAGCAACTTAATAAACGTTTGAGATCATTATAGGAGCTGGAACAGAAAGCATCTCTTTTTTGTATTGGCGTTTTATTGGTGATGAAACTTTCGTTAGTGAAGCCTGAAGATCAACATGCTGAGAGTGTGTTTCTGTGTGTGCCCACACGTGCAAAGTGTTTCTTACTAATACCTTTAAATAAAGGTATTTGAGGTTTGCTTTTGTAGTATCAGGGAGCTAAGTGAAAAAAGAAACTCAAAACAGAGAGAGTCCCACAACGTTTGTTCTTCTGGTACTCCAGAAGCTTACTTTGGGTTAATCAGTAATTTTTCACACAYGACATCTAATCTATGAGTATAAATTACTTTGTGCTCTTATTATGCCTTAATTGAAGTGCACCAATGTGAAATTGCAATAGATGGAGCTGCAGTGATTCTAGCCTCAATTAACTTGGATGAATTTGGAGCTTTTCTCCTTCCCCTTCATTGACCTGAGGACAATTCTTTGACAATGTCTTGTATTTATTTAAATTGTTGCTAGAAAATTTAAGAGGATATACGTGTGACCAGGATTATAAGGATGCTCCAAAGAAGTACACGAGAGCTGTATATATGATTTGTATGTTAATGTGTATTTTTTGTGCCCTTCTGTTTTGTTTAACAGATGTGTAATCAGTGGTGGCTGAATCCCTCAGGACTGTACTGGAGAAGAATAGTTTAATAGCAATCATTTTTTTTGTAAATGGCAGTTACCATCTCTGTAACAGCTACCCTCATCACTTTCTTGACTTTTCTTCAGCTTCCTGCCTTTAATTCACAAAATGTATGTTGCAGTGCAGTAAAACCATTGTGAATGAAAATCACTGTGAAGCATCTTGCCCAATGGAACATGAAAATCAGACAGCAGAAAGCAAAATTGCTACTAGGATAGACAGGATGCTGTATGAGAAAGGAGGAGGCATATGGTGATCCAGTCATTTCTTAGTTACTTAACATTTTTGGCTACCACAACTGATAGATATTTAGCAGAACATTAGATTTGATGCCCCTGTCTATGTATATATGCTCTTATGAATGCTTCTGGTGTTCAGCAGTGAAGACAGTATAAGAATCTAGCTAACACAAGCCCATGTGTGAAGATGGTTGTTTTCAACATATTTTGGTTATCAATCTCTCAAAGTTTTCCCCTGGGGTACAGAGAGTCGTAAAGAAAATTTGTGTTTGCTAGTGGTAGGTTTGCTTTTCTTAGTGATCATTGGCCACTTAGAAGTAGTCCACAGACATTTGGTGGTCCACAGATACAAGTTRAAAACCGGCTATGTTTCTTAGCTTCCTTATTGATGGACAAGTCCCTTTTTCTGGGTAAGAATAGATTCAGCATCTCTGCTTTCTAAAGACAAATGGCAGCTGCAATAACAAGTTATGTAATATATAATGCGATGTGATATAATTATGGGATGAGATCTGTGGTGTGCTTCAACACGCCTCACATTTCTTTACAATTCAGACTGAAGTTGAATCAAAGATTTTTTCTCAGAAGTTATTCTTAAATGCAGGCTAAGATAGTCATAAATACGGTGTCTTCAGTGAGACAAATATGCCATTAGCTGTTTAAAGGGGCAGAGCAGAATGTGGGCTTTCGATCACTGCGCCACATCTGCACATCACAGCAAGGCAGCAAGCGGGGATGCGGTGCCACAGGTAGGTCGTGGAGTCAGTCAGCCACGTTGTGTCTCTGGAGAGCACACAGATGGTTACCACAGACGTCGGAGTATTGCGTTGCGCAAGGATTTGTTAAGTGATAACTTGGTGGGGTGCCCCAAGCATATTTCAGAGAGCATAGTGAACTTACGTATCTTCACATGAATGATCAAAATCCAAGAATAATACTGATCCTGATTAAATAAGATTAAAATTGGGGGAAAAAACAAAAAAGAGAAAGAGAGAGAGAAAGGCGATACAAAAGCTTTATTTCCCGGGCTTTCTCAAAACTTAATTAAATGCCCAATACCTTTAAAGAGTCTGTCTGCACTGATCAGGTTACAGAAGTCAGATCTTAGTTATTTAACTCTCATAYGTTGTTTAACTTGCACATTAAAAAGCCAGAAGGCATTTTTCTGATGATCTGGTATGACCTCCACCTGTATCATGCTGTTCAGACTTGCCTGAATTAAATCTTACCATAACAGTGACACCTTTTTAGAAGACCTCCTCTTCTGATTTGAAAATGCAAGTGATGGCRTACTGAATGCAGCCCTGGTAAATTGGTCCAATGGTTAATTTTTTCTATTTGTTTTCAGATAAGGAGATTTGACTTCACAGTAAATTAGCACCTTAATTTCTATGTTCTGACTGAAAGACTGCCCTTTCAAATAGCTGCTAGGCTTTTAACTAATCTAACTGATTTATGTATACAGTTTTCTTTAAAATTTCTGACTTCCCTTTCATCACCTCATAGAATATATGTTAGCATTGATTGGGCCCTTGTTGCAAAGCTCAACACTGTGAAGACATATCAAAAAAATGGAAAAAAAAAAGGACCATGGTATTGTCCCTCTCAATGGAGGTCATAATTACAATTCTTTTTTATTTCTAAAATATGAAATTTCCCTTCTAGTGAAATTAAACCCATCCTTTCTGTCATCCACATACATATCCGAAATTCTGAAAAACGGAGTGCTATTAATGGAAAATTTATAATAATTCACTGACTGATCATTATTAAGCAAAGATGATTTCAAGGGCTAAGCAGGAAAAAACTGTTCTCCAGCATATAACAATCAACTGAAATTTACTACATAAAAGATGCTTTTAAAAATCTAAATTTGAAGTACACGACGTTCTAAGTAGTTGCCCGTATTAAACAGCTCATTATATAGCAAACATTTCTCAAATATAGTGGGTGTAAAAATCTTCAAGCACCTTCTGGACTATCTTGAGTTAATGTACTCATTTTACCCAAATCTTGAAGGAAAACGGAAAGGACGCTTTTTGATGGGGTCTATTTTCATCTTTAAAACCTTGCATGTTAAGAACATTGGTATGTGTTAACTCTCCATTATAAGATGTTATCAAGAGCTGTAGCTGCTGTGTTTAATAATATCACCTAAAGTTAGAAGTTATGGCCCACTGCAAGAAAGACTGGTATATCTTAATAGCTTGTTTATGGTTTTGCTTCTGAAAATGGGAATGGTGAAAGGCCATAGTAGAGGACAGATATTGATGCAATGTGTTGTGGGTTACTTAATAACATATTGCAGTACTTGAGATAAGTAGGAGTGGAACAGCTGTGCACTCCATCCTGGAGAAGACAAGACTCTCTCACCCTCGGGGGATGGCTTTCTTCYGCTAAGTAGGAAGGAGTCAAACTATGGCATTGGGCTAAGACTAGAGGTATTTCAGGTGGGATCTTCAAATACTATGAACATGGCCAGATTTCACTGTTAGTAAAGTCAATAGCAAGCTCCTATTGATTTTAAAAGAGAAGATTTAGGTCAATAATGAAGGCTTTTACACTTCCCCCACACTCCTCCATGTATTCCTTCTTTAGTATTTGGGGATTGGTTGAAGCTATATTTGGCTGCTGGGATTGGATATATTTGAAAGGATCAGTATATGCATGATTATATACTTCATCCTATTAATAAGATTTGGTTTTGCCCATGCAGTCTAGGGAATATTGATTTTATTTATATTTTTGTTAAAGTTCCCAAAGACTGTGGGTCATAAGAGCACTGCTATTATATTATTTAGTACTACAGTGTTGTTCATTATCCTGTGAAAATTTTACATGTAACTTAAAAATACTTTAAGCTAAAAGTTGTGTCACCCTAGAGCATGACTCAGCTGTGTGCTAACAAGTATGAATTTTACCTTGTGGAAGGCATTAAAGCAGATGTTCTCTGCTGGCAGCAGAATTGCTTATTTTTCTTAAAGATGAAAATATTCAGAGGCATCTTATCTTTTTAATAGCAACCACCATCTTTTTCTGTAATTTTTAAAGAAGAAAAGGAGACAATCAAATCAAATGTACTCCAGCTGCCTTTTGTGTCCATCTATGCCAAATGTCATTCATCTGTTCTTAGGCTTACCTCCACTTTCTGATGTGTGCCAGCACATATCACTACAAATCCTGTAAAATTAGTTTCTGCAGCTGTATTCATAAGACTGGAACGACCTCCTCTTCTCTTTTTTCACTTTTACAGCGTATCCAAAAATGAGTATTAAAGATCACTGCTAGTGGACTAACCATGCTGGTTACACACCTGTTTTAAAGCATCTCTGAGATTATCATCGCACTTTCATTTGTTTCTTCAGTAAAGATCATCTGTCGTAGGCTAGCGCAGAGCTGGTCTCTTGGGTGATCGTTTAGGACAGGCCTAGCTGCGCTCAGCGGAGAGGTCTGACACACAGAGGGCAGCTGAAGCCCCTTCTATCTGCACTGAAGTCAAAATGTCTTGGGCGGTAAGAACTGCCTAAAAAGCACAGGATCCGTTTACACTTCCCACACCGATACCAAATACAATGCAGCCAGAGAAACGGGCCAGCGAGATACTTTACAGCCACGTATTGACCTGCTTCATCGTGCGGGCCTTTCCCATGCCGTGATCCCATGTACAAGTGTGTGCTTGTTACGGGGCCAATGCATGAACGTTCTGCACGCAGGAAATTCCTATTCCTAATTTGAGAGGCTGACCATATCAGGCGTAATACAGCAGACAGAAGACAGACATTAACATCGAGAAAAATAACCATTGGCCACATGAAGTTAAAGCTTTTGAAAGACCTCTCAGACTCTTATCGTCTACTCACTGAAAAAAAGACAGAGAGAGTCACTCTTTTCTCACAGCCTTCAGAGAATGCAGGAAATTATAATTTCAGACAGGTTCAATTTCTATGTCAGACTTGCCAAGAGTATCACAGTAAATTTAAGCAACTTCCTTGCTTCTGTAGTGGTTGAAGATTATCTTTCCAGGATGAAAAACAAAAAAAAGATGTCTTCCTTCAGAAATTTGGTGCAAGCCATTTAAGGTCCAAGAGTCACACCCAAACAGATACTACATTTTGAGAGAAATTTTGTCTAGGGAGCGTTTCGTCATTTAAAGGACTGTGATATAGCCTGTGAAAAAGACCTTGTGTTTTGGAGAAAGACTGAGGGCTAGTCCGCTCTGGGTTGTGTTGCACCTGGTGAGGTTGCGCCAGTGTGTCTGTGAGAATGGAATAAACTGCTTTGGTGTAGGACACTTCACTCTTTTGCAGTATGCCTCTAGGCTAGCAGTTCGCTGTAATGCATCAGCAGTGGCAAGTGACAGAGGCCAAAACCAAAGAGCTGTAAAGGTCTGGTGTAACTTGCAGTGTTCAGTTTGCTTAGCCTCCCACAGGAAAAGAAACTCGGTAAAATGCAAGGAGGTGAGATCTTCCTTTGCTTCCAAGAACCCCAAGGAAAGGCCTCCCTTTCTGGTGGCTCTGGTGAGTTCACTAGTACTAATTCAAAGGATTCGGTACTCTGGGAGGAGTGTTAAAAAGTGCAATAGTAGAAATAGCAGTGCTGAAAAAGCACACCAGAGCTTACACAGCATCACGCGCTTTTCTCTGTGTAGGCTTTCAAAATGCCAAAGAAAAAGGATATAGTTATAACTTATATTTAGAACTGATTAAATTCTGCAAATTGTTTACTTTGGTGAAATGAATAGGAATTTCCAAAGGCTAATGACTGGAAAATAGCACTGACCAGGGAAGTTAGTACTACTGCTGTTCTTAAGTAATTCTACCTCACAGTTGCAGCACCTTAGAGTTTAATAAGTTAATGAATTATTGCAGCTGTTTTGTATTGCTTGCAGTATGGCATATTGTTCATAAGTTTAACCTTGAGGTAGTATTACACTTAAAGAAACACAACTTAATTAAGACAGTTAAAAGAGTTGAGCTGTTTCCTAGGTTTTTTTACAGAATGAGTGGAGTTATGTGAAGTGTTCATAGAAATCTTTTCAGATTCTGAGGTTTGGGGCTTTTGGGTTTTTGGTTTGTTTTTTCTAAGTCAGCCCTATAGTGCACATTGAATGGATGGATTTTCATTCTGTAAAAGATACTTTGGTTGAAAAAAACCCCCAAATCCACAGCTCTAACACACCTGCAGTAAAAGTGGCCTTGCAGGGGAGCCCTTCCTGGTCCCTCCCATCACTTTGATCAGTGTTGTATTGCACATTCAGCTATGTTTGGTAGTTGCAACTGGATTGTGGCAGAAACTCAAGCCTAAGACATCCCAAAGAGGAACTGTGAGCCAAAAAATCAGTTCAGGCTGTTTCTGTGGAAGATACTTGCCTGTAATATATAAAGTTTCTGATAAAAAAAAAAAAAACAGAGGATATAAACAAGTTTTCAAGCAATTTATGTGACTAGGCACATACCCTCACTACTAAGTGAAAAGTGAATAGTTTTCAAAGAAATATATGCATGTAACATACCCCTGTTAACAGACATTTTGCAGCAGAATGTCTGTCATATAATTGTTAAAAAATGCAGTCTGTCCAGCTGCAAACATTCTGACTTACTAATTTATCTCCTATACGTAAAATTGAAATACAATCCCTATATCAATGCAGTATCTCACATGTCTTTAAGAGCCAGTGAAGAGTACCTAATGCTCTAGCATGATACTTTGCACATCTCATGGAGTTAAAATAAAATCTTACACTTCTTAAATCATTCATTTTATTATTAATATGTAAGTGGCAGAAAGCTACAGAAACAGAAGAATACTTTGCTAATGTTGCATTTACTTTATTTTTTGTATACAAAATAAATTTGACACAAAACTTCTTTTTGAGCAGCATTTTCAGAAGACTTGCTTATCTGTTTCTTGAACACAGGTATGTTTCAGATATCTACAATGGAATATTTTTCTTGGACTGAATGGTTTATATTCTTCTATATCTTCTCTAAGGGAATTCCTGGTCCTTTTAGTCACCTTACCTCTTATCCATTAGTAAAATATGATATTAATGTTAGTATGTGCTGGTCAGCAAAGCGAGAAGCAGTATCCTCTGCTTCATGAATATCACATATACATTAATGTTCACAGTACTGCTGCCCACATAATACGTCTGTATTGGTCAGTTGATGTGAATTCAAGAGAGATGTTTAAGATGAAAATAAATGTGCTCTTAAAATTTAACCATATTACTTACAATTTGCTTATATTGCTCACATTTCTAACTGAATAGGTTCAGTTTAAAGGGCAAATATTCTGTAGATGGCAATTAGCATTTATTAATAGAGGGTGTCAAAGAGAAGTCCTAGCCAAGCCACTTGCAATCCAGAGGGAATACATACTTCTCCCTTAAAATATCTCCTGTGCTCTTCCGCTATGCATTGACGTGTTTATACTTTACAATTTAACATTTGCTTTTAGAAAAATAGAAGATGACAATTGACTACCTAGGGATTTGTAACTGGAAACACAGCAAAATTATTATAACACGTGCCTAAAAGGGTGGGTAATATTAAAGTCTTAAGTGTTACTGCTTCCAGTACCACAGCCCTTGGAAAACCCCTTTACACATGTCAGACCAGTTTGTATAAAATGGTTTGTATTATTTTTAGATAAGTTTTTGTTGCTTTGTACCTTCTTGCAGGCAGATGTTTTTTTTCTAGCGAGACATTTTGCCCTTATTTTCATCCAGTTACAAAGGTTATTGAGTTATGAAACACTTAGATGCACAAAATGCGTCAGAGGGGAGTTCTGGTTCTCTGTGATATGAAATGGCATGTATGCATCCACCAGCCTGAGCCTACTTTTTTACTAGGTCATCAAGTTTTATAATAAATTTTAGGAAGTCCCTTACATTATGATGAATTCTGTCCTGGCTTTTTTCTCTGCATTAATTTGAATGTTAAAATTAGGTCAGAGCTTAAAATAATTGAATCTGCTAAGATTTTCAACAAAACGTTTCAACTTTCCCAACTCTATTATTTTATCTCCTCTTCAAAACCACTGATATCATATTGGAAAAAGATTTATCTAAATGGCAAGCATAAATTATTACCCAGGCAGATAAACCCATATAGCATTAAATTTTATTTAAGACAAACTATAGGACCTGCTTGTGATACACTGTGTCTATTTGTCTAACAGTCATGTAACAGAGAGTTGGTCCAAATGAACTTAATAAATATCTTTCTTAAACTCACAAAAGACCATATTCTCCCTTCCATAATTCTATTAGAGTCTACTGCTTTGGAGTAGATAAAAGAAGAGATAACCTTTCCATTCAGAATATAACATAGCAATTGTGCAGCTGATGATTGGAATATTTCCAGTGGAAGGACTTAATTATGGAACAAAATTAGCTTAATCTGACCTTTTTAGAGAATAATGCAAATATAAGGTTTTTTTGTAAATGCCTTCCTGGAATAACTAAAAAGAGGCATAATTTAGCTCGCTTTTTCTGCAAGAGCAAAAGGTGGTAGCATATGATAGTAGTGTTCTCACAGACATGACAAGTCAAGGGTGTTAAAAAGACAGCATTTGTAGGGAGGGATAATGTATTTTAATAGACTAGCTAATACAGTTGCAAAAACAGACAAGCTTTCAGACACGCAAGCCCTTTTCAGGAAGAGCAGGCTCACCTCTGTGACTCTAAATTGCTAGCTTAATATCTAGTTATTGTAATGATCATGTCCTAGAAATGCCACAGATGGAGAAATAGATTTGATATTTGTTTGTATGGCATCTATATTAATTACATTTGGAAAGCTCCTCGTGGGATAAAGACAAAACATAATGGCACAATCTCTAATTTTATCTAAGTGGTAAAGAGCAATAAGTAGTTGCACCCACTTATATTACCAACCATGTATGTTGCTGTGTTTTAGAGGATTTCTGTATGGGCGTTTAGTGAGATGGGTTCAACTGCATGGAGGCATTCCTCACTGGAAAAAAAAAAAAAAACTGGATCGAAAAGCCTCATCTGTTTTCTCAGTCATATCTCTGATTTCATGACATCTTGAATGCTTCTGAGCCATGCTGATGATACTGCATACAAGGAAAAATGCATGAACAGGTGGTGATATTAACAGGCTTCTTATGGTTCTGAAAAACGAGATAGAAATGTTTCATGTCATGGAAGTCAACATCAATAATCATCCATCTTGTGTAGATGTGGAAGTCGGCCAATGTGGTTCTTGCTGAGGAGGCGTGAGATATTTCTTTTGCATCAGAGCTGTTGCTCTGGACACAAGTCATAATTTGTCTAATATAGATAAATGAGGCAAATATTACTAATACTTCCTTTTTTTTTTTTCCTTTTTTTTTTTTTAATAAACTGAAAGCTCCCCCTTCTGGCACATTTCCTGAACTGAAGGCAAGTTTCCTAGTGTCTGCATTCCCTCTTTTGCTCTCTGTTAAAGATCCTTTTCACAGAGAATTCTTTAATACTAGCATGTTTGTAATTCTCAAGATTTCCCATTTTGGACTGAGCTTTGAGGCTTGATGTGAACTTACTGAACACCAGGGGAGTCTCCTGAAGCTTTATGTACAAATTTCATTTGTTGCTTTTCTGGGCGAAAACTTAGCTGCTTCCCATTTTGCCGCATATTATACAGACTACAGAAGACAACTTTTTCAGAAAGTGCTAGCATTTTTTTTCCCTTCAGAGCAATCCCAATGTGTCAGATATAGCCCTACCATCAATTTTCCTAATAAATGTCCTGGAATCACTCTAAGAAATCTGCAGGATCTTTTTACACCGACACTGCAGCTCTGCCGAGTAGCAGAACCTGCGTGAGCCCAGGGGACCCACGAGCCAGGGGTGGGGGGAAGCAAAGGGTCTCTTGTTTAGGGCACAGGTTAGGGCACGACTTTAACTGTTCTTGTCTCAGGAATCCGTGTTTCAAGGAGCCATTGTCAAATTTTCCCGTAATCCCCTAAATCGGTGCAGTGACCTGTGTGCTTCATCTGGGGAACTGATAAGTCACTGATTTTCCACAGTCACATACTCATGCAAGGAAAGGGGAGGACTGCCCTAGCGCGTGCAGCCGCAGCATCCCGTAGTTCCTGTGGATTCCCAGGTTTTAATTTCCTTACAGTCACTGGTACCATCCCTCAACTCCAAGCAGGTTAACAAAGGCTAGAGAAACTAGTTAGGAAGCTTCCACTAGATTTGCTATCGTAGATTCAAAGACATCCTCTATCAGTGTCTTTAAAAAAATGTTGGGTGGGGGCGAGAGCATTTTAGGGGAGCATGAAGGCAGAGGAATGAATGTTTCTGGTGCGGGAAGGAATGTATTAGGTCCATTTTTTCACTTGGACAGGCATACCAGCCCTTCTGTCTATATAGAAGGAAGTGAGAGATAGCAAAGGCGGGTGGAATAAAATCCTCTCAACTCACTACTGAGTTGTAATAGTAAAATGAGATTGAATTAATTATATTTATGACTTCCTTGGTGGGCTTTCTGTGAACATCTAAGGTCATCAAGATTGTATTTTCCTCTACAGCAGTGATGATACTTTGCTTTTTTATGCAGTTAAGCAGTAAATGTGGCAGTTTTTAGTTGTGAACTCGCGGTTGTTTTAAAGTCCAGTAGCAGAATAACAATTTACTACAGCTACRCTGAACGAAGTATGCCTATTAGATTTGGTACATTAGGTCTGAAAGTGGGAGAATTGCTGGCCTGGCACCTTGTGCTGCTGGCCTGATTCCTCTCCATGGAAACAAAAATTGGGCTTGACCTATACAAACAAAGCTGCTTGCCCTAAATGTAGCATAGCTCGACTATGTGGGCAGCAAGGCCAATTAGGTTTCCGAGCAGCCTACAGTAGAGAAAGTCTGTTGGTCTAAATGTCTACACATTCGACAGAATACCAGATGTAAGCTTTCCATCTGACGTTAAATCAGAATAATAAAGTAACAAATGACATCTGCATTTTATACATAGATACAGGTACACACATGCACCTAGCTATATATCTTGTTAAATTCTTACAGTATGTATGTATGTGCACATGTGTACTTCTTCTTAGAAATAGCTCAAAAGCTGCTTTTACTGTCATAATGAAACAGTAGGAGTCCTATGAGAGCAATTTTGTTTTTTTCTGAAAAATTACTATAAACTTTTCAGTAGCTTGTCTGCACCGAAGAAAGTTAAATCAATGCAACTTAAACTAGAATAGAAGACCCATTAATATCTAATTAATGTGGAGATAATTGTTTGAAGGGTTGCATTTCTGTGCAAAACGTGTACTGMAAAACAGTCGCATTGCTGATTTAGTGAGTGCTAAATGAGTTTCATATGCAAATGRAGGCAGTGGGTTTCTTCATAATGCTGGTATTGTTTAAACATTTATTTATTAAGCTGAGAAAACTGGAAATGTCAGCCAATGGGATCCAAAAGCAAAGCAAAGCAATGTCTTTTATCAACAGAGACTTTCTCCAAAGTTTTTATTGTCCACCTTTTAGAGTCAGCAGGCTCTAATGACAAGAGTAACAGCAATAATAAATACCAGGGTGCTGCTGCAAGTAAAGCGTAAAATGACCGTTCCTGTACCTGACGCGTTTCACTGTTTTTCTTCCCAGATCAATAAAAGGCAACAATTCTCGTGCTTCCTCGTTTACCTCTGAGCTCTTATCTTTTTGATGCTAAAGAGTCACTGGAGCAGCTTAAATTACCTTTATCCTTTTAATGTAGATTCAATTAACTGAGGTTAATGGATACGAGCTGGAGTCCAGGGAATTGAAGAGCTGCTCACGTTGTTCAGCCTAGCCCGTCCTGTGACATGAGCTGAATTTTTGGCGGGAGCAGCAGCAAAGCCAATGGGGGAAAAAAGGAAAGGAAGTGTTGTGGTGAATTAAGGAGCATCTTCCCCAAACACAGTGTATAGAAAAAATGGACCGGTCGCCTATCAGGCACATGCAGAGCTCATGGCTGCATAGTGGGCTGCATAGAAGTACAGGACTGCAGTACAAAGTTCACCAAATCATTTACAAAAATGTCTGTAGCACATCTGTTTGCCAAACATTTACTCTTAAACTTAGTGCAATCAACACAAAATCTTTGGGAGTTACTAGGTTGTGTCCTGTTCCATACTGAGATGAGTACTTGGCCTGTGATGGTTCCTTATCTTCCCTACATTAATATATCGTGGCCAAAAGAGTGAACACTGAAAGATTTATTCTAGGAAGAGTGCAAAATTGCAAATTGTTGCCCAGTGAATACAGAAAATGATGTAGTTACATGATACTTAACTCCATATAGTTTTGGAGTATTACTTAGAAGATTGCAACAAGATTAGTCAGAAGAACAGTTGCTAACCCTTTCTTTTTTATTTACATTCACAGGATTTTTGAGCACTGGGGACCAAGCAGCAAAAGGAAACTACGGCCTCCTTGATCTAATTCAAGCTTTGCGATGGACTAGTGAAAATATTGGGTTCTTTGGTGGTGACCCATTAAGAATAACTGTTTTTGGATCTGGTGCAGGCGGTTCATGCGTCAATCTGTTGACTTTATCCCATTATTCTGAAGGTAACCGTTGGAGCAATTCAACCAAAGGTATTATGCAGGTTGCAAATTTTGACAATTTTGGTGTCTGCATGCCACCGCCATTAGTACTATGTGATGCTCTGTATATTCTCTTTGTTCCTATGAACTGTTGAGTTCAGCTCAATATTAAGCAAACTTTTTAAAGGCTGTACTAGCTGCCTTCTCCCTCAGCTCTTCTATGCATGTTTAAATTTTGGGTCACTTTCTTCTTTTTCCTATGGAGCTTTGTAGAAACACTTTATAGCAGACTTCTGAACAGCGTTTGCTCGGTGCACCATTTTTGTCTCTTTTCTTTCCTACCTAAGGGTGTCCTCTTTGGAAAACCAGTCAGTCATGCTCACAGTAGATGAGGTCATCTATATTCAGTCAGTCATGAAAGGCATGTTTAGTTTATCATGAGGAGCAGAATTTATAGAAAGCTAAAATGACACAGTTTCTCTTTTCAGGCTAACAGCTGAAAAACTTAAAACTATTATCTTGTGTGAAGGAAACGAGTGCCTAGTTCAGAAATCTTTTGTCTGAAACTGCATGGATTTCACTTGCTGTCATCTAATAAAAGAATGGTTGAATGTTTTGCATGCATGATCCAAAATTGTCAAAGCATCCAAGTTGCAAATGGATTTTCTTCTATGTTTTTTACTATTCCTTAACTAACACCTTTTCTCTCTAGTTAAGGCAGACAGCAGGAAATTAAAAACATGCTGTTTGAGGCCCAAGAAATTTTTCCTGTGATTTTGGCACCAAAGTTCCATACAGTTTTTCTCATTTGCATGGCTCTTGCTTATTGATCACATTATTTTTGTCTCACTGTTTTCACATGTTTTTATCTGTATTGTTTAGTTTTACCAGGGACGTCATACTGTGTCCTATGCATAAGAACCTCCACTGATTTATATTGCTGTATCTCTATGGGGGTCTAATTGGCCAGTCATAAAAAAAAAATTTCACTGACATTAAAAGAGTTGCATTTACCCAAAGCCCTGATCAATGGAAAGATTTTCATGGAATGTCAGTTTGTTTAGATCAGACCTTATACTATTTTAAATGAGAGAAGAATCTAGCTTTTACATAAAAGTTCTAGTGGAAAATAGTCAGACCATGGTTTAAATTTAAATATCTGCCTGCTGTGAAATATGACATATTTATAAACTGGCCTGTAAGAACAAGCTGTAAGCATGATGTTCATTACACTATGTAACCTGAGGATCACACTGCACAATTGGTTTGTCCTCAAAACTCACAAAAAGTAAATTTTTCATACAGGATTTAGCTTAGGGCTGAACAATGAGACCTGGTTTCTCCTCCCTTATCTCTTACTTGATCTTGAGCTTGTTGACATAGCCTGACCTTAGTGTGATATGCGAATATCTACAATATCTGGACAGTCACAGGCTGCCTCATATCAGCARACTTTACTCTGTTATATTCTAACATGTCTATAATTCTGTCAGGAGCCGAATTTGTTTGGGTGACTGTTTGGTTGCCAACATAATGGTTCAAAGTGGTTCAAAGGATCTGGAGGAGCTTTGGCAGGGGAGGGTTTCTAAAGATGTGTGCTTAAGATCTAATTGTAAAAGTAATATTTTCAGGGTTTCTTTTATGAAAAAAGCAAAAACATTTCATTTAATTTTGGATTAAACAAAACAGTGTGCTGCACATACTTGTGTTCAATCTGGTAGTCGTTTGACCCATCATTTAAAAAATTATTAAAATAAAAATTGGTCAGCTCCAAATAAGAAATGTTCTTTCAAATTTTCAACTGTGTTGAAATATCTTAACATTTTCACAAAACTTTTGAGTCAAATTATTAACCAGACTTTTTGGTAAGCTGTAATATCAGATGCTGTCTTTGCTTCCCTCACTTCCCATTGAAAAGATCTCTTGGTAGTTGAGAGGAAGCATTCAGCCTACTTCAAGATGGTGCTGTTCATAGCTAGCCATCTGCAAGTGGGCAGAACAGCACTTGTCTTTAGAAAGTGCTCTGAAAATGTGGATGAATAAATCCAAATTATTATTATTTACTTTGGTGAGGCTCTGAATAGGAGCCACAAAGTGATACGGCCCACTGAGCGTTTAAATCTTCTTTACATCAGTCTGAAGCCCATAAGCTATAATAATCATCTACATGATCAGATAAAAATGTAGTTCCCCTTCCTGTATGATACCAATTTCTGCCAGGAATTACGTGACAGAATGAAAACAATTTTTCATACTGTTGCTCATTGTTCAGCAAATGGTTTGAGAGGAGAGATATTTTCTTGAGTATTCTTCAAGAGAAGGAACGGTGTTTTGGTTCATTTACTAAGATTACTTTATGGCCAGTGGACTTGACCACTTTTAACTTAATCCAACATTTAATGTTTATGTAGCACTTAGCAAGCCATAGTGTTTATATCAGCATTTTCCTAATTTGTGGCTTGCTCCTTCTGTCCTTATTCAGAATTATTTAATAAAGCAATAAAAATAGATTTACACAATATGCAAAAAAGAAACATTATGAAGTATTATGAAATACATCTTTGTGAAAATTCAACTTTTTCATTTTGTTACATTTATTACAATGCCTAGATCCTCTGTGGTAATTCCACTGACTTTGAGCTGCTAAATATCTGACCTTGCAGACATGCACACAATTTTTAATTGCCCTATATCTCAAGTTATTTCTTATTTTTTGCTCATACATTGCAAGGAAATAATATCTTAGATATGATTCTTCTCACAAGTTTAGGGAGAGGCTTGAGTTTACATATTTCAGTCCCTACACCTATCTGATTTTGAAACTTTGGGATTTGGCCCTAATACAGTCTATAATGATTTTAAAATTCCTCAGAAATTTGTAAAATGTTTCCTGCCAGCAATTAATTCTAACTAACTTCTGAGTATGCAGAGGCTGATAGTGCAGTAGAATCTGTCAAGGCACATCTCTGACATCATTTAGAGACTGTGGAAGTTTTTTGATTTATAGTAAGATGTTGTTAAGCAAACTAAAGGACATGTTTTGCATTACTGGAATCAAATTCTGAGGTAAAGTGAGCACCTTAACACCCTTTCCTTTGGTGGGAGTTTCCAGCTATTCATCTAGCATTGGACCAAAGATACAAAGATACATCCTTAGCAAAACTGAATAGGTGGGGCCAGATCCTTCTTCCAGTTCTTGAATAGCTGCACTGAAGTTAATGGAATTGCTCCAGTTATCTATCAGCATAAGTAAAATCAAATTTTGACCCATATATCTCATATTAGTACAACTTACCTATGCTATTGACCATTTTGTGCTACCCACAGTGAGCTACAGGAGGTACGGTCCAGTACAAAATATTTTCCTGCGATTAGTGCAAAATACGTACAACTGAAATGAACTGAATGCACTTCCATGAAATGCAAAAAATTAGAAAGGCCACAGGTGCTTAAATATACTCCGAGCTTCTGTTGACTGACACTAGAGATCAGCATTATAGGAGAGTGATTTTTCTCCTTTTTGCTGCACAAGGTTTAGATTTAAAATCCCTTTTGGAGCTGGAACTATCCTCATCAAAAACAGTGGAAAACAGCAAAGAAGGACCAACACAGAAGAGAGCACAAGAAGTATGAGAACTGGGGTGGAGACTTGATTGCATTAAATTCATTGGAAAAAGAATTGATTGACTACAAGGCAGGGAGGCTTTCACTCATGATGTGCTCAAGAATACTTACAGAAAGGAGAGGAAAAGTCAATTTAAACAAATTTTGTTATTTCTGTGAGTGGAGTTCCTGGTCCAGAGTGCTAGTTAAACTAGCATAAATTCAAATTAATTGCACAGAAGTCTTTGAGATTTGCTACAGGTTTATGTGCAGAGCCAGATCACACTCTCTSTCCTAAATGAATACCTGAGCATATGTTTAAATCTCTGAATAACAAGGCTAAACAGTCAGTGTAAAATAAAGCTCTTCTTTTTTAATGCGTGATCACCAAAACCTTCATTAAACAAAGACTCTTTCTAAGAAAGGGTCTTGACTCTTACATAAATTACTTATAAATTTAATACCTGCCTCCTACTTTGTCATCCACAACATAAACTTTACTATAATATCAAATACAAAAGCACTGCACCTCTCAAGTCAAGTTTAATCCCAAACAGAACAGACAAAAGCAGTATATCTGGTTAATTTAAAACATAGTCATATGCATGCATGCTGCTGATGGCTTGAACAATATCCAGAAATTCAGAGACTTGTTGGCTTTTCCTCCAAACTATTAATTATTTTTAATGGTAGGATTTTTTTTTTTGAAAGCTAATAGTATTATCCTACATGAGATAATACGACTTCTTTTCTTCCTGAGTTCATTCTGAAAGTCCGATCCTCAGCTGGACTATACAGCGGTAGACTCATTTGCTTCAATTTCTGCACATATCGCATTTCTTTTGTATACATTACCTGTAGATACAATGACAGATATCACCATCTTGTGTATTTATCTATTACTAAGGGKTTTTTTTTTCAAGTATCTCTTTTGTTAAAAGTTTTCTATTGTTTCAAAAAACTGTCTGAATCTTTTACGGATGTAGCTCTTCAAGGTCATTTCAGTCGTTTTAAAATATTTCTCCCCACAGGACTTTTTCAAAGGGCAATAGCTCAAAGTGGAACAGCTCTCTCCAGCTGGGCAGTTAGTTTTCAACCTGCAAAATACGCCAGGATGTTGGCTACAAAAGTTGGTTGCAACATGTCAGACACTGTAGAGTTGGTAGAATGTCTACAGAAGAAGCCTTATAGAGAACTTGTTGACCAGGACATTCAACCAGCAAGATACCATATAGCCTTTGGACCAGTAATTGATGGTGATGTGATACCAGATGATCCTCAGATATTGATGGAACAAGGAGAATTTCTCAATTACGACATAATGTTGGGAGTTAACCAAGGAGAAGGGTTAAAATTCGTTGAAAATATTGTGGATAGCGAAGATGGCATATCAGCTAGTGATTTTGACTTTGCAGTTTCTAATTTTGTTGATAACTTATATGGATACCCTGAAGGAAAAGATATATTGAGGGAAACTATTAAATTTATGTACACGGACTGGGCAGATCGACACAATCCTGAGACCAGAAGGAAAACATTGCTGGCTTTGTTTACTGATCACCAGTGGGTTGCACCAGCAGTGGCTACAGCAGATCTTCACTCAAATTTTGGGTCGCCTACATATTTCTATGCCTTCTACCACCATTGCCAGACAGATCAGGTACCTGCATGGGCAGATGCAGCTCATGGAGATGAGGTTCCTTATGTACTAGGAATTCCCATGATTGGTCCTACTGAATTATTTCCTTGTAATTTCTCCAAAAATGATGTCATGCTAAGTGCAGTGGTGATGACATACTGGACAAACTTTGCAAAAACTGGGTGAGTACCAGATAAATAATCTTGTATACCAACTCGGGACCTAACTATGCAGTGCTTTCCCTTGGTTATCTCCCTTGGGAATACTTCTGTACTTGCATGCACAAGAATTGGGCTGGACATTTATGTTCTTTGTAATGTCCCTCAGCTCGCTTGCACATTCTAGCAAAAAGAGGGAAAAAATATCTTTGTGACCACTCTTCATGAAGTAATTCAAAAATTACTCTCCACCTAAAAATAATTAAGGGATCCCCTGAAAAGTGCAAAACTGAGCATTTAGCATATATGTGTGGTTACAAATGCTTACATTGGTAATTAACTTTACTCCAGTACTGATGATATTTTGATCCCATAAAATAGGAAATGACACAAATATTGCATCAAACATAATATAGATTATTTTGATCATGTATTCTGTTTTAAAATGATACTTCTGACTAAAACATGTGACTCAGAACTTGAGAAGTATTGACATTTTCAGCAATTTTCTGGTAGTTCAAAACTAGCTTTCACTGGTAGTTCAAAACAATTTTCTGCCTTCAGCCATTGGACTATGTTCTAAGTCATTATGTGTTTTCCTGAGTTATGCACTGCTGTGGTCTTTCAACTCTGGAAGGCCACAGATACTGCATATGAACTGAAACACTGAGCTTTAAGCTACTAAAAAAGAAAAAAGCTTAATGGCCTCTCACACTGGTCTCTCGGAGACATTTGTCCACATCACCACACCACTGGCAATCTGTCCTCAGCAGTAAAAGATTTCAGTGTGAGAGCTACTGCCATTTGGGGAACTGAGGAAGTTGCTGAAGTCAAAGTAAAAGGAAGTTGTGTATGTGTATAATGTTTTCTAAGCAATGTTATTAAGGCCTCTAATTTTAGGAAACAGAATCTGCATCTTTCAAAGGCAGATTGAAATATTAAGTATAAAATGTTAATTTTATAATTCCTTTTGAAATACTGTGTAACATTTCAGATTTTCTTTTTCTTAGTGACCCAAATCAACCAGTGCCACAGGATACGAAATTCATTCATACAAAACCAAATCGTTTTGAAGAAGTAGCATGGACCAGATATTCTCAGAAAGACCAGCTGTATCTTCACATTGGATTAAAACCACGAGTGAAAGAACATTATAGGGCCAATAAAGTGAACCTTTGGTTGGAACTGGTACCTCATCTGCACAATCTTAACGACATTTCACAGTATACCTCTACCACAACTAAAGTGCCATCAACTGATAATACTTTCAGACCAACAAGGAAAAATTCTGTTTCTGTTACTTCAGCCTTTCCTACAGCCAAACAAGATGATCCCAAGCAACAGCCGAGCCCATTTTCAGTGGATCAAAGGGACTATTCAACAGAATTGAGTGTTACCATTGCAGTTGGTGCATCTTTGCTATTCCTGAACATTTTGGCCTTTGCAGCACTGTACTACAAAAAAGACAAGCGGAGACATGATGTTCATAGGAGATGTAGCCCACAACGTACTACTACCAATGATCTTACCCATGCACAAGAAGAGGAGATAATGTCCCTCCAGATGAAGCACACTGACTTGGATCATGAATGTGAGTCCATCCATCCACATGAGGTGGTTCTTAGGACCGCCTGTCCCCCAGACTACACGCTAGCTATGAGAAGGTCTCCTGATGATATTCCCTTAATGACACCCAACACCATCACAATGATTCCCAACACTATACCAGGGATTCAGCCCCTACACACATTCAATACATTTACTGGAGGACAGAACAATACTCTGCCCCATCCTCATCCCCACCCCCATTCACACTCAACAACCAGGGTATAGCCAGACAAGACGAAACAAACTTTATTTTTTGATGGATTACAGTAGGTGATATTACTGAAGATTACTTGGCTTTCAACCTACAAGACTCTTACTATTTAAATATGGAGGAATATTATGTGAATATACATATCAAGAACTTTTGGGGTTTTGAAAAAAGTGAATTGTACATATATCAAATGAACTTAAGAAACAAACAAACAAAAAAAACGACAAAAAAACAAAAACCCAACTGTTTGCAATTGCTTGAAGCAGTTGTCCTGAATGATACTTTTTCATTCACATTCAAGTATTAATTTTTTGAAGATTTAAGTTACATAATGGAATTAGGCATGTGCAACACAAACAGGAAAGAACTATGACTGAAATTTAAAATACCTATAAATATGCACAAGGGACACACTAATGGAATGTCAGATAATTTTCACCAATTTTTATTTGGACCTGTTTTATTGTGTAGACCATATTTACATATCTGAATAAGTACACAAAGCACCAATGCTGTTAAGGCCTTAGAAAGGGGCTCATGCTGAAATCTGCCAGTCAGACAAAGAAGTTTTACAGCCTGGCAGGTACAATGTTATCACTTAAGTGCTGTCAGTATAAAAGTTGTGGGAATAAAGGAAACTGGATATTTTTAGCACGATGTGCATGATAATTTATATGCTTGGTGGCTGTGCTGCTGATTAAGCCGTAATTAAAATTCTTCTCATCCCATTGGAGTTTTTAATAGAAGCTTTCTCCATCAATTGGCACAACCTAAAGAAGATTTTTAAAGGGGCAAAAGTAATTACAGTAAAATATTTCACAGTAGCTTCAGTAATAAAAGGAATTGCAACAGTTCTTAAAGGTATTTGATGGTACTCTAGGTATACAGTGGTGAACACTCGCTGATACGAATCCCAGAAAAGAATTCCGTATTGTTCATGTTCTTTTTCTTTTCCACCTAAATAATTTCTAAYTTTAACATAACTGTAACTTTAATGGAATCTCCTTTGCTGAAGTATTTATAATTTGCTGTTACGATATATTCAGTTCAAATTGGTAAGGTAAAGTGTGTCCAAAGATTCAATTGCAATGATATTTTGCAATATCAAGATGCCCCAATATTAACACTCTGATTACAGCTCTCAGTTTATTGTTTAAACTCATGTTGCATGTGACAAAGCTTACTTATAATACTTTAATATAAAGTGAGTTCCCTTTTTGCTATACATTAGCTTTGCCATTCAAACGAATTCACTAGACAAGATTGCAACAGCGTAGATCAAGAGGGTATGAAAGGATGGGGAGAGACCCAACAACTGGAAATTTTAAAATCTGAATACTACATATGTTTGTGTGATTTTAAATGAATGTTCTAAAATCACAAGAAATTTTTCATTCCCCTATTGCTTTCCAGTAATTATATATGACGGTCCTTTCAAAATGTTTGTATATGTAATCAGATGTACATTTATATAAMAGAAATAATTGAGATGGACTTAAGAGCACATCCCTGATAAATACTTTCTCTCTTACCTGTACTATATTTCTATTAGACTAAAGTTATGTGATTTTTTTTTACATTTTTTCAAATTACTAGCAATTTTGATAGTTTGTAAGATAATGCGAAGAACTTTCTCTGACAAACTAACTGCAGTAACAGAAACATTTCTTTTCAGTTACTCTTTTTCAAGAATGAAAGCTTATTACACACAAAAAATTGTATACTACTTGATGGAAAATTACTTTGTACTTCTTGGCCATATTACTGGTCACTGAGTGAAATAAAGATAATCTGGATAACGAATATTATTCCAATGCTAAGAGACCTGATCTTTGCTCATTAAAGAGCTAAAATGTTTATTGCTGTTTTGTCATTTTTTAATGAAGTAATGGTAACTGTCTCAAATAAAGAGTAATATCTTAAGACCAGTCTGGTTTTTGAAGACATGAACATGCCTTCTACAAATAAAACGACTGCATATTTATAGGCCAGTCCCATCTAAAACCGTTTTTTACAAAAATGTGGGCATTGTGAATCTATGATGTCATTGTATTACACGCAAATCTCCAATAGTTTTCAGGAATAAGTTAAAAATGTAAGTATCAAGACTGAAAAAAGCAAAGGAACAGGCCTAATTGAAATAAATCTGCAGTACTGCACGACAGGAAAATTCACCTGGTTTTTACTRTTTGGGTGATTGAACTTTCATAAAATGATTGCTAGAAAGTTCAAAGTGTTTACTAACATCAAGCACAAACTTTAAAACTGACCCTGAAAGCAAAATGAAGTACTACAGTCTCAGTCATTTTATTTAGCTAAAAAGAATAGAAATCCACGTGTTTAATTAGTGCGTTTTACAATCCCTGGTTTTAAAAGAAGCACTTTTTGGTAGAAGTTTATAAAACAGTCTTCAAAATCCAGGGCGGTCTGTGTGCAATTTCTGCCTGATGTGGTTGTGCTTTTAGACTGTGACCTGCCAATGTAAACCAATAAAAAGAATTGTCTGCCATCTGATAATTATTGTTTAATAGGAAGATTGTATTTTGCTATGTTGATGAAACAAAACAAAAAAATACAAAAATATTGATGGCCATAAAACAAGATATACATGAAATATGATTTTATGTGCTTTTCTTAACTTTATCAAAACCAAAATAACTTTCTACTCTACTTTATTTGTGGCCATATATCTATATATCTCTATATATACAGTATCTGGTAATTGTTTACTTTTATTAGTTACAAAATAAATGATTTAGGTAAACCAAGCATGACACTACACTTTATTTCTGTCAGCCAATAGTATTTTAAATGTGAAAGATGAAGGCAACAACACAAATTTTAAAACTCCTGTTTGAAAAGGGTTAATTCATGTGATGCAGATACTGTGAATGATATTTTAGTGGCTACTTTTTAATTACATTTCAGCAGCTAGCTTTCTGAAAGTAAGATGGTGTCCCGCATTTTAACACAACGTTGAGAAAGACCAAGAGCTGTTTTAAAGCTGAAACATAATAAAAATATAGAAAATGGTTTTGGAATATCTTTATTATGCTTCATGGAGTATCAGTTTGTTCTTTTTGAAATATACATTTATCTGTTTGAGTTGTTTTCCACAGTAGCCTAAAAGAAAGCAAAACTGAGTGTGATATTTAATTTCTTGTATCATCCTTGAACCAGATTTCCAATAAAAGTAGGATATTAGTCAGTATTTGGAAGTTCAGTAAAAATATAAAAAGCCTGCATTTATTGCTTTCACACTTTTGTAAATATGTTTGCAGACCTTTTTAAGAAAATGTATTCTACCATTTTGAGAAAAAAAATAACAATGGAATCATTGTCTCGTTTATCTATTAAAATTACAGGCCATATAATGTGCTGTGCTGACATTTCTAGGAGAAATAAAGCAGATAAAAATGCATTTTGCTTAATGGTATCTCAGTTGGTTATACATGGTATTCTCTACCCACCCCTCTCAGGGCACGGATGAACTAGCTGCATATAACGTTCCACAGAAAAACATCGTTAATGTTGTTTTCATTATCCGTTCCAGATATGGATCCTTATCTTGCAATGCTTCAGTTATTGGATACTTTGGTTATTGAAACAGCCTGAAAACAGGGTGAACAGAAGTCTTGACAAATAAACATGTCACAGCTTTAAAGACGCCACTGCACAGAAAATACTGGAGCTTCTGCCACATACACTACTCCAGCCAGTAGAGCCTATGTCACAGACTTCCAAAAACATGAGTAAACAGGGAATTTTAGCTTTCTACACTGTGCAGATTAAATTCGAAGGTAAATGCAGGTGCTCGACGCTGAAGCAAGGCTGATACCTCGTTGTGCATTCCCCACTGTTATTGACCAGATGCTCAGCTGATGAAATTTTTTTTAGCGCCAGCTGAATTAGTATTTATCATAGGACCATTGAAATCAGTGAAGCTCTGCCAATTTACACCAGCTATAGATCTGCCTGCAGACCTTTAACRTTCATCATGGCTCATCTCACCTTCCAATTTTGCGTATCATCATCTCACACACGCACTCACAGAAATTATTACACGTATAACTACCCGATCAATGAGCACTATCAGGTGCTAARATATGCTTATAGTTATTTGTATGGAAGCCACAAATCCAGCAAATGGGAGGCTTATACATAAAAAATCCCTGCTAATTAATTTGTTACAAAGAAAACCTTTGTAACAGTTTGCAGCATTAACATGCTACAGTAAATTTCATGTTAACAACTTAAGAAGAACAGAAAAACAACATTCAGTTCCGTGCGTGATCCTCAAATCCAGATGTTGACCTATCTCAACTACGTCAAAGACGCAAGGGCACTTTACACCAGCTGTAACCCTGGTCTGGTGGCCTCCGTTCTGGATGATCAGGAAGCGAACAGGCGTGCACCTGAGCTGCACRCTTGCTGCAGATTCAGCACAGATACAGCTGGGTTTCCTCTGTCATCTGAATTTTCCCCTCCCAGTGTTCACAACTCCAGCTGCTCAGCATCTATGAGATTAGCTTCAGAATTATGCCATTTAAAAAAATAATAAATACGGAGTCCTTATTAAGTCTGCGTGTTTGGGTATTTAGTATTCAGGTTTTCTGCTCTACAGCTATGAGAACTGGTAATGTTTTGTTTTAAACGGAAGTTGGTAATACCAGCAAAGAGAGTTAATAATGCTAGATCTCCAATAACAAGAGGTTACTGAAAGAGTATGTGAGCTGATAACACTATAACTGCATTATTTAAAAACAAAACAAAGCAAGTAAAATTCTGCATTTAGTGATTCTGGTGAGCTGCTGTGGAAGTTAATGAGCGTTTTGCTGTTGACTTTACTTAAGGAATGGTTGGTTCAGAAATCTGTGTATGAACTCCTGTGTGTTCTATATAAAAGTTAATTTAAACAGCTATGACCATGGTTTCAAAGAGTCTTTGGATGTTTCCAGATCTCCCTGAGTTACTTATCTATCTGTATTCTTGCAAAGAGGAGTGTGCACGATCAGGTATTCCCTCTGAACTGGCAGAAGGCGGATAAGGTCTTTCCAAACAGATATGTCGTTATGATACTGCAGTGTCAAACCTCAGCTAATATACCTCATTTTTTCAGCAACTTTTGTAAGCTTGGTCATAGCACCGTGTCAGTGTGGCCACATGGCTTCCGGACTGGAGCTTCATTGTATCTCAGTGGTGTGGAGGATAGGAAAAGAAAAAGTGTGACTGTGAACATGGATATTTGCAGGCATCTATATACATATACTTGATATGAATTATTGCAATATGTGGAGAAGAACTAATCTGCCAGCCCCTTAGCAGGAGGCAGTTTCAGTTGGCTAACTTTGGGAGAGTGAGGTGTACAACATACCTATTTCATCCAATTTTCATCGATTTGTAGAACTGCAGTAATTTAAAGCAATTAAGATGCTATAAAAGGTTCTAAAATTGATTTAAGGTTTATTTGTCTCCAAATACACTTTCAGAAGAATTCATGCAATAATTCACTGACTGATGATTAAGATATACTTGTGCAGAGTTATATTTTTCTACTTTTCTCAAAGTTATTCCTCTGCAGTGCTGAATCTGGCTAAGCAGATGAACAAATTTTGCGCTAATTTACATCCAGGTAAGTCTAGAGCAATTTCATAAAAGCAGAAACTTGGATATTCTCTAAGAAAGGTAAGTGCGGTCCAGAAATGATTACTCTTGGTCAGCTTTAAGAGATTCCCATGTTAAACTATGAGCTAATTTTTTTTAACATTTATCAATTTTCCATAAATGTATTTTTCTCTCCCTCGTCAGTTACTGGAGTGAGGGTACCACAGCAGCTTTTCACAGAGGATGAAGAAAATATGAACCATTGGTTTCTTCCCATGAATCATGACTTCYGTGTCCAACAAGATCAGAAAAAGTAATAGAAGAAAAATAGCAAACCATTTTCTTTGTTTTTCATTTCTTTTGTTTTCTTTCTTTCTTTGATTTTTTTTTTCTATAGCCAAGTTCTGGCATCTTTATTCTTTGAAGGATCATCAACAACCAGGAAAGGATACAACCRGAAATGCCACAGCCAGGAGTCTTGTTGAGAAGTTTCCTCTCTTCTTGTCCAGGAGGAAAGGGCAGCGTTAAGTTCATGAAAGAAGATTTCCCTGGAAAAACACTCCCAACTGTAACTCTGGGAAAACACCAAGGATATTTTCACTTGCAAATTCTGCTATTTTTGACAGAAGAAGAAACATAGTCTTGTTAAATTTAATAAAATATTGATAATGTTTGTGTATTTGGGGTTTTAATGACTTTCTTCAAAAAACAGGTAATCCTTTGTCAACAATACAGTTTATCTTAAACTTAAAAGGGCTACTTAGTTGCTAGAATTTAAAGTTACTGTGATATAATACTGCATTTGTCCCCAGTTTTGCTTCTTCTTCTGGTTCCATTCGATAACTGAGTTCAGGGATTTTTTTTTTTTTTTAACTATAAATTCTCTGTTTTTCTCAAGTTGCTTCAGTATGGACTACTGCTAGGTACAGTCTGTTCTAATTCTCTCATTCATCATTTACTCAACAATTATATTATCCATCCCAATTCTGTCACCTATGATTTATCTTCATTTTTTATTACATATTCTAAGTTTATGGGGTTTTTTTAAACTGTTTTTTCTATAAGTCTGTTTTTATTCTTCCTCGTGTCCTCTCACATCATTCTTACTGTTGTCTTATGCAAATGCAAATATTTTAAATATTTTAAATCTCTTTTCACTTATTTTTGTTAGTCTTCTTGTTCCTTTGGACTGGAATTTTGGTTTGGCTTGTTTTTCTCATAGTTGCGTATCCAGGAGTAGTCAAAGATAATCTCTTTTCTGTGAATGCAGTGTTCGGGTACAAACACTTACTCAGAGCAGCTTTGGAGACTAAACTCTGCTCTTGACCCATGGAGTATCAGTCACAGAGAAATTGCTGTTCTGGATGAGAATGG
Source organism: Apteryx rowi (assembly GCF_003343035.1). Classification (NCBI taxonomy): domain Eukaryota; kingdom Metazoa; phylum Chordata; class Aves; order Apterygiformes; family Apterygidae; genus Apteryx; species Apteryx rowi. Next base: position 2,997,191 of record NW_020447197.1, on the reverse strand, counting down.
AAATCCATCTGCTCTAGTATCTTGTTTGCATTAGCACAGCCAAGAGCAGTTGCTCGCACGGAGGTACAAGAGCTCCTTCGGTCAATAATTATAAGCATGTGTGAGGAAGTTCATAGCCATCAGTGAATCATCATCACGCCCATGCCAGAAGGTAATCGGCCCTTTGAAAAACACTGGACATGCAATTCTACAGGTGCATAGAAAAGGGCTCCTCAGACCTAGGGTAGGCACGTGCCTCCACGTACAAGCAGTGACTTGTAAACTCTGCCCGTTGTTAGACAAACTCCGTTAAGGAGGCTATGAACATTTTGTAACTCATGGCCACATTTCAGAGAAGCATTAGTGTATGCTTCCTGGCTGTGCAGGCATTAAGACCTTTATTCCTAAGTGGGCTTTGCCTCGGTGACTGTATTTATGCTACAACAGGTCYGCTTAGTTGAGCTCCAGCTGATCCCACTGAAGTAAAAAGCAAGGTTTCCATCAACTACAGCTGAGCAAGACTTGCACCTGCTGCTGCTAAAGGGAATGAGTTACAGGTGTGGAGCATCAAGCCCAATTTTCTGCTGTTTTGTATCTTGAAACAGCCCTTCACCTCCCTCTTRAAGAGCAGCAGGAGGATTCACTAGTTTGGATACTAGTCTGGGAGGCGTAGATGAGATAAATGCTGTCCTTTCTCTCCTTCAGATTTGYTCAACTGACCTTAGAGACTCTGGGTTTTGTTTTCTGAGATAAAGCACTCTCTTTTCCTATTCATTTATTTTTATATATGTATGCTATTTATATAATTTTTTGGTTGTATAGATCAGAATGATAGCATTTGACACCCGTTGTTTATTTTATTACAATGGTGCCTATGGCTAAGCAAATATGGCCATTAGCGATAAGAATGAAATACAGAAGGCTCTGAAGAAGCACGGAGTAATGAACAATCCTCACTTTAAAAACCTTAAAGTGTAAAAACTTTCTAATGGTAAATATAACTAAATATCAGAGTGGGTTGCCTATGACCTCCATAGCACAGAAGATATGTAAGAACTGTTTCTGCCCTGGAATGGGTAGATGCACTGAAGAATTTCTTAATGTTTCTTCCATCTCTCTGAAGAGCTGCAGGATTCTTAATAGCTAAGATAGATGCATCTATGTGATTTACAAGAGCTGACAGTTTCACAGCATTATTTTATTTCATGTTAAAATATTTTGTGAGTGATGAGATTAGTTAGGGCTGAGTTAAAAAGCGGAAAGGCAGAAGACCAGAGGAAGCCCTTAGGGGAGAGAAAGCAGGGAAAAAAGGGGCTGAAAGAAAGGGACACTTGGCCCRGAGGAGTGAATATCTGGGACTGAACCGTTACTGAGCAGTCTGACACCGCAGCAGAAACTGAGAGYGCTGGTAGCTTTGGTGAGACGGCTTTGCTTGGCCAGGCTGTGAGTCTTTGACCAAGTAGATTGATTCTTCTCAAAAGTTAGTACAGGTTTAGCTGTGTTTAGCACACGATATTTATACTTAATACAAAAAACTAGCTGCTTATTCTGGTGCAGTGAGTTTTTTTTAATGTAGTCAGGGATCTCTCATTCTCCCGTTTCAGGTATGTTTGTAGGCTTCAGACTTTTATCTAAATGCTGTAAGGAGTGGTGGAAATGGAGAGAAAGAGCACACATGTGAAGAGGAGGAGAGTTATTTTAGCAAAACCTGCCCAAAAGGGAAGGGGGGGGGATTCTTAGCTGTAAGCAGCATAACAAATGTGTTTCTGTCAGYTTAGCAGCCTCCAGTTGTAATGTCACAGTTAACTGGTTTGGGGAGACTGCACTGTTTCAACCTGTGTTGAGCATGAAGATGTACAATAGCTGGATTTATGTCAAGCACTTGAGGATGGTGTTACATGAATATTTTTAGACTTCAGTGTCATCTCTGACATCTATTTGATAAGAGTTAAGATCACAAGCATTTATAAAGCATGYTCTGGAGCTATACCTAATTAAAATTATAGTAAACTTATTTTATTGGAGAACTGAATATTGTCTTGCAAATCAGATTAGTACCACAAAGAACTATGAAAAATGTGATGACTTATTTCTTTAGAGAGGAGCTATATGAATGTCTAGCTGCATTTGCTCAAGCCTCTGAACYGCATGCTGCATGTTGCAATCAGATTAACTGAAAAGGAAAGAACAACCAGAATAAAACAGATAAAACTGACAGCAGTATTTGCCACACAGTGAGGTCAGAGGGACAACAACTGACAAATATTGATGCTTTCATTACCTCATGAAAGTACTAAACATTATCTATTTAGGAAAGAGATCAATATGAAAAGCATCAGCTAATGGGGACTACCTGTGGTGCAACCAGCACTGAGTATACATCCATCCCTTTGATCTGTAAGGGTTCTCTAAAACTGGTTCCAAAGACAGATTGGAGGCCAAAGCATGGACTAACAGCCAGAGGAGTCTGAATGCCAGAGAAGAGCAGTCAGAGCATTCATGAGCCTCTTTGACATCTTCCAGGAATTCTCTGTTTATTTGAAGAATTTGCCATAAAGTTCTATTAMCCTGTACACACCAAACATAGCAGACTCTGATTTACACTGGAATCACTCAGTTCATGCACCGGCGTGATCACATTTGGTCCACGTTCATTTAGCCAGCTGGAAGCTTTTTTGTTACTGTAATCAGACTTTTACTGATGTGTCTCTAGCTTCAGCAAATGCCTCTGTAATGCAAGGCTAAGGAGGRCAGGCAAGGAGCTTGTGCAGCGTGTTTCCTTGTCGTGGTAATAGCTTTGTCTGGCTTTCACAAAGCTAATGAGGAGTGCCTGTAGGATACTGGGGAAATCTTGGCGCTCATCCTTGACGGCAGAGAAGTTWCTCCGCTACTGTTTGGACAGTTAGTTTCTGCAGTCAGATTTGTGTTAATATCTGCTCTCTTTTTCTCTCTCCATTCTTACAGGTATGTGTTAATGAAACAAGAAATTTTGAATGTTCTTGTTCTACTTTTGAGCTTAAAAATGTCTTTGCTTTTTTCACGTTTCACAAACGCTGCAGCCTTCGTGGCCACCCCGCCTGTCCCTCCGCAGTGCGAAAGACTCGCTGGGAAATCAAGTATCATTATGAAAAGGCTATGCTGTCTCTGGAGAATGTCTCTTCCTGCAGGATGGACACGTGGCCACAGCCCACGGAGGCCTTTGAGGAGCCTCCTGCCCGGCGTTCTTCACTGTCGGGCTGAAGCACAGCAGTAAGGAGCGACTGAAGTGCTCGTTTCGGGCTTTTATCGCTGCCATGAAGGTAAGGAGTGTTTGAATCTAGGTTTGTGGCCGTGTGTGTTAAGGAAATTGGGACAGCAAATTAAACCTTGGTTAAATCTTCATGAAAAGACAAGCAAACATCTTCTGAGGTTAAAATTTCAATCTGAACTGCTGGTTTGCTGCTGACCTTGAGTCACAGATGTTATGGCAGAACTGCTGTGGTTTTGCTGCCTGCTGGGTGATGGTGTCCGGACTGCTCAGTTGCTGGTTTCCAAGTAGGGCAAACACATAGCTGCTTCTTYAGCCTCACCTTTCCTGCGGCCTCTGTGATCAGTTGTTAATCCCACAGCTAGGGGGATTCATTTCCCGAATGTTCGTTTTGGGTCTATGTTGCTATGGTCATAACTTTTTCCACAGGTGGAGAAAAACGATCAAACTGTAAAGACCTGATCTTGGAATTTGCAGACTGCAAATCTTTGGCCCCTTACATAGCAAGCTACATAGGACAGGCTGCTTTTATCCCAAAATGTGAAAGTAATTTTAAGATGCGATCAACTAAAGACGCTTGGATAGAAGAAGGAAAAGTCTAATTCAAACTCAGAGGAAGAAATTCTATAATAAATTTACGAGTTATCTGTTTCTTGTTTTTTTWWWAAAAAAATCAGKTTTTTTATTTCTTCTGGTCAAATTTAGTTATACCTTTAATCTATGGAAAGGTAGCATTTTTTCATAATTATTGCAAAACTATATTGCAGTTTTAATTCTGAATAATTCAGTTTTCCTTCCTATGTATTCAACAACAAAAAAGAAAGAATGAACAGCAATAAAATAGCATGATCTGTAATCTCGGCACTGACTGTTTACCAGACACAGCTCTGGGATGCCTACCCGAGAGAGATACCATCTAAGAACTGCAAGCTTTTTCGGTTCCAACATGAACAAAAAACAACCTCAGATTTGCTTTGGATTAAATCGGYGGTGGGAGCCCAACGAGGCATCACGCTGCAAGAGCTGGAGCCTCTGAAACGCAGCTGGGCAGGGACGGCAAGGGAACAGCAGGGCCTGAACTTGTTTCTGTGCCAGCCAGCTACCTGCGGATGACGGGTCGGGCCAGGACGGCGCAAAGCCATTTCGTTAGTACCTTTACGTGCCGTCCCTCTTGCTTCCCTTTGAGAGATTCGTAGCAGCGTGAGTTTGTGCCCAATTAGGCAAGAGTTAAAAACAGCAATTAAAAATACTAACATTTGATTTTCCAAAGTGGAGACGGACTGGAATAACCCGGAGCAGGCAGCAGGGTCGACAGCAGGCACGGTCTGTAGATTGACTCTGTCTGGTGCGAGCAAACCGGGTGACTGCTGATCCGGCAGGTCTTGCAACGCGCCCTTCGCGGGAGCGAGCCCAGGCTGCCGCCTCCCCGCCGCCGTCCGGCGGATGACGGGCTGTTACTTAAAGGTCTGCTGAAGCCGCGCTCAGATCCCGAGCTTGTCAGGAAAAGCAGCAGGAGGCAGGCACGAATAATGGAAACAAATGTACGCCGAGAACTGGACGGGTGACACCGGCGCGGTGGTCGACAGCGTGACGTGCCCCCAAACACATTGCTGGGACTGTGTGAAGTCGCAGCTGACCCAGATGCCGGCAGAGCTGCGGCGTGTTTAGCGCTCGCTGCGCTCGGGTCCTGACGGGGCAAACGCGCTCGGTTACGCTCTTCTTCCCCCGTGCGGGGTGTCACAGCTTTAAGATCCTGCCTGTCCTTGGAGAAAGGGACTGTAAAATTGCACTGACAGGCCCAGCTGGTTGGAAGGAGGGAGGAAAGCGGCAGCCAGCGGTGGCCGTGCAGCGGGAGGCTGAGGAGCGCTGGCAAGCGTCGTCACCGGCTGGAGCCGTGCCGGCGTGCGGGGCGAGCGGCGGGGGGCGGCCGGGGGCGCGCGAGCCGGCTTGGAAAGCCTTGCTGACCACCCAACGCTTCCCCTTTTGTCCCTAACGAAGATGGGTTTCAGGCAGCACTTAATGAATCGCTTTTCTTGCAAGTAAGGAGCAGGAAACAGTCTTTAATCAGCAGACCTCTCCCCTTGCATTGAGAATGCAGGTTTTTCCACAGGTTTTAAAAAAAACAAAGTCTYATTTCCAGCTGTTGCATATGCACAGTTCTCAAAATAGCTGAGAATTTGGAAGCCATTTTACATGTTTTTGGGTTTTTAAAGAACTTTCTGACTGGGAGATGGGATAGAATAGAAAAAGGTAATAAAAAGGGAGCATTTCACTGATTTACTACTTGTGAGTCTGAGATCAGCATTAGGGGAGGGTGTTCTACTCCAGACCAAAGTAGGTAGCAATGTTACAAAACCCAATAACTGAATGGAAATCTATTGTGGTTATTACTTGCCCCGCTCGCTCCACAGAAGACAGCCACTGCGACTTTACGCGCGCTTCAGCATCAGCTGCTGATCTAATGGGCTCCGGAAGGCCAGCGCTCCTGGCGACAGCTCCGAGAAGTGCAGACGCGCGGCAGAAGCGGCGCCGCTGTTCCAGTAAGCGACACCGCTTCCTCCCGGTCAGCATGAAGGCAACGCCATGGAGTGAGGGAGGTGCCGGGAGGCACCACCTCTAAATAAGACTTAAAACCAAGACCTTGTTAAAACTGAGAGACGCTTTGCAGGGCACATACGTGTATGCCTGTTCACACATTTGTTGCATGACTGATGTGCAGACTTGGAGGAATCCAGAGTCTCAGTGGGGAAAGACAGGKGTGTTTTGGCTCTTCACAATACTGGGTGCAGTTAGTAAAGGCTATCGGGTGTTTGTGCATTGCACAAACTAGTTCTAAGTAATTTGGATACCATAAATAGGATTCCCGTTGTAGCACTGGCACTTCATTTGGGGAAGCTTTTCTCCGCAGGTTCGCGTTGCAGTGATGCTCCAGCGCAGGACGGTGTGAGGCCCGTATCTTCATAGCCTCGGGCCAGAACAAGGTAGCTGTTGCCACCTTCACGGTTAAACTTCTAGCCAAGGTACCGCTTCTGGGGGTCCAGCTGTCTTCCTGCCAACAGGTAAATCCTGGGAAAAGGTTCACGTGGAGACTTAAATGAGGAGGAATCAGGAGCTGGAATTAGAATCTGCATTTCCCATTTAGCATCGTGTTCCGATCAGCAACCGTTCTCGCAGCACTGTTAAAAATAAAAYGACCTCTTTCTCTCTCTAACTGCTGTCGTAATTGTCCTTCCCCACCAGATGCCCTAAGTTCCTGCTGCTCCCTGCTGGTACCGCTGCCCCGTTGCCTCTCAGTCCAAAGAGCTTCTGAACAAGAGACACGCTTCTGYGGAGGCTGGCAAAGCTTCAGAAAGGAAAAGGAAAAAAATCAATACCGCTTCAAAGCCAAGTCTTTGCTTCAGTGAATATGACATTTGCCCTTTCCTCACTAGTGGGAAAAACAACAAGGACACTTACGCCTGCAATGGAAAGAGAATGAGCAGCAACAGAAAGACCTTCCAGGTTTGACTTGTGAAGGGAAATAACTTTATAGTCATTGTCCCCGTTTGGCAACATCAGAAGCAGGTGCAGAGTGTTAGGCGGCGCAGTCTGAGAATGAAGTGGAAAGTAACACAAAACTGGGGGAAAAAAAAAAGAGAAGGTGAAGGAATTTTGAGCAAGTGATAATGGACTCCACTGAAGAGATGGAGAATGAAAGACAGGACACAAAGGTGAGGTCCACGGCTGCACGCACTAATCCACTATTAAACGTCACCTGCAAAGCGAGACTGTCATATTAAGAGGACAGTCTGGTACGTTTTACACTATTCTTCCCAGCTACTGCATATGGCCACAGAATTGCACACTTCTCTAATGAATGCCTCCTCAGTAAGGGCTTTATTAGTGCAGGTCAAACTTCCCAGTGAAATTGGTCTGACAGGAAAAAAAAAAAAAGCTCATTAAAGAAATGAATGATTTTGCAAAATCAAAACAACTTTATTATTTTTTCCTTTTTCTTTTTGGAACTAGCTTTTCGAAGTTCTTAATTTCATTCTATTTTGACTATGCCACTCTTTAGCTCATTTTCCAAGTTGTTTTGTTCTGATGTTTCTACTTCTGTGTCGTTCTTTGCATGCAACTTGGGGCCTTTTTCTTTTGGAATAACAGCTATTGTTTCAGCGGGCTCTGCGCAACTGTTGGAAAACAGTCTCTTGTATTTTCCTTACACGAGCTGCAGCTGTGGCTGGCTCTGTGGTTTCTGGCTGGTGCAGGGGGCAATTTGCAGCACCTAATTTGGCTCACGGATGGGGACCCGGGGTCTGAGCCCGGTGTCGGCGGCCGCTCTTGCAGTGGTGCAACGGAGCAGGCTCCGTCCCCGGTGGATCCCACCGCGCGGCTGCTGAGCCGCCCTCGCGCCGTGCGGCAGGACACTCGCGTACTCGCGCGCTGACCCCTGTACTTGTGCTGGGGGAGACTTCTGCAGCTACGAGAATCAATAAAAACTTATTGATTTCTCAGCACTGTCATAAAGCTTGTCCATTCTTATCTCCAGTTTTCAAGCTGAAAAAGGAGACTGTAGAATCACGATTGTCTTGGGTTGACTTTCTTTTTCTTTTCCTCCCCTGCCCTATTAAACGCTCTCCCCCCAAAAGCCAGCGCTGTGTTTCTGGCAGTGCCGCCCGGCTGGGGAGCCTCTCGCCTCACGCAGCAGCTGTGAGCCTCTATCGCGGGCAGATTTCTCTGCGTTCTGCTTTTTAATACTTCAGCTTGGGAAAACAGCTGCTTTTGGAGCTTGCTAAGTAAGGCGGAGTGCGGGGAGGACTGTCCCAAGGGCTAAGGTGAGCGACTTCTCTGGAGCTTAACTCATCRCCCTTCATGCAAGAAGGGCAGTCAAGGAAATGCAACGAGAGTGAAGAGATCAGTACAGCTGTGGGTATTCCAGTATCAAAGCTGCTTCTTTGGGCCGTGGTAGCTCCCTTTGCGACTGCAGTTTGATGTTTTCTTTTCTGGGAAGAAGGTAGGTAGCTGCCATTCATCTGAAGAAGAGGGGAATGTCCTCCTCTGTTCAGCATTGTCTCAGTGGTAAAAGTGAAGCAGCAAAAGGTTGAAGCAATATTTCCATTTAATATTTAATTTCACAGCAACTGCCATACCTTTCAAAAGGCAGGCGGGCAGATGTCTGCACCTGGTGTTCACTCGAACTGCTTGGGAAGCTTGGCTTCACGCTTCTGGGGAGGGATTCAGCCACTTGTCAACTATGTAGTCAGTTTGGATTATATCCCAAGGCCCTGATTAAAATACATGGAATGCAGTCACAGAGCAAACATATCCGAAAAGATCCACGCAGAAAACAAAAGCACAAGATCCCTACATACTGCAGAACACAGTTTGATTTCCATGATTTCATCAGCTATGGTCAGCAGCATCACTGAAAACCCATATTAGATGAATACAAAACAAATATATATATATATATATATATATATATATAAATATAACCAGAAGCATCCCATAACATTTGATGGCTGTGGGTGCCCTTGTTTCTGTGCAGAGTGAGAGCTTTGGCACTCAACTGTTCCCCCGAGAAGAGGGAAGATCCTCAGCTGCACTGATTTTGATAAAAAGGTCTGCAGTATGGCAGGTAAAACTGTCGTGTCTGGTGGGTATTTGTGGCCACTGACAACTGCGTATTTGTCATTATCTGTATTTATGTTGTGTAACTTAAGGCAAGAGATTTGTGGCACAAAATACTGTGCCGCCACTGCTTCCYGCTCTACCAGCCAAGGGGCCAGGCAGATCAGCTGGTAGTTAAGAAAACAGCATGTTTCAGCTTATCCGACATACTATTGTTTGTGACTTTCCCTGTGTTCGTGGTTTCTAGCACAGGATCCTGAAAGTTCAGTGTTGTTATAGACTTACGCTTTTGGGCCTGTTGCACAAGGGTGCTGAAACAGGCTCACATGTCTTATTAGTGGGGTCTGAAGCTGCGAAGRGAGAGAAGGAAAAGGGAAACTCTGCTTTGTGGCCAGCTGGTGGGGTCCCCAGATGAGTGTCCTCTGGGGGCTCTCTCCAGTGCAGGACGAAGATGTTTCTTGGCATGCTTTTCCCCTAGTATTATATATCTTTTTCGTTGGGATCAACTGAAACTCCCTATTGGATGTTCCTGTTTATGGCATAATTAGGGTTGATTTGGGTATGTTAATTTGGTACAAGTGTTGCAAATTGGTTGTTAACCTTCTGTGCGCATATATTATTGGATAATATTTATTGAGTATTTAAATGGCTTACCTGCTTTGCTGTGCACTTTCTGCAACAYAGGCCAACACCTACAGAACAGGCGGTAAGCAAAGGCAGGGGCAGAGGAGCGATTCTCACACCGGTGGTAGCTGCTTCCCACGAGACCCTGCCGTAACAGCGTTACTGGGGTTTGCCGGGTGCAAGGCTGTAGGCACAATGAATGAAGGCAGGAGAACAACAAGGGGAAAACGCTGCCTCAGCGGCTTATGCGAAGGATTAGAGAGCTGCGAATAGCAGCCCCTCAGCATCACTAAGGCACCTAAAGCACGGTGCAACAAGCCAAATTCAGTTCTAGCATAAGTGAATGCAATGTCATCATGCTCAAAATCTCATCTTGGCCTTAGACTCGAGTCATAGTCTTGGAGGCGAGTGTCAGAACGTAGCCTTTACATCAAGCTATAYGTGCAAGCCAATATATTCTTTGGGGTTTGTGCTAGATTTTTTAATATGGTGTTTATCCAAAGGAAAAAGAATATAATCCTTCTTAAATAAGCAAACCTAAACTCACCTCTTCCCTCCTTGCCACTCAGAAGTCAGGATTCAGTAGCCCATCAATCACCAACTGAGTCACACTGAAGTGCAGAAAAAATAGCCCAGTGAAGCTGGTAAAACAGCCCAGACTTTAGAAACGGACATCTCCAAATTAAGCGTGTCCTGCTGCTGACCCCTTGGCTATTAAAGCTCATGACTCTTCGCTCCGGTGCCATGGTCGCTACAGCAGTTCATATAGACAAAGGCAGCAACGTTTCAAGATCCAACCAGGTAAGAAGCTAGGACTTGAATTATACTCAGAAACAAACAGGAAGCTGATATAGATACCAAAGAATGGACATACTGTATTCTCTGTGCCTAAAACCATTTCACAGCCAGGCAGCTGCATTCTGTACAAGCTGTACATTCCCAGTTCCTTTGAACGTTTGCACCACGGAGAGCCCGTTGCAGCAAATCAGACTTGGGAAAAAAATCAAAAAACTCTTTTAAAGAACGTGGGAAAATGTCTAAGCAGACCCATACAACATCTGCTTGGATACTGCTTTAAAAAAATTAGATGGTGCCTTAGAAGAGGAGAGATCGGGTAGGGCTTTTTCAGGTTCTTTGATGTGATGCTAAAAGCAGACAGAATCTCAAGCACCTGCAAATGTCAAATCTCTTAACAGCAGGGAAACAAACATGTGGACATGGTTGGATCTGTTGCATTTTAGAGATAGCAGGCTGGACATTACATTTCCTTTTAATTAATGAACCCATTATGTTCCTGCTCCTGAGACTATACCACCATAAAATGCATTAAAATACGTTTCTCAGTAGACCTGGAATTAGAAAAGACAACAGCATTGCCAACAGCTACTTCTATACAATTGCATAATCCTAGTTTTCTCATCTCCAGTAACGAAATCAGTGGTATAAATAAGGGATGTGAGGGATGGAGACTGTAGACACAGCATGCTAAAACTTTGGTGTGTCCCTCGTGAACTTCATTGCAAACCACAAAATATCACAACAAACAATAAATAAAACRTGTATCTACATCAGCACCTCTGTCGAAGTATTTGTGGGATTTTCACAGAACTCACCTTGATTGCATTGAGAATTTGACCAAGCCATTATTATTGTTAATTTTGAAGGATATCATYTGGGGGAGGAAGTTACTGTATCCCCTTTGGCCATCTCCTTGCAAAGCCGTGCGCTGACAGAGCGCGGATACTGTAACATTTTATTTCCTTGCCCTGCCTGTACATCTTACTTCTCGGAGAGCTCCAGGTACACCAAGTAAATCAAAAGTAAAAGAATTTATGAAACCCAAAGCAGCACTGTTTTTTTGGAACGACATCATGATTGTATATGGGTACTAATAAAAGGCAAAGGTTCCCTGAAGCTGCAGGCTATAAAGTGTAGTTGAGAAATATGATTAAGACAGAGTTAAGCTGTATTAAACTCTGAAGAAAAAAACGTTCCACRGTGACGTGTTAATAGATCCCAGGAAAGATTTGCTAATGGACTAAAAATCGGGAAGCTGTTTGTAGGCAGCAGTAAGAAAGAAGACAATCGCTGTTTCTCCGCAGGCGAGGTTTGCTTACAGACGATYGGAACGAGACTTGACGGGGGCTTCGACGCACTAATGCAGGGGGCTAACTAACTAACAGCGCGCGTCGGGGGCTGCGCATGCCGGGCGCACGCGCAGGGCGACTGCGTCGCGCGCTCTCGTCTCGTGCAACGCGGGGTCACGTCGTAGGAACGTGGAGCAAACGTAGAGCAAACGTGTGGCCCGCGCGCCGCGGGTGCAACGCGTGGCTTGGGGCTCGCCGCGCGCAGGCTGGCACCGGGGCACCTTGCAGCCCGACCCAGGGCTCCGGGGGGCTGCGCTGCTGTGGGACAAGCACCTTGGATAGGTGCCGTTAAGGGCTGCACAGCTGGTTTGAGATGTGCGATTCCTAATTTGGACTTGGTCCTCTGAGGAGAYGGAGATTTTTACTCACTTGAATTTCCAGTTTTAGGTCTTTCCTCTCCCCATGAGGAAAGCACGAAGTCTTTCCTTCTGTCGCGCTGAGCAAACCGGGATTTTAGCAATAGCTCTGTGTGAATAAAACCTCATGATTTGGGCCTACGAAGATGGTTTGTGATGTGGTGATTTCCTGAAGACTTCTTCCAGKGTGTGAAACAGTGCATGTCATAACATATGTCCAAATTATGACTATTTTGCAATTAAAAGACACTACAGGTGGACAATAGCTAAAAATGAAATGYGATGTCCTCAAAATCTGAACCTTGTAAGGTCAGTGAGCCCAATAAAAAACTTCCTCTGGCTGGTATGAGATACTAAAAATTACAGTTATGGCCACCTGAAAGCAATTGCTATATGAAAAAAAAAAAAAAGGCAGTAAAATGTTTGTCTTGGCCTGATCTCACTTCTGTGATCTCCTTTCCAATTTGACAYATTGGCAGCAACAAATGTTGCTATATTTCTGAGCATACTTGCCTCTGAAAGGCAGAAAGCACCAAAACTGGGTGTTACTGTCTCCTCCCAATTGTGAAAGGCTGATTTATTATTGCTGCATTACGATAAAAGGTATTATACACATTGTAAAATGCTGGATAACAATGTGGGGGTCTTAACTCAGCYCTTCTTATATCTTTGGCTCAAGCTTTGTTGTCCTAATCAGATACTTTTAGGTTTGCCCAATATTAAGTGCAAACACAGCAAAGGCAAATAAATCAAGTATCTTTCTTCAAATTAGCTCTTAATCTCCTCTGGGAGTAGTCAATTCTGCATTAGCCATCAACAAACATTTTTAAAACTAACTTTTATCCTATTGCACTGAACGCCATGAACAAATTTTTGCAATGATRGAAGTATCTAAAAAATTAAAAGGTCTGGTTGCTTTTTCAGCTTCCGCATTCATGATCTTAGCTCTAGGTTATTTCTTTTCTCTACTTTCTTTATCAGATGCACCTAAACGGCTTAGATTTCCTCACATGAAGTCTAACCTGYATTTCATATAGGCCATGAGGAAGCAGCATTAGTAATTTTGGACTTGGCTTCAGGGAGGATTAGGAGACCTAGAGAACRGGGGTAATTAGGACAACTGAAAGCAATCAATCCTAAAGGCAGCTCTTAAGTGCCAGAAGACTCCGGAAACACCCAACTGGGAGGCCCGAGGGGGTCGGCCCTGGCGGCTGGGGCTCCCACCAGGCTGCTATGGACAAGTGTTTCGCGTTTGGGAGCCCCCATACAAGCTTGCTCCAGGTGACTTGGGCTCCTGTTGAGCAATTGCAGCCAAGTGTTTTGCATTTAGGAGCTCAGATAGGGGCCCATGAATTATATTCAGGTGCCAAAGTAGAAGTGACTTATTTTAATCCCGTGGGTGCTGACAAATGCTGCCTGGAAGCAGAGGGAGGGAAATAGTGGCTTTTCTGGGAGACTCTGTGCTTTGGGGAAAGAAACGTTCAGAGACTGAGGTGCAAAACCACAGATTTRGGGTGAGGCAGGATGAGGTGGGGAGCTGATGGTGGGGTGGCCGGGGCTCCAGGACCTGGGTCTTCCACAGGTGCAACCCATCTTCAGGAGAAGACTTAAAGGAGTGAGACAACCCCTGTTTCCTGGGTCACAGAGCAAGATCTCACCCTGGAGCAGARGTGGGTGCCTGGTCACCTTCATGGGAAGGCAGGGAAGCATTTATACAGTTAATTCACAGGCAGGCCTCGAAGTGTGTGATTTGAGGTAAGGTCTRCTAGAAAATCTGTGAGGGGGATGTTTTTGCCTGCTGAACTGGTTGGGGGTTTATTTTCCCTGTTGTTTGTTATGAGCTGTAGCGTGTGTGTGGTGTTGTGTTTTTTTTTATTAGACATTTTCATTATTAATAAATTTTTTTTGATTAAAAATTAGCTTAATGATTAAAGTTTAAAATTAGYTTTTGCTTTTGGCTTGTTTGCTCCCTGAGGAAATAACACCACTTCTCTTGTTGTGTGTGTGGAGTGAAATAACTTTTTATATCTATATATATATATGTATACTTTTTTTTTTTTAAGTGAGGACAGTATTTGTGGCTAAAAATAGCTAGCTTCTGGTGAGCACGGTAAGTCATGAAGTTATGTATTTATCTCTTCCCTTTATTTTTTTTTTTAAAGGTATGATAGGGAGGAAAGCCATTTAGCAAATTGKGTACAAAACTAAGATCTATGTTTTAAAAGCTGCAGGGAGTTGGAAGAAAATTGGCTCTTGTGATGAAGYGTTATTCAGTCCATCACACTTGCTAACTCCAATTTTGCCCCTGAGGTGAAGAAATTGGTCTTTTTYCCCCCCCCTTCCTGTATAACCTTGTAGTTTGCAGGATTTTTGTTGCATGCACTATTGTGCCACTCTGCAGTGCCTCTGATGCACATAATGACTTGGGACAGGCAAAGCTTGACGGGGCAAACAGATGTGTGTTTGCAGAATTAAGCAGGTAAAGCTGGTACAAATAGGATACTACTGTTGGCTGGTTCYACTTTCCATGTTGTTCCTCTTTGCAGTGGGAGAACATCTGGGTTAGCTGGTTTGCTTGTTTTGGTCTGGGCCCCTTTAAACTTTCATTTTTCTTCATAAACAATTAACAAAAACTGGTGGTATTTGGACGGACTTGTCTGTGCGCACAGAAGCAGCCCAGGAGTCCTGTGCCTTGTGCAAGACCTGTTTAAAATATTAGGCTCTCCCCAGAGATCACCCCACCATCTCTTGTGCTCTAGGGCTCCATCTGTGGTTACCCCTGCCTCTTAAGTCAGCCATTAAATTAAAAATTGAGAGATGAAGTCAGCTCCAGTTATCTGAACTAGTGCATTGCTATGAATGATTAATAAATATCTCTAAAGATGCTGGAATGGGTGTGTGGTGGGGCCAAGAGAAGCTGTCCATCCAGGCAGGGCTCAACAAATGGACTTTTAGTATTCTGGAAGAAATGCGTGCTTCTGGAGTGTGCAGAGAGCAAGAGGAAAGGAGGATATGCTGCGACAGCACCTTGTCAGTATTCCCCTTCTTTCGTGTGCAGCTTATCACCTTCAGTGCCACAGTGATGCATGAGAGTGACTGCGAGTGATGGTGGTTGGGTGCTGTGAGGAGGATGGTGCCTGGGTTCTCCTCTTGGACTTTCCAGCACTTCTTGCTGGTACAGGGTAAGATTATTTTCTTGCCTTTTCCTTTTCCTCTTCAGAGAGCTCTAAGAAAACTAACGGCGTTCTCGTTCCGCTGTGCTGAGCATGAGGCTGTGAAATCCAACTGGCACTTGCATGGAGATTCATATGGAAAAACTGTCCTGGCTTCCTCCTCTTAACCATCTATAAGGCCAGCCATACTCCATTTCAAGATATGCATTTAAAAAAAAAAGGTGAGAATATCATGTAGAAGCTGCTGCTGCATAGCTCCATAGCTGAGATTGATGTTTCAAGGCTGTAGCTTGAAGATAGGAGGCAAATCTTGTAAAAGTTTTAATACTTTTCTATGTAAAAAGAAGAAAAAGGATYGAATAAGGTTTTATGGTGAGGAGAAAAAAATAATTTGCTGAGCAAAGGAGCCAGAAGGAAGCTGTATGTATTTCAGAGAGACAGATTGAGCAAAGAAGCCTGGCAAAGAAAATCCGTGTAGCAAAGCTGTTGAAATGGCATTGTCTCAGAGCAGTGATACAACTGTGTTTCTCTGCATGAGTCAGCTTGACCCCAAGACATTGTTTCCTATGGAAGTGAAATAACTTGATAGGAAGCGCAAGGAGAAATTATTAGGAGTCTTTCAGCATTGCTTCCTGTAACCAAAAAAGTAAACACGGACATCAGCATGTAAACAGGATGCTCGGCTCTAAATTGGAGTGAGACATAGCTTGTTCTACATTCAGCTTTTCCCAAAATAATTCTGTTTTAGTAAATCAGATGTTCTGTATGTGTATCCTACTTTAACACATTTCAGATTGCTGCCAACAAACTAAGTTTTTAGTTGAAGGTGTTTGCTAAATAACAAGCAAGGCAAACTGGATTTACTAAATCTGATCTTCTTTGTTTTGTTTTTGTGAAACTTCTGTATGGAATATGTGTTTTCTTCCACATTTGGATAAATGGCATTAGGGATTTACTGTTTCGTTTGTGGATGTGGCTGTTCCTATAAAACAGTCTTATGAGATACTGAAAACCCCCCAGCAAGATGGGTATTCTAGTTCTATCATTGCAGGAAAAAAAGACAAAACAAACTAAACCTGACTTTTTTTTCTTCCCATTTTTCTGCAGGCAAAAATAGTTCTTTSGTTTCTAGACAAAACTTGCTATTTCTCTTGGAAATCATAATTTGCCTCTTAAATAAACCACAGTTTCCATGGTATGCTAAAATGACTGAGTAAAAGGGAAAGTATGATGCATTTGGCTGCATGGGRGACCTGATAGCAGCCTTCCAGTATCTGCAAGGAGGTTACTGAGCAGAGAGAGCCAGGCTATTTACAGCAGTGCATGGTAGGAGGACAAGAGACAGTGGGCATAAGTTGGAATATGAGAGGTTCAGGCTGGATATGAGAAGAAACTTTTTCACCATTAGGATAGTCAAGCACAGCTTGCCTGGAGAGGCTGCGCAGTCTTTGTTCTTGGAGACTTTCAAGTTATGACTGGGTAAAACCCTGAACAACTTGATCTGGTTTCGTAGCTGACCCTGCTTTGAGCTGGAGGGTGGGCTAGAGACCTCCTGAGGTCCCTTCCAGCCTGCATTATCCTGTGATCCTATGATATGTGGGAGAACAGGGAGCTCAGTCCAAAAAAGCTGGAAATACTCAAATTTTGGTTCCCATGAGCTAAGGTCCTTTCTGAAATAAATACTTCATCTAAAATATGTCACTTGTGTTCTTCTGATGGTTTTTCTTCTTCATTTCCTGTGGAAAATGGGCAGCACTTTCAGATCACAATCTAACAATAAGGTTTATCTAAAATTGATGCATTTGTACAYGCTCCCTTTTCACTTGTACGGGTAGTCTGCACAACAAATTGTAGCCCAGGAGCCTGGGGGACTCTTTTTCTTTTGACTTTCCAGAGAAGATGATGATGTTTTTAACAGTAGATACACAGCAGGGACATGGTAAGTACAGCATGACATGGTCATTCCTGCCTCCTTAAAAATCAGATCCAGTTTATGTAAATTATAGTGAATTTCCAAAATACTAGTCTCATTAGACTGTTGAAAGGTAAGTCAGATAACTTGCCCTTGACAATAAAGGTTAGAAATAACCAAACCACTTTAAGTTCTCCCTCTCCAGATATAGCATGTTTTGTAATAGCTGTTCATGCAGAACAGCTGATGCTGTGAGTGATGTTGATTGGAGGGTGGATTCAAAGTGTGCAAGACAAGCTGTAAATAGTAGGAAAAGTGTTGATGGAAAAAGAAGCGCAGTTGCTTGCTTGGGGCTTCACCTGTGTTTTTTTTCCTTGTCAAATTGTGTTAATGCTACAGTTATAAAACAGTAAGTTTACTATATCTGTTTGCGTCTCAGCTGCCCTTATTTAGTTTCAGGCAGAGAAGTGCAAGGAGGTAAAATCATCGGGCTGTGAAGGCTTGTTTCTTTGCTGTTGAGGTGTGTATGAGTGTCCTTGCTAACACCAGGTATATAAGAGCTTACAAGTTCTCAGTCTTAGCACAGCTAGTTACAACGAGAGCACATGAAGAGGCTTTTCAACTCTGGTATTGATTTACCTTGGTTGGTATCTAGGTGTAATTTGCACCTTGTCTGCACTGATAAGGGCAGACACATTTCTAAAAGCAGTAAACGAACCACTCCTCAGATGCSAGTGCTGCAGTTGCCCCTATGGCAGAGATCTTGTGGATTTAAGTGTCCAGTTGGTGGCTGTTGGTGAAAATTGTCTTAACGGGTTTAACTTGTGCTGCGGTTCATTTGAATACAGTTGGTGAATTTGGTGTAGGAAGTGTTTCAAACTGAAAATGTTTGTCCAAGGATGTCTGTCCTTTCAACCTATGAAGAAAAGGAGGAGTGGGGGGAACCAAAGGAGCAGCTACCAGCTGTTCATGGTCTTCTACTGATGTGAGTCTATTTTAAGTGTTAGACCATAAAGAACAATGATGATGTTTTCAGCCCAGAATATACCCTATTGAGCAGTYGGAGAGTCTGTAGAATGGCTTTGGCCCAGTGCCATCTTCCTCCAGTGAATCATACCCTGGGTTGCTAAATATTACACTAGTAGCAAAAACTGGGCAGTCTGCATGTCAAATTTCTCACTTTTGGTGCTGAACTCCTGTTTCCCACCTGCTATGGAAAACATTCATTTCTCCGGGTATTTTCTTAAATGCAGTTCTAATGCAGGGTGGGGAGGGAAGCAAAGAAACCCCAGAAGTATGGGTATGAGACTGTCCAGTGATATGCAAGAAGCAGAGGAAAAAGCTCCTTAAATTGAGGACAGRTAACAAGTTTGATACTTTTGTTTACTTTGAGAGATTGATAAACATTATATTTGCTTCAAGCTTTATATTTTAGGAATGCTATTCCTCAGCTGGGTGGGGGCTCCAGATGTCTCTGCTTTCCACACACCTGCAATGATATGATAGACCCTTCATTATGAAAAGTGGCATGTAGCTTGGAGTTTAAAACAAAAATACAGCATTAAAATTCCTCATTCTGGGGTGCTCTGACTCATTAGGTTTTAATTAGAGGAAGAGTCTCTAGTTAGCAGTTTAACACTTGAGAATGGTGCTGCATTCCTTTTATTGCTGTTTTCTTTCTTAGCACAGAAAAATCAAAATCTAGCAGTATAGAAGAAGCCAGTGACATTGCATGTTTAGTAAAAGATGTAGGTAGTTATGAGGGAAGAGGCAAARGGATAAGACAAAAATTCTGAGTTAATTGGTGTAACACTGTTTGGATTGCTTGGCGCTAATGCTCTGTTAGAGAATACCTCCACTGCCTGCTAAGCTGCAAAAAAGCAGCCTGCTACCCATCCCAAACTTGCTGGCTGCGGGGTCATGGGAGTTCTACATGAATGAGGTCAAACAGTATGAATCTTACTGTGTAACTTGATTTCTACACACCATTTTAAAGAATGCAGATGTCCGGAGGTAAAGAGCGTACTGCCCCAAAATGTTTAAAGTCCAGTAGAGAACAGGCTGTACTCTGCCATTCTAGAAACTGAAGAGCTAAAAATATAAATATAGCAGGTATTTTTGTGTACATATAAAAATTTCTGTGCAACAGTGCCATTCTTAGTCTTTGCACAGTCAGCCTTTTTGCATACCACAAAGTCGGACAACTTCTTGATACAGCTGTAAATATCCATACTTTCAAGCTGCTTGCGGAAGCTTGAGATATCCAGCTAAATCTTTTTATATAGATAAATATATATAATGAAACTTCCTCTTCCCCAATTCTCCTCTAATGACACTGTTGTTCTAATGAAGTGACTAGACCTCCTTAGCCCAGCTAGGGATGCTTCGAAATGAAGTTGAAATACCCATCTTGCTGGGATTATCCTTCAGGCACAATTTAAATGACCCACCAGCAAATATATCTGCTTTAATGTGACATTTGTTGTCCTTGCTGCTTTCTCCTATTAATTCTACAAGAAACTGTAATCTTGTCCTTGGAGTTATGAATACTGTGGTGGTTTTTTTGTTTTTTTTTTTTTTAAATCCTTGTTGGCAAGCCCTTTCTTTGCTTTCTTTTACTTATAAACCCTAAACTCTGTGCTGCTTTAACAGCATTTTTTTAATCCTTGGAAGTATCCAAGTAGACTATCCCACTTTGGAGTGGGGAATGACCATTCAGAGCAGGGCTGTTGTCTTGCTCTGTGCACTTGTGCTCAGTATGAAAGTCAACTGACCAATCCAATTCATCCATTATATGATGGCATCTTCAGGCCTGTGTTAGTTTGTAAAGACCTTTTATTCTATTTAGGTTATTACCTTAGCAGTCTGCACATGGTAGATCTTGCTTAAAAGCTAATTCAATCAACTGTAGTTTGATAAAGAGATGCTGAGGCAGTATTACCTCTCTCATGGTCTTTTCTGGACCCCTTCTGCTTCCCCGTATTTCAGCTCTTTCTAATTTTATTCGGGCCATTTGGAAATGCAGTGCGTCTCCAGTTACTGCCCAGTACTTCTCCCTTTGCCCAGCATTTAACAGAAAAGTGAGATTCCCCCCCCCATAAAACTTGGCATGTCTGTCTTTATACCAGTTTCAGCTATGGATTTGTTTATCCTGAGTAGAATTAAAGCACATGGACTGCCAATACTAGTGGTCAGAGATCAAGTGGGATTTGGAGTCATGTGTTTTCATTTAAATTGCAATCAGGTGTTTAAAATTAAAAGGTTTAAACACATTCTTTACACTAGCCTGCATTAGGACAAGTGAATTGGGCTGCAAGCTGTGTATTAAGGAAAACCTGAACCCCATAGAAACCCCTCAGTTTACCTGCTTTAATCTGGGTTGGGCTTTTGCTTATTGGGGTGACTTTACTCTTGCCATGACCAGCACATGAGTAGCACTGGAGAAGCAGGTACAATTTTGATGAAACTGTCTTACTAGGTTTGCAGTTCAGTGTCTCTGCTATTTTGACTCCCTCTGTTACAGTTTGGTTTTTGGCTTGGACAAGTATTTAGAAAACAATGAAGAATTACAGCTATCATACTACAGAACAAACTTTACTGCATGGATTTCATCCTGGTTCATGTAAAATTTTGCTTCATGTAAAGATATATTGTGACAGGGTGTTAACAGACATGCTCCAGCCCATGCCAGTYGCCTGAAGCTCCCTTTGAAATCGGTTAGGCGGGTTGCTGCTGTCCTCTGTGCTGTACCTTACGGATCAATGCAAGTGAACAAAATATTATATATTCCTACACTAGGTTTAATTGCTTTCTTTTTTAACTTATCTAAAAGAGTTTGCCTTCATCACTAGATCAGGTACAGATTTAAATGGAGGTTTTGTAAATATCCTTGTGCAGAGGACTCTGCTCTGGGTGTGGTGGATAYGAAAGGGGCAGAAAAGACCTTGGAAACAGTGAAGAGGCTACAATATTAGCACTCTGGTATTTTCTAGGATTTTTAGCTACTTGGGTCTGAATTATGGCAGGCACAAGCCTCCTGACAGCAACTGAATGAGGAATGTGCAAACTCTGCAAGCATGACTCAGGGCAGGCGCAAGGAAATGCTTCTAGCTCAGTATGATGGTCTTTACATGCTGCAGGTAGCCTTTCTCTCTCAACCTCTTGAAAAGTTAGGAGGTTCTGGAATGGAAATTGGTGTCAAGCACTGTTATCTTCATTTGGCTCTACAGTGACAACAAACTGTCGGAAACCTGCAATGCAAATCATAAGCTAGATTTATCTGCTCATGCAACAAACAAGGAAGCCCTGTCCAGAAGAGCTTATGTTCTAGTGGGACAAACAAAAATACACAAATATGAACATGGTACAGCATGTGGCCATTGCAGTTGGCCTTACACGGAGAAGGATTAAATTCTTCCATTTCTGTGACTTGTCCAGGCAGTCCCAGTGCCCCAGGATTTTGAGGATAACGTTTTGTTTCTTTCTATAGTTTGTCCCTTAATACTTTCCTCTTCTAAATGTAGCTCCTGTTGCAATATGCTGAATGTTCAGTGGATATAGATGCCTTCTTAACTTGTTCCTTCCTTCCTTTTAGGCTCTCTTGTGATGGTTTCACTTCCAAGTTACAGTATCTCTCCCTTTGCCACTGATGTTCCATATGGTCACTTCATTCGTATGGCTCATTTAATTAGATAACTCTATACGGACACACTGTACCAGGCGTAGGCTCCAAAGACTTTCCTGATGGGTCAGGAGGCAAAGCTTCAACTCATTAAGAGTTTGATAGAAATGTTTGTTTTGACCTTTTAAGTGTTTATGAAAAATAATTGACTATCCCAAGAAAGCAGTGTCATCTTGAAAACAAGATGTATGCTAGCTTGAAAGAGCAGATGTGAAGATGTTTCTAGAAGCTAACTAGGCTTATACTTGATTTAAAAATAAACGAGAGCTGCTTTCCATTAACTAAGGAGGAACCTAACAGTGAAAACACTTGGACAACACTTCCTTCCCCCCTGCCCTTTCCCTTCTACCTCCTCTCACAGCCAGCTGTTTGGGATGAATCCTTCCCACAACTTGCAAGTTTCTTTTTTTTAATGTGTTGTCAGAAATGAGATGATTGTGGAAAAATAATGATGGTAGGGATCTGTAATTATTTGTGAGTGATGATCATATCTTACATTCTTTCCTGGTATCCACTGCTATGTCTAGGAGACAAGTACAGAAAAATTTTCTCTGCTAGCACAGTATATATTATGCTCAAGATACTGTTTGCCACGAGGTTTTGGACAGAATTCCACAAGCCTTGGAAAATACTAGTAAAAATAATGTATGCCTAGAGAACAGTCTCTGGTCTCTCTCCCTCTTCTGTCTTTTAAGTTGGTACAGTATGAATAAAGAGAAAATGAGTCCTGTGAGATTGAGAGCTCTTTTCAGATATCAGTCTTTCAATTAATTCTGTAAGGGCATAGCATAGCATCTTTAACTAAAGACCATATATCTTTCCTGTTAATTTGAGTGGTGGCAATACCATTATTCTGAGTGCTGAAAGATTAAGRTTCTCCTTTCTGGAACGAAAGTTTGCTGTTTTGATATGATATGTGCTGGTATATGTCCTGGAGCAGACTTAGTTTTATTTCAATCTGGGCATTTAAAAAAAAAAAAATCCATGTGTATATATTTTTAAACTTCTCAGGAACTTTTAAAATATGGTGAACTATTCTAAAGAAAGTCTTTAAGACTGAAATCTTGGTGCTCAGATAACTACTAACAAGCCTTCAAATCTACCGCTAAACCTTAACACTACCTCTGTCTGAACAGCTTAAATGAAATACTGTTCTTGGGAAGGGTAAGAGGATAATACTTAGCTTAACTGCACTTTATTTGGTACTTGACAAAATGATCAGTTGTAGGACAATCATTAAAATCATAGGCTATAAGCTACTGTCCTTTGAAGTAAATTATATGTTSCAAGATATGTGGGTCTTTGTCTTTTATCACACCAAATGAAGTGCATCTAAGCCATCAGGATTTTTCAGGTTCCCCCTTATTTTTCTCAGCCAGATGTTTTTAAATAAAATATTTTGACTAATAAAGAATTAAACCAGCACAAATATAAAATGTAGAGGTTTTTTTAAAGCTATTATTTTGCTTTGGGTTTTTGTTGCTAGTACTGACYATAATGCAACTCCTGATGAAATAAAAGTTATGTAGTTAGGTATTGTACTCAGTCTTTTCCCTGCAATCTCCTTTGGTATTTATCTTTGTTCAAAAACAATTGGAGGTCAGGTTGTGTAAAGAAACCCCATGAKGAGTTAAATGATGGACACCAAAAAAGGCCTGGAGCACTAAAGTCTGTGGTGTTCCTCTTCCATTTGGAACGAATTACCTATCCCAGCTCCAAAYCTTAATGGGGGTGGATATAAATTGTTTTCTTATTTAGTCTTAATGTTGTGTTAGTCACCCTACCTGTGCTCTGAGTATTTGCTGCAAGTGTGAGCTCTGCAGGATGCCAAATGACCGCTTCCAATGCTGTTTCTTCTGTTTTTAGTTTTATTGTGCCAGCCCTCCTGGACTAGAAGCTGAATAGTACTGAACATGAGGTGGAGAGACGGGGTTGGGGGAGTCTTGCTCCTTGCTGGAGAAGGGAAATGTGTGTGTCTCATGGCAAAAAGGCATACGAGGAACTGAAACTGATAGACATTGAAAAACTGGGTGGTTTAAAAAACAAGTTATTCTATAAGTAAGATTAAAGRGAATTAAATTGGAGGATTAAGGCTCAGGTTCTGCAGTCTCACTTTCTGTTTCAATTTGCAAATATCTTCTAAAACCCAGCACTGAAGTGATTATTCTTTAAATAAACAAAGTAGGAGGCAGGCTTTCTCCTCCATGAAGTGCTGTTAAGTTTTATCATAAAAACTGACTCTTGTAAAGCAGCTTCGAGTGTTGTGGAGACCTACTCATTAGAGATGGTGATTACATGCACTTGTTTAAATCTCTTTAATGAGTTGGGCTGAGTGATCATCTTGAAGTGTACACCTTGAATTGGCTTCATATATTAAAATGACATGTGTTAGGAACCCTAAATTCTGATCTTATGGAATCAGTGACAAAGCAACTTGCTTTTAGTAGCGCATGAGAACATCCATAACAGTTTCAAGGACTTAATGATAAATGGTGCTTCCTGTGTTTCTCAGTAATTCTAAAATAAGAACTTTTATGATCAAAAAGTTTAAGTAACAATGATACTATGGAGAGTGTTTATTAGGAAATGATTCCTTAAAGATGGTCCTGGGGCCAGTATGGGCATGGGAGTAATTCTTTAGCGAAGCATCTTGTTCTCTTTCATATTCTTATAATCTGAAAGGAGAATGGAGGGAGATGACACACTTGCTTAAATGTACGTTTCAGCATGAATTAAATTCTTCCAGTTCTGTAAAGTATGTGTGTCTGTGTAGATACCTTTTTAAGAGGCATTTGAATTGCTTAAGCTATAATTAATAGAATTGTCTAAATGTTGCACAACTTCTGTTGATCCTTTTCGAAGTACTGTGGAAGCAATACTGTACAGGTTCACAGTCCTACTGGCTCTGGTGGATCCCAGTACTTCTCTGTACGGTGGGCAGACATGCACCCTGCAAAACTGGAGTTGCATATTAGGGGCTCACTGAGGCAGGCATGCTAGATGCTTAGGGTGCTTGATATATGACAAACAGTAGCTCTAGCGCATTATACAGTGCATTTAGTTAATATCTTAATTCTTTAGAAGCTATTACTATTAGTAGACTTTTAGGTAGATAACATCCATTTTTATYGGGTTGCAGTATGTTTTTTCCAAGTTCATTATTTAAAAGGTCATTTCCAAGGTTGCTAGGTATAAAATGACCATTCTTGGCAGCTGTCCTAACTGTTTGTTCATTTCATTAATTTTCTTGCTGAATCATGGATTAGTTTGGTAAAATATATACATCCAATTAATTCCTCCATATAAAAAGCAGAGACTGCTCATAAAAAAAGAAGGAATTTTAGACCTTCAAACAACACCTGGCAGATGCTTTTAATCGTTTTTAGTTTGTTTCCCCAGGTGGGGTTTCTGTTATTTAAGTGTTTTCAACCTATGCAAGGAAGCAAGATTTGACATTCYAAGCATGCCTAGAAGTCCTGTTGGTCTCCGTGGCTTGCTTGATTAAAAACTGCAGGAGTGGACAATAAGGGGAAGGACTGTAGGTTCCCTTCATACCTTTAAAATTACAGCTTGAATGCCCTTGTCCTGCAGTGCAATACACAGACCTACCAACTGCAGTGATCTGTGTTCTCAAGCAAGAAGATCAACCTTCACAGTATCAGTCCAGTGCACAGGCTTTTCCTCAAGCTAATGGGATTTTTATACTAGTACCTCTGTTCAGTATGACCCTAAAATGCAGCGTCTTAACCATTGAGTAATAATACGGCCACAAGATGGCACTTTTGCTTTGTGTAACTTCTGAAGATTAATCACTTACCAGGCTGGTTGAAAAAAATAAGATAAAATAAACAAAAAAACCCATCCCAAAACAAACCCAGGGCTACCCTGCAGAATAAAAGCAAGCTTATTCATATAAACAACAGCTTATATTCTGTAGTTAAAAATATCAAATAAATGACTCCTTTCAACCTAGCCTTTTTGCAAAGCAGAAATGTTTGGCAATGTAAGAGGAAATACTTGCCATGGTCTTCAGTCAGAAAATGTTTATATCCCATCCATAAACTTGGGCAGGGTTAATAGCAGTGATAGCYGGTGTGATATAAAGTGAAGCAGAACAGCGAATACCATTGCCAACTTAATTCAGAGTAGTATATCGGTACAAATAAAGGAAGGGTATTCCCACATCAGCTTTAGCAGAGAACTATAAATGTTCAAGTGGCTGTTGCATTGGTTTTCCTAGAGCACGTTGTTGATATTCTATGACTGTTTTGGCTTTCTCTYGTGAAGACTCCAAGCCCTGTGCTCTTTGGCTCCAGTAGGCCTTGTTGTATGCTTCAGCAGCCCACCTGAGGTCTCTGGATGGAAAAAGACAGTATTTTGTTCAAGGACGCTACAGCCATGGGCTGTTTACAGCCACTGTTTTGGTATTTAGGTCTAATATGGTTTCTCAAGACACGTTAAGTCAACAAAGTGTCTTTAAGCTTAACATTGAAATTTTCCGTGTTACCAAGGACATTTTCATGTTATTTAAACAATACTTTTGAGACAAGATACATACTCCAGTGTTCTCCTTGCATGCTATTTTTATGCATGTATTTCCTTTCAGAAAGGCTCTATAGAAGGTTTAAGTTTACATTTGATTGCTTTGTAGGCTGTTTTTTGTCAGGTCATGTTAAGTTTTTGCAAAATGTAATTGCCTGGAGTTCTCTTCTTCCCAGTGTAAATCTGTTTCTGGATGCTGGGGCATCACTTGCTCTTTGTGACTCATATCTGGAGTGTGTGGGTCCTGATTCACTAATAAACAATTTTCATTTCCTTGCCAGCTGACTCAATCTCTGCCTTTGGCTATACTTCCATACTGTGGAGAGTGAACACTTGCTTCTCCTGCTGGCTGTAATGGGGCCAATCCCATGGAAGAACGTTGGAGGAGGGGAAAAACTATTAGCATGGCAGCATGAAGACAAAGATTAGGGCAGCAAAGCAAAGGTGCTAGCTTTAGTAAAAGTATATAAAAAATTCTAGATTTGAGTGACTTTGCTATGCATGGAAACTTACTGCTCAGGGTAGCTGAGGTGTCCAGAAATAATTGACCAAAATATAGCTGAGGCACAAGACTCCAAAAAGCAGGCTTTCTGGTTCCTGAGGTATTTGGACCCTTGTGTATTACGAAGGCGGTGTGGACTAATGGCTGACATGCTGAATTGATGCTGAGGGGGAAAAAAAAAGTCTCAGTTGCTGTGTTAGCTCATGTYCATGTCAGACTCCCTGACTATCTGCATTGCCTCGAATTGGTTTGTATCTGAAGCCAGTCAACTGATTTAGCAAGCAGGGAAACTGGGCACTGTGGTGGTGGAAAAACATTTTGAACTTGAGTCAAAGTTTTGGAGAAAGTGGGTGTGATTAGCTTAAGCTACCTGGCACAACAAATTCAAGCCTGAACTTACACTGCCTAACAAAGCCAGTAGAGCCTGGTCTTAACCTGTAGGTGGTCAAGAGAGAAGAATGTGGGAAGGAACAGAGCTGGAATAAGTTGTTGTAGGAGAAGAAAAAGCTGTGAATAGGAACTGAAGACTAATTCTTTGAGGGGAATTTTATTTGTGTACCTAAATGCTTGACTTGATAGAATTCTGCTCTTTTGGGCAAGAAAACTATGCCTCAAGTTGCAGGTTTTTCTTACTCCTGCTTCTGCTTAATGCTGGAAAAACTGCTTTATTAGTGAGAATTGTAGATTAGCTCACCTGCTCCTCAGTGACTGAGTTGCTCTGTGCTTTCTGAAATTGCTTTCTGAGCTATAGCAGTCTAACCAGACTTTGCCATTAATACTCTATTARCAGAAGCTACTTCTGTTATAGATGCCTGAAATTCTCCTTTCTTTCTGCTAATGCACAGGCCATTCATATGGAAGACTTCTAAAAGACTTTTTTCTGCCTTTGCTGCAGTAGCTCTTGGTTTAAGATGCTTTTTCTTTTTTGCTTTTTTTAATAATAGCTGTTTTACCATCCGGTAAGGAAAAGCCTCATAGTTGTTGGTGTGTTTTCTATGGGGAGATGTCATAAATGCCCTTCTGGGAAATACTCGACACTTCTTAAAATGAACACCTCCACCACTAGTTCTCTTAGTGTACACAACACTAACCCTGACTTCAGACAGTGAAATTTAACAGGCTGCTGTTTCTCCAGCCTTTGCTCAAGACAGATGAGCTCTGTAGCTTGTATGGTGGTATCCCAGATTATGGGACAAATTGTGGATTTGGGACAGAATGAACAGCAAAATGCTTCCTAGCAGAACTAAGTCATTGATATGCCTTGAAGAAACCTCTTTTTATAGGGAGACAGAATGGTAATAGGACTGTATTTAAGATCACAGTTTACCTGTGGGCATTAAGAGGCTTCAAGAAAGCGTAATCACTGCAGTTGAGACTACTGTACAAGTGCATGGAAAAACAGGCCATCCTTGCTGCTTGATCCTGTTGGTGCTCACACCGGCCAAGCTCAGGAACCGCTTACTGCGCTTCACAGTGCTCAGGCTACTTGTCTGTACGAAACCTCAGGAAAAACCTGGGGGTCCTGGCCGGCTCCTGGGGTACCTATTTCTGTCCCCTCTCAGATGGCTGGCTGGTGGGCATAGAGGATGTAGTCAATAATTCGTATATGTTTTTTTTTTTTAAAAAAAGTATATCCCAAGTTATCACCAAAGCTGCTTTTAAAACCAAGAGGCCCAAAGACCGCAGTATCYGTCAAATGTTAGGAAGCTAGAGGCAAGGTGAGGTGGGGGGGGGGAGATCCTTTCCTCCAGCAGGAGGCTGCTGTGGCCGCGACTGATTTGGGGCCCCCCGGGCCGAGCCCCTTCGGCCCCCCCCGGGCTGACGCCGGGGCAGGGCCGCGGCCGCCGGCCCCGCCGGGGCAGAGCGCGCTCGCCGCTTTACGGCTGCTGAAAACCTCCCTCGGCGAGCGCGGGGCGGCCGTACGGCGCCGGGGCCGCCTCGGCGGGCAGGTAACGGCGCGGCGGCGGCGAGGAGGAGGAGGGAGAGAGGGAGGCGGCGGCGGGGGAGGAAGGCGGTGCCGCGGGCCGGGCCGGGGCTGCTGCCGGCGCCGGGTCCCCCGCTGGGGTGYGGGGGGGGCTGCGTGACACCGGGCGGCGGCGGGAGCGCCCTCGAGTTAGTAGCTCGGGAACTGCCGCGCTCCCCCTGCGCGG
This sequence comes from Apteryx rowi, assembly GCF_003343035.1. Classification (NCBI taxonomy): domain Eukaryota; kingdom Metazoa; phylum Chordata; class Aves; order Apterygiformes; family Apterygidae; genus Apteryx; species Apteryx rowi. Next base: position 2,968,265 of record NW_020447197.1, on the reverse strand, counting down.
AGCCGCCCGTCGGCCGCGGCGGGGCCCCGGTCTGCGCCGCGCCGGTAACGGGGCGATGTCCCCTGCCGCGGGGTGTCGGTGCCCCGAGCGCCGCTGGCCGCGGCCCCGCGCCCCTTTTCCTCCCGCGTCGGGACCTGTCGCACCGAGTTGYTCGGTTTCGGGTTATTTTATTGGTTTTGTTTTCTGTTCAGGTGGATGTTTCGAAAAGTTGGAGGCGGCGTAGTTTCCGCTGAGTTTAGGAAGCGAGTTATACGTCGGTTTTCACACTTAAAAGCTTTKGAAAACCATAGTGATGTGCAGTATCTAAAAAACTTACTGGAAACCATCCAGACAGTGAATTTCATAAAAACTTTCTTTTTTTCAAAAGTATTCTCATCTTTCAGTTGGCGTGCGCTCAGGTTATCTGAAACACAAATGTGCAATTTCATTGGTTTTTGGTACAGGATAACGTCTGTAATCCGGCAGCGTAATTCACGGTGTCGTGGTTTCGCCATCCACGTGGAGCTCGCTGACTTCCGTAGGGTTTGGTACAGCGAGCGTCTCCCTTAACCGAAATAGCCTCCAAAATTGTAATTAAAACGCGCTCTCTGAAGGCTGCGGAATGGACACTTGTGCACGATCCTGCCGACTTTAGCCAGGTTTTGTGATGTTGTTGCTGAGTCATCTAGATGGAAATGTTGAGGGAAGAAGTAAGGAGTTTAGGTTTTATCCTGATATGAGCAGCCAACATCCTGTTGGTTTGTTTATTACTTGGTACAGATTTCTTGCATTTACGAGCAAATTTATTTGTTCGGTGGTTGACATATGGAAAGCATTAGATGACAAACTGTAACAGTGCCAGGGTCCTGTATATCAAGCAATGCTAAATGTATTTTTTAGAATCTTAATCTGAAGAACTCTCATATGAGTCCAAGTGAATCCCTAATCCAGCTTTTATTTCCAGTATTGGCACAGTGAAGACTGAAGAGTGTCTTGAGTTTTGGTTGTGGATCAAATTCGTAGTATTTTAGCTGTATGATAATCTACTGTACAGTTAGAAGTTGATCACTTTAAACAAGCCAAAGAATGAGCTCTTGTAGCACACCTTCTGGAGTTTATTTTATAGCTGTAATTTTTAAACTAAAAGCTGTAGAGCTGTACACAAAACTATATCTTAAAAAAACTTGAAGAAAAATGCTCTCCTCCAAGTTTCATCAGGCTTCCTTGTTTTAAATTTCAGTCTAAAAAGCCTACAATATTTTTTTTCTCACCCTTAAAGTACAAGTTTTATGGAACGTTTTTCTATTGCTGAATGTAGAAAGTGGTGTTAGCTGAGGCCATACAGACTGATAATGAAGCAATACTCATGTTTGTGCTAATGGGAGGCTTTTTTTATTTGTTTTGAAGTGTTTGGCCCAGGGTATTTATCTAAAACAGGAACAACAGTTAAGCGGTAAAAATGCCAGAATCAACTAAGCTGGTAAGAAGATGCTCATGGTTCATGAGAGTCACAAGCTGCGGATTTGCTGCAGTAACAGCTTCCAATAGTCATGCTATATCATATGACTTCCCACTTTGCTAATCTTCAGAGCTGAAGTTTTAGCTTGTGAGTTACTGTGGTACCTGCTTTCTCCCTCCCCTCCCGCCATCCTTTCCAGATAACCTCTGGGCAAGAATAAAAACTAGACAAAAAAAGGCTTTTAAAGTGCTCTCCCCCCCCTCCCCCGGCCCCCTTAAGTGATGCATGTAACCCTCCAGGGTATGTGTGCTGCAGATATTCCCTGTGGTTGATCTGTCAAATAGACATCTTCTAGGTACCCACGTTTTTCATTAACTCTGGAGCTCCTACTTTGAACACTCTTTTGCTGGTCCAGATAATGTTCTTGTGGTAGAATAAATTTGTTTAGTATAGAATCAGTACAGATGCCATTTTTTTCTTGTCATTCAATCTGGTATTTAGGTATGTGCACATATATATGTAAATATTTGTATGTATGTTTGTGTGAAATCTGTTTATTTAGGAGTATGCAGTGTAATGAGAGGAAGTCATTGATGTGTACCTTTGGATAAGTGATAAAACTTAGAGCCAGGAGCCCCCTGTAAGTCTCCTTCCTGGGTAGATGACTGTTGGTTTGCTGTTTTGTAAAAAGAGGATCATAATGATTTCCTGAAAATAGGTGTAACTAATCAAACTGTGAAATATGAGGTACCTCCAGCTATGGAATACAGAACTGACACTTGCTGAATGTTTATTTTTCTTTGGGGATAGGTTTCTTTTTTCTACTGTGAGGGAATACATTAGTGCCATTCTGGTTTTCATTGGGGTTTGACTTTTGTTGTTCTTTTGACCTATTGGAAGAAGTAGTGTTTGTTTTTGTTTTGTTTTGCCCCCCCCCCCGATTCTTTGCCTGATGCATCTCAGCATACACTAGTGTGTTGTTAGGAAGATTATGTGAATCACTCATTTTATTATGTTACTATATGCCAGATCCTTCTGTTATGCCACCTTTTACAGAGGTGGGGGGCAGCTCTCTGTGTGTGTATCTTCTCTGAAGGTATTTGGCAATTCAGCAACAGCTGGGTCTGTGTATGAACTGCCAATAGCAGGAATTGCTATAGGGAACTTGTTCGTGTTGATATAAGGAAATAGGATTTTATAGATATAGAGCTTTGCACTAGCACTTCCATGGAGTGTGTACTACGGGATGGTTCACAAGACTGCTATACTGGCTACTTCTTTCTGTGGCAAACCAGCTCTGTTGATCATTTGGTCAGTGATCATGTTGATCATTGATCATCTGTTTTGTATAGTGTAGTGCTGAAGTCAAATATTGCTGTAAAGAGGATAGAATTGGAGTGTGAGTGCAGGGAATGAAGTGTTTGGCAATTTCCTGATTATACTTCAGTCCCATAGAATAATGTTTGGGAAAGGGTCCATGTTTGTTGTGTTCCCTTCCATGATGCAGTACATCATTATCAAATTATTACAGTGGAAAGTTTCTTCCATAACTGAAGTTTTAAAGATATTTTTGTTTGAACTTCCTGTATTATGAAGTTATGAAACTTTTTGCTTTTTTTATTGCAAACCAAACTCTTCCAGGCATGGTGTCTCTCTTCTCTCTCTGTCCATTTACATTACTCTTGYAAAAAGTTGAGTAAGATGGCTAGAGCAGTCAAGTTAACACTTGGTTTTGTTCCAGATTTTTCCGTGTGTGCTTTTTTTTTTTGCACAGATCTATGTTGTTTCTAGATTCTAAAGCTTAGATTTCCAGAGCATGTCAGCATAAAAAAAATCACATTAACAGAGTTATGCTCTTTGAAAATGTACGTCTACTGGTTATGTTAGTTGTGTACGCTTGGTTAACATAGCTGTGCAGGGGAGTAGGAAAGGCCGTTGTTTGTACTCTGATAACTCTGCAGTTCCTAAAAGCAGAATCAAGTCCAGCTCTTATGGCCCAGGCCAAGTACAGGGAGAGAGAAATACTTTTCGATGAGCTGGCTAACAGCCATGGGATCTGTTGTTCTGCCACAATCTAACCAAATGTTTTCACGTTATGGGATTTTTCCTGTACAGGTGTTGGGGAGGGAGGGGGATCCAAACCTAGGAAGTTTAATAAATATGTTAATTAAAAAACAAGCAAACCCAAACTGCAATAGCTGAAGACTTAGTTGGGAAGTAACCAAACAAAGGCTCACAAACAGTGCTTGTTCTGTTTTCTTGTGTATACGCACTTGCAGTTCTGTAGGCATATCTAAGCAGAACAGAATACCTATCGGAGCCTGAGATGAATAGCTGAGAATATACAGTTATTTATTACCGATTCATTAGCTGTGTAGTATTGAAGGTCAAAACCCTGACTTTACTAACATTGATTGTTGCCTTGAATTTTATTGAAGATTGGTTAATCTAAACTCTCTCTACTGGTAAACTCGGCATTCCTTTTTTATATTGAGCTAAAGGATTCAGCCCTCATACCATTTTTCTGTGGCTTTTGCTTGAAGATGAAAGTGAAATTCCACCCAAGCATATGTGTGTGGGAAAAGAGAAGTATGAAAGAATCAGCAGTGAGATTGAATTTGTAGGATTCTAGGCCTGTTCCTTTTTCTTCTTTCTCCTTTCATTGTTGTTTTTCAGAGCTAATCGGTTAGCTGTTTTGCAGYTGAATAAGAATTAATTTATGGGAAATGCTGAGGAAAAGAATTGAACAAGATCTCAGCTGTGCATGACCAAGTAGAAAATTTGCAGCACCTTTGTATTTGACATTAGTGAGAGCACTACAGGAATACTGTGTCAAGTTTAGGTGTTCGTACTTCAGGGAGGATTCTGACAAGTCAGAGAGAATTTGSAGAACTGTAAGAATGAATAAGGACTGCAAATAGCTCCTGAGGGAAAAATTCCAAGAGCTCAATGTGTTACATTTTATCAAAGAAAAAGGCAAGGAGAGACCCGATTGCAATGTTTAAGTGTGTGGATTGTGAACAGAAAATGATGGTATAACAAGATTCAGTGGCTAAAATCTTGAGCCAGATACATTTGCAATAGAAATAAGAAACACGTCCTCACCAATGAGGATAACTTATTGCAGGCTATGATGTGATGTTCATCAATGGAAAGTTTCAATTTGAAGGAAAAATATCATATTTAAGGTTTACTTATAGAAATTAATTGAGGGCCCATGATCTTGTCTTACAGAAGTCAGTCTAGATGATAGTCTGTTTTTGTCTTAATATATGAATCTGTGCTTTTTTTTTTTAAAAAAAAGTTCTTTAGCAAGATGCTGCTGAAATTAGATCAGAGCTGATAGCCAACTCAAGAGCTTAAAAGTGACTAAAGTACATGGAAGGTTGGACTTGTTTTAAAAGTTCTGTGCTGAAGATTGAACATTAAGTCTTGTTGGCTACAAAATTCTTAAATAATGGAGAAGTGTCCAGAAGGCCAAGGAGAAGGTGGAAAAGAAGGTAGAGGAAAAAAACAAAGCTTGTTTTCATGGGTTAGCTTTCATACAATGGAGCACTCGGGCTGCTTTGGAAAAATGTTGAGTATAACAGATTGGCTAAGAGAAGAGCCTAGTATTGGGGGGGGGGGGATCATTACAGTGTTTGCAAGGAGGGATTTGTAGATCCTGCAGTGTTTTCAGGAAAATCTGTGTTATAATGCATTATCTCCTGTTGTGAAGAGCCAGCAGGAGTGTTCTGAGGCTTTTGGCATGCTCTGTTTTACGTGCTTTTAGCAGACTACACTTTCAGGTCTTCAACTTAGTGGAGGTGTAGGCAGCAGAGGGAGAAATAAAAGAATCTCGAATCTGAATTGTGAAACTTCCTTTTGACATTTAAGTTTGACAGGAAGAGCAGAAATAAAGTTGAAGTGTAAGTCAAGTAAGGTATGACTGTCTTCAAAGAGGGGCTGAAGAGTTTACAGGGAGAACATCTTAGCAGTCAGCCTTAAATAGAATAAGAAGATTGTTAGGATAAATGAAAAGGACCCAAGCTAACCCACATCATTTTATTTAATGTTCTCGAAGTTCCATGAGGGCTTTACCTTTACTACTTTATATTTATGTCCTATTAGGACTTGCCTAAATTTGTTTCAAGCTTTGTCTTAGTGGCCGATTAAAAGATCTGTAAGTTTTAGGAAAGAAAGGAATATACTCTTTAATACACTGACTGTTAATTCTAAGACTACTAATAAGCTGTGTGGGATATTGGCTGGTATAGGCCAGGTTTGTGGTTTGAAAAGATTTACTTTGGCAAAACCTTGATGTGAAGTATCTGTGCAGAGTGATGGGTTGGAAATTCTACAAAAACTTTAATTTGAAGAAAACCATGTGCATACTGGCAATTTCCAAGTAGACTTGGGTATATTTATCTGCCCATTATAGTTCTTATTTTACRGATGAATATGCTAAGTGCTATTCAGAATTATTTGGCCATATGCTGCTGTTTTTACGGAACTTCATTTTGYAGGCTCTTTATATAAATAAAATTATTCTCTTCTACCAAAAAAGAGATGGCATGTTGTAAGAGAAGAAGAATGTTATTTCAAATGTTATACCTTTTGCAAAAGAGCAGATGGTCTTTGTATGTGGGGCTTCAAGTAAGTTTTACATTTTGTTGAAGCTACTACTTTCTTCCGGATTGCCTAAGTGAAATTAGTGCTTTTAGCTCTTCTGGAATATACCAGGTAATGTAATATTTGATGGCAGTGTGTTTTTAAAATCAGGAAATGGATAGAGTTGTATTGACCCTGTCTAGTTTTATTTTATGGTACTCATGTAGTTTTGTATAATATGGATTGATACTGATGCGATGAAGATTAGGGAAGAGTTGCTTGCTTAAAATTTAAGTATGTTGTACTTTGGCAAGATGGGACCAAGTAGGGGTGAATGGTCTAAAGTTCCCTGGATCTTCCTCCTAGCCTTTTTAAAGATGAGCATAACACTTGACTTTTCTAGTCTTTGGGAACCTCCTTCAATTGTCACAACTTTACAAAGCCGATAAAGAGCAGTGTCCYGGTGATACTGGCCAGCTCCTTTGACCCCCTTGGATGCCTCCCATCCACTCTCATAATCGGCTCTCTACAGTCAATTTGATGCCCTTTGTGGGCACTAAACGTGATACAAAAACCTGAACAAATATTTGTCGGGTGATAAATATTTTCCTATTTGTCTTTTAATGTGAAGTTTGAAACCCACTGGTTATGCCCCTTATGGCAAAAATGAATTTGGCAGTGAAGTCTCGGAGGAATTCATTGATGGGAACTGCAGGCTATGTTGAAATGTTAAATTATTAAATATGCTTTTTTATAAATGTATGCTAATCTAAACAGACTTATATCTGTGAATCACAAAACATCATGCTGGGTGAGATTAAGGGCAGTGATTTACATTGTATTGTTGTCTAAATTAGTTGGCTTTCAGTTGTATTCCCTTGCTTAGTTTGGGTGTGGTTTTTTTTGAATGACAATACTGGAGCATGTTTCAGAACATGCTTCCTTTGCAATGATTTGCTTCAAATAACATGGCTCTAAAACTATTTTAGTTGGAACAAATCCATATGAATTCTACCACAGAGACTCTCTTGCCTGAATATTTGTAAGAGTAATTAAACAGAGGGGAGGAAAGAATATTGAACTGCTGTAGGTATATACTCAACATCTACAATAAGCAAAGAATTGAGGTATGGACTTTTATAGGATATTGTTGTCTTCCTGTTGCTACTAACTATTGCTGTGGGAACCATTGCAGAGTGACTATGGTATGAAGGAATTAGCTCTGAGGAGGAAACTGGTACCTCTGGGATCACCTACATCCATATATAAAAGCAAAATGTGCTCAGCCTCGGGCTAATATGTTAGATTTATCTGAGACTGAGTTATGGGAGCCTGTTCAAATATTAGTGGACTTAATCATTTAGAGGTCTCTGAGAACAGCTATGGAAAATAATTGACATAATTAAAGGAAGCATCAGCTTGGTCTGTTAAAGGAGACAGTTGTGATGCAGAATACCCTCTTCTGTTGTGCAGTACATTGGATGATAGAAAGTGTTCAGCACCAAATGAGGCTGTAACAGCCATTCAGACAGTTGGTCTAGGGAAAAATGTGAAGTTCTGATTAAAAAGGGAAGGATAGTTGTGTGGTATCGCTAACATACTGCTGAACAACGCTGGTTGGTATGTGTGTATTTAACTAGCGAAGTGCTGCATGACTGTATTTATATGATATCAAATGAGAACAAACCCTATGCAATATTGGTTATAAGAATACTTGAACAAGGAGGTCAGATGTTGAAATATTTGAAGCCTGGTCTTGTTTTCAGTCCGAATTGTTGGCCCAGAGCTGAGATCTGAATGTATGTTTAACATGCAGAACTACTGGTTATTCCATCTGCTTCCTCWGACACAGACAAGTATGTGAAAGTTTCCAGTCTTGTCCCAGGATGCCGAGAGAACAAATGGAAAGATATTTTTAAATCAGATTGAATTCTTGAATTTCCTATATATTCACATATATAAGGCAATACTGTGCTTGATGAGTGTCTACCCTTTGACAGGTACATACTATGTGTGCAAGTATCACTGGCTTGTGGTTTGACTTTTCCTTTATACAGAGTAGGAAAAAAAAGTAGTGAGCAAAGAGTTCTTAGAGGTTATGGAGAACATGATGCTTCCAGAAAAAAGTTATTTTTCATCTCTCTAGCTCTGCTCAATTACCATACTCTTTGCAATGTTACAGAGTGTATCTTGATTGCTGAGTTGTAGCTTCTATTTTACTTGCTTCATCCACCTACTTGTAACACTTTCAAAATGAATCTCTTCAGACTTGCTTTTCACTTTCATTATCTGTCAAAAAAAGTTTCGTTTTCTTCATGTTTTCTAGCAGCTGTTTTTAATGAATGTGGGTGTGAAAAGGTATGCATTTCCTATGTGTTCTGGCTGACTCTTCTGCACTATTAATGCTCCCCTGTAACAAAAAAACAATTGTGCATAGACACTTTGGGCTTTTTGATCTGATGTCAGCACTTTGGAAGTCTAAATTTGGAAGTTGAGTGGATCATTACCTTTGAAACTATGAAAGTTTAAACCTAGCAAACTTGCACATGTATGTTATATGGGTTTTGGCCTTTAAACCAGTTTTAAAGAACACATCATTCTTCTAGAGCAAATACAATCTGCTGTACCAGGACAAAATAGAATATACTTCTAGTTGAAACTGCTTTATTTGTATGAAGGCTGAAAAATTCAAGTTCTTGAGAACCAGAAACTCCCAGTTTTTCCCAAAGTTTCCAAAAGTTTTTCCCATTATGTGATTTCAGCCATAGGATATTGTGGGCACAAATATATATATTTTTTTTCTTCAAATATTTTTTCCTTTGTTCCTTGTTCCCTTTTACAAACAACATGCTACTATTTTAATTTTCTGAGAAATGTACACATGGTCCTAACACAAATATCAAGGTAGCTCTGATTTTTGGGAACTGGTGTGCAACATTGCATCTTAATCTTGGTTATTGGAATTAGATTCCATATATATATGTATGTATAGCAGTTAAGTATGCAGGCTTGCAGGAATTTGTTTATGTATGTGCTATCTTGATTAGATAGACTTGTGGCTTTGGAATTTGAAAATAGGTTCACTAAGGGCTTAGGATATTTACAGAAATTCTGCCTAATTCCTATCCTAAGAGAAATGTGAAATGCATTAAAGGAAACTTGCTTTTTTTTAAAGAAATGCATAGTTTTGAATCATTGAATTGTAATGTCAAATTATGGGAAACTGAACTGTTTAAGCCAGTCTCTTGCAATGGTTCTTAATGTCCCTCTTGTACACTATGTATAGTGCTAAGATTGGATCATGTTTTATTGTCTAGTTATTGCTGATGGATCAGGGTTCAATAGAGTTGTCTTTCTATATTGGTATATGAGAGGAGGAACAGATCTACTGACTGTGTATTTGGAAGGGTGAAGTCTAAGGGAGCTATTGACCAATCTTCGTTTTGGTAAAATACTTGTGTTCTGATGCACAAAGGGAGGAGGAAAAAGTATTAGTGTCCAAATTATGGCTGAATTATTTTTGTAGTCAGAAAAATACGTACTCTTGACACCGCCTCTTAATGTGAAATTCGTATCTGTGTTTGGTATGTCATTCAAGCATCAATGAGAGATTTGAAAGTTCTGTTTCTTGTTCCATCTCTCTCAAGATTAAGAATAATTTATTCCTTTTTCTTTTCTAGTGGATATTTGTGTCATTCAGTTCCGAACCTCAATTCTTTCTACATTTAATATAGATGCTTCTCATCCTTTCCTTGTTTGAAAGGAGCTAATTAATGACACTTTCTCCAAAGATGAGATAAAAGAAATGTTAACAAAAGAGAAGGAAAATTGTCCTGACCTTTAGTGCTTAATTATTTTTAGTACCGCTTCAAAAGTCTGAAAATTGCTGATGTCCAGAGAAGGCATAAAAATGTCAGCGTATAATTCAGTTTTTCAGAATTGAAATAAATGTGACTTAAATGGAAACTGTAAAGAGATTCATGCCTTAAAGTCATATTAGCAGCAACTTGGGTTTTCTTCTGTATTAGAAGGCTTGCATTTACATTGTTGGCTCTAGAATAAATTAACTGACAGTTATAGGAAAAACTTCAAAGTTTATTAAATAGTTCTCCATGTGGAATGTTCATCCACTTACTGTATATTTGTTGCTTTGGAGGAATTCATTTAAAAGCTTTATTCAGTTATCTCAAGCAATGTAAAGTCTTCCAACCTGCTACTTGAATGAACCTCTATTCAAAGTTTGGGCTGGCACCAAATTATACTGGTTTATGAGGAAAGTGGGGGGAAAAAAAAWTTTTCTTTGACACTGTATAGAGGATATTAGCTTACTRTGATAGGAGATGTGCTTCACAAACTGGCTTAAAATGTAGACTGACCCTTGTCCTGATGTGTTTGGAGTGTAAACTTGAGTGGATAATTTGCAAGCAAAAGGAAACCAGCAATCTGGAAACAGGTAGCATTTGAATGATGGAAATCTAGACATGGGAGTCGTCTTGTCTTTATTAGCTAAGTAACTCTCCTTAGCCACATTCAGTATGCACCTGGTAGTTACTTAATTTACAGGAGCAAATGTTAATATTGACTCTGTCTTATCTGATAATCTTATTTAAACCAGAGCTTTTCTAAGACTGTTCATTTCTGATAGTCCACTACTGCACACTATGGTACAGTTAGTGCCTGTAGGATGTGTGTACGTGATCTGTTTCTGTTTAATCCTCACTGCTGCAGTATAATAACCAGGATCTTCAGAGATCTGCATTGTATATTGTTAATTATTGCAGCAGGTTTATAAATTACAAGGAAGTGTTGATGAAAATTAAATTGACCAGGGGTACTGCAGAATCAACCCTGAGTCCAGTTTATCAGGGCTTCATATTACAGGAGAACTGAGGAAAGAGAGAGTCGGTATTTGTCTACAGTACTGTAAGATGAGAGATTTTGGGGCTTTTCCAGCATGCGTTTTTGAAGGGTGTTAACATTTTTTGTAGTACTCATGTCTCTTGCATACTCCCTTGGCTGTGTCACATGTACTGAACAGCAGGTCAGACTCAGCCAAAATAAATGTGCACAGTCAAACTTAGAGGATTTTGCAGTCAGATGTAGTGAAGTTGTTAAACTGTTTGAAAGCTTTTTTTAATTGATCTTCCTTTAATGATTATAGTTTAATATTTCAAAAAKCTTAGTTTAAATAGTCTGCTACTAATTGAAATATATGCCTTAATTTTGCATCTCTTAAACATTTTCGTTATCAGGCTACTGTCTTTCCATTATTTACATGTGAAAACCTAGACAAGATTTATTCCTTTCCCCCAGTCACTCGCCTCTCTTTAGACGACTTCTGGCCGTGTTTTATGCCCAAGTTGCAGGGTGGGGAAGTCTTAGTATATTAGGCAAAATAAGAGACTCTACCTGCAGTATGTACAAATCCAAAATAAACCGCTATCTGAGGTGCTAGGCTTTTGTAAGGGCTGTTTTGGTCGAGTCGTTCTGGAGGTAGCGAAACTCGGATATCTGGATGTACAGCTTGATCCTCTAGTGCTTAAGCAGCTAGGGCTCTTACTCAGCAAACATTCGTGTTTGAGATTGTGCACTTTCTTCTACGAACTCAGTAAATTAAAGGAAGTGAACTTCATGGAGAACACTTGCTTAAATCTCACTGACCTCAGCTCTTAGTGAGCAGGTACTTGTCTCCTGAACAAGGATCTGTGATCATTGGCTGAAAGGTGGCAAGCTCAGGTGTCTMTAAATGCTTCATAACCATCTAGTCTGGCTTTCCTGGGTGGAAAGCCAAGAGCTGATGCAACACCCCCAGTTGTCCCCTGTGTGGAGTCTCTTCCAATGCTTGTGCCCGGGARGCTAGCCTGTCCCTTGCAGAAGGGTGGCACTCCGATCCGTGAAGTGAACCTACCCTAATAACGCAAGGATACAAAATTTGCATCAGTGGGCATCAAAGGAATCTTTTTAGTTTTCACTGTTGTAAGAGGTATGCTGAGGAGGAGAGAGTGGGGGCTTTGGCTTATTGTTATACAGAGTAGAAAATCCTAAAGGTTGGGCTGGAATAGCGAGTATATAAGAGAAGTCCAAGTTGTTGAAATGCCTTGCCATAGTACGAAGCAAAGGTGAGATTTAATAAAAACATATTCCAGCCAAGGAAACTGGAATGTATTTTTATTCAGTTCTTTCCTTCAGAAGTGGCTTTCTGAATTGAATTCCCAGTGAGGATTTGTGGAAACTTTTATGCATCGGTAACAAAGATTCATTAATAATTTATTTCAGTTTGATTTTGCTGATCTGTACGTGAGTACAGTAGCTTTAGGCAGGCCTATAAGGATTCAAAAGAAAACTTTTTTCATAAAATTCAGCTCAGTAGTAGTACTATCAAATTCTGTTTCCTTTTGACAAGCAAGGCCCTTACGTACATGGATTGCTCAAGAACTGCAGCTCCACAGATGAGTAATTCATGCCTGTTCTCATCCAAAGGTCTCTGTTAGACTTCAGTGGACTTAGGGTCAGACATGCTGCAAACTTGATATTTTGAAGAGGATTAATTTAGTAGAAAGAAATCTCTGCAAAGACTCTGAATGTTTTGTGTTGCTGTTTTGACTAACATAGACTTGACAAGTACAAGTTAGTTGCTTCCTTTTTTGTTTTTCCCACTTAAATCATGCGATACACTTTGACTGGAGCAAATGATCACTAACAGAGGTGTAAATTAATGCTAATTGGCTTACAAAATGATTAATTTGAAAGGTAAATCAGTGTTTTAAAAATATGTATATAAATATATATTTTAGATATATTACTGAAACCTGTTTTTTCCTTCCTAGTTCTTAGTTAATTGAAAAGTGTATTTCTCTAGAATCAGAATTAGAATACCAAGGTAAAGCTAATACTTTATCCAAATGGAAGTTATATTATTACTACRAACTCTACATGGTTGTCATTACTGCATAAAATAAAGGAGGAGTCACTGCCGTGTGCCTTCCCTGCGGGAGCGAGCCAGGAGTCTCCCGGAGGCTGCAGGGAGTGCGGAGCCCCCTGTGTCCTGTGTGCCGATGTGATGGCACTGCTGGATGTGTTTAATGGGACTGGGAGATGTTAAAAATTTTCCAGGGGTTGTGAGCAAGAAACGGGAAAACTAGCAGCATTATGAATGTGACAACAAAAAAAAYTTTATTCATTAGAGCTCCAGTTTTCTCAGCTTTCCATCTTTTTGCCCTTTCCTATTGCCATGTGTAAATGGAGGTTTCCAGAGGTCTGCAGAGCTCACTGGCCCCCAAGCRGGGGAAATGGTGGTGTTTAGCATACTGGAGGTGCAAAGCATTTGGTATTAGTCTTTAAAGATGCTTCATTTTGATTGATGGACTCCCAAATGCTGGGACATTCATCRTATTTCTAGGTAAACCGACCAATGGCTAAGCACAGTAAAATAAATAATGGACATGTTATTTCTAGCTGTAATTTAACTAGTTTCTGCTGCTGTAAGCCACTGGCTGTTATACCTCTGCTATGGTACCCTCTGCTATTTAAACATTGTGCATGAGGAAAGATATTAAGAAAAAAAGAGGAGATTTAATTTCACACAGAAGGTGAATTTTCCTGATGAATTAAAAAGTTATTTTTTATAAAAACCTTTTCTAAATGCTTTCAGGATTGGTCGTTTCGTCTCATTAAGAAGGCTATTTATTTATTGCTCTAGTCCTACTTGGAGACCCTGTATGTGCCAGCATTCCCCCGTGTTTACAGAAAGAACCAAAGATCATTCTTTTTAAATCTTTGCGTTGTGCTTGGAGTTCATTCTCAGTTGACTGAAAATCAATTGCAGCCGAATCTGGAAGAATGAGCAGATAATACTTTCCAGAGCACAGCCATGTTCTGATTTGCGTGACCTATAATCTCCACTGCTAAATATTTGAATTTTGGTTTTTTATTAAACTCGGATTCTGGATTCTGGATGATTAGAATATGCTCTGCAGAACTGATCAATTTTTATCATTATTAATGATTTATCTGCAGAATTTACCAGTACTAAAGATTCCCCCCTCCCCCCAATCACTGGATTTAATTATTATTTGTCAAATCCCATTTAAAAAACTTGATATCCTTGGAAGATTGTTGCCAACTTGCATTTATTTGCTTTCTTCGGGTTTTTATTGTATTTGGTGGTGGTGATGGCTATTTTGTGTAGTGCTAATTTAAACTAGGAGTCCTGTGACCCGGTGCAGAGGGAACTGGCTAGGATTTGGCAGGCTTGTTCGGTGTTCAGGTGTGCCACTGATTCCTGGTGTGCCCTTGGGCAAGGCTGCTTTTCTCTTCTGTGCTTTCGCTCCCTTGTCTGTAAAATGAGTGATATTGTACTGTCTCTGTAAAGATATGGGAGGAATTTCAGTAAAAAGCAGCGAATTAGATCTAATTTATTACAATTTTTTGCAGTCACATGATTTTAAAGACCTTTATGTCACRAATTATCAACCAAAATTGTAGCCTCATTAATGGAATGACAGTTTTATCAATGGCAATCAGTGTATCAAGAATGAAATATGTGGCGAGACAGTTGCTATGATTGTGAATACTTGAAAATACAATTAAAACAGACAAAGCGAAGGCAATATAAATAAATTTGACAGGGTTTTTGTCTACTTGGGTCACTGGCGAAACTTGTTTTGACTTGAATAGCAGCAGGACTATCCCTGTTTGTACCAAATAGTCATGGCTCAAATATAAAGGCTAAAGATGGATAATTGTGGAGACAACGGCATGTTTTGGCAGGCAGCGTTGATATCCTTTGTGCTGTAATGTCATGCTGATCTGGCGTTAGCAACATCATGGCGTTTCCAGCTTTGAACCGAAGTTTCTGGTCGGGGTAATGCATTCCTCTGATTTAGGCTTCTTGCCTACCAGATCTTAATGTGGTTCTTGAATGGAAGAACTTTGCAATATATCTTCTAGCTTGAGCTCTAACTAGAATAATCGCTGTCAACATTTTTTTATGTCATTGGGAAAGCTCTGCAGATACTCAGTGTGTCATGTACAATTCCTGCATCAGGGTTGTTTGGGGGACTGACTTCTGGTCGATGATAAATGTCTGGTCTGGTTTAGACAATGATGATGTTGCAAGAATTGATTCTCTGGCAGAAGGATGCTTTGGTTTATCACCAGAGGCTGCACAACACAAATGAAACCACATTTTTGGGTCTGTCTGTGTTAAGAGATTCATATTCTGGATGTGTCTTGATTGTGAACAAAACACTTAAGCTGGGAAGTGTTGTTGCAGGCTGGATCACTGGGAGGAGCTGTTTGTTCCAGCTTTTATGTGTTAAATTGGCAGATACAGACCAACGAGAGTAATAGGGTATTGGGTTAGGAAAGATATGGAGCCAAACACACTTTGTTATGACTGGGGAATACTCTGCTTTAGCAGAAAAAGTGCTCAACAGATTTAAAACGGAGCAAAACAACAGCAACAAAAAACCCCTTTAAGAGTAAGCAATAAAAATGACTAATTCTTAAAATGTAAAATACAAGTGCAGTTAGGCCACATTATGCCAGTGGGGATTTCCAATGAAAAATGAAATAGTGCAGTATAGGGCACAGYTCATTTTTTGGAGAGAGGGTAGTGAATGGATGCCTAAAACAATCTGATGTTAGGAAAAAGGTTCAGGTTYGCTTCAGCTAAATAGATTAAAGACTATTTGTAGAGAGGAAATACCATAGTAACATAAGCTTCAGTCCTGTCCTGGATTTTTAAAAGGCACAAAATCAACAAAATAACCTAAATGAAGACTTCATTTACTTGGAGTTCATGAAGTCTTCGTGAYTATGGTGGCGGAGCAGGCTCTCATGTTGGGGAGATGAAGTTCTTGGATAGACTTCTGGACTTAGTATTTTATTGTAAGCAAGAGGCTCTGCTGTTTTGACCCAGAAGTCCTGTCTTGATGCATGACGGGCTACTGGAAAGCAGAAATTCACTTTTGCACTCAGCAGGTCGTAATTGTACAGCTGTCCATTAACATACTGAAAAGCTTGTGAGTTCTAAATGTAAGAACAGTTCGTACCATCGGAGTACTGAAGGCATTTTTTTTYCTCTTTAAGCAGTACTCTTCTTATACCTAGAAGATAACCCACTTCGCCTCACAAAGACAATTTGTATTTGTACCCTGATATGATGGAGTGAAAGGGGAAAAATCCCTTTGTAAAAATTCTCCACCACTATCTCCATAATCTTTACCTGAGTGAGTGTCAGCCAAGTGAGAAAATGAAAAATTATAACCTGCCAAGCATCAGTGGCAGATTGAAATGAAAAAATTGCGAGTTAATAACAGTGATGCCTCAGAAAAATTTGCTGGCCAATTTAATGTTGCTTTATCCAAGGTCACATCTTGCAGCTGATTATTTTTAGTAATTTGCAGATGAGGACTGTTTCTCATGGCAAATCAAAATCGGGGAAATGCCAGGTACAGTTTGAAACTCAAGGTTATCAATCTTTTCAAATAAAAAGTAAATCATGTTCCCTGCTTATTTGCTTAAGACTGAGCACAGAAATAATTTCCATTTTATTGAAGTGGAAAGCCTATGCTATCCTTTATGAAAGTGATAAAGTCAATGTAACATGAAAGCTCACAGTGGAGTTAAGGTGACGAAGGGGGTTGAAAGTAGGAGAAAGGAAAACTTGGCAGAGTTTCTTCTGGAAAAGATTCTTGCTTCATCTTGCTAATGCATATGTGATGATTTTTACCTAACGGTGCTATAAAGAAAACAGGTTATATTGCACAGCCTGTAGGTTTCTTAAAGAATGTCAACCTATTGCAAACTAATGCACAGTGCATCAGAAGTGGAGTCATGTGAGATAACCCAAGGACTTTGAAAGAATAGAAGGTGCTTAAAAAAAAAGTGAACTGTAGCAGCAGTTAGTTTCTTCCAGTACAATACGCACCTTCATCTTAATGTTACATAGAAAAACTTGCTACCAAATTTGCTAAGCRTTGGTGAACTGCCACCCTGCTTAAAATAGATCGTCTTTCATCAGATGGATGCATGGTTAGTTTGGGGAAACTACTGCTCTCTAGTTCTGTGGTCTGATGGGCTGTGTAAGTGGAAATCCTCTGTGCTCTTATTTTAATATGGTTCTGTGGCCCTTTTCAATGAAGGGTATGAAATATCCTGTTACGCTGAGTCTACACAGTGGTTCCAGGGAGGTTTTGTGGTTTCACAAAACCAGAAATCTTGTCTGTGGGGAAATTGTTTTTCAGCTGCTGAAATGCTGCTGTGTAGGAAAGAGCGCAGTGGTTCTGTCTAAAAGTTTGGCGGGGAAAGTGAAAGCCATTTTTTACTTGAAGTTTGAGGGAATATCTTATTTTCAACTGCCCTGTTTTTTATGTATAGGTCTTCTCCGTCATTAGAACAACTATGAAAATTCTTAAGCACTCTAATTCAATGATTCTCCAAAAATTTTTACTTGTGTGTGTATGAGAGCTTTGAGCTAGTGGCATTCTGTGTGGAGATCAAAGGTGTCGCTGGAGTGATTTCCCGGAGGAGGATCAACTTGCAAAAGGTGTCATTTGGTATCTTTAAAGATTGCAGTTGTCAGAGGCTGTGACTTAAGCATAGACTTCTAGGACCGAGTCTGCTGGACATTCAGCAAGAACTTGATTTCAATCTTCAGCAATACTTCATACTGTTGCTAAGCTTTCCATAGAAGTTCCCTATCAAATTACTCGTGTACTGTCTGGCTGTTGAGATTTGACAATGTCACTGCTTGAGGACTGCTTAGTTTTACTAGCTGTTATGTGCTGCACCATATCAAGTTAGTCTGTTAGCCCTCATCTAATGCTTGTGGCCATGAAGCTGTGAATGTATCAATCAGTACTTATTTTAGTATATGTAAAGTAAAATGAAAATTCTCTTGACAACCTCTCTCCGTTTTGTTATCTTTCTATCACAAAACTGTTTTTTAAAGTTTCTACGTTTCCTCAAAATTTGTAGCCTGCCTTTGTTCATATACATCAGCTTTATGTCAGCAGCACTCTCCTCTCCCGAATCCAGTTCTGTCTAATGCATTAGGTTAATCCGCTGCCCTCCGGTAGCAGAATGGAACTGACTCTTCACTGATGTATCCAGGCAGTTGCAGCTGGCAGACCTCTGGACCTAGGAGCAAAAATGCGAGGGAATGAGACTTCAAACTTGATGTTTTTCTGCCATGTTGTTTTTCTTCCTTGAAGTAGTTTAGCTTTAGGAAACAAGCAAAGCAAAGAGGCTTTAGTATTCTCTAGCATAACTCAGTCTTATCATCTAGTGTTATATGATATCTGATATCCAAATTCTGACAGAGTATGCTCTGTCCCAAGCTAGATAGAGCAGTAGTTGGATTATCTTAATGTTCAAAGTGTAATCCCTTCATTGAACTAGGTGATACTCTTCCCATTTACACTAAGCCCGCTTTTCCTTTATCTAGAAAAGTGACATGTCTATCAGATTTTTAAGTATACACTCTCTCATATATGCACCCGTTCCACCATTTTTTTTATGGCAGTGTAAGGAAATCTTAGTACAAATTAAATTCATCCCCTCTTTCTGTGAACATGCCTCTAGTGTGATGGTTTTCTTTATAGTCTTGTTAAGAGATCAACATAAGTGAGAAGAAACAATCAGTATCTGCACACAGTTGGGCATGAGTTTCTCCATATCTGCCAGGGCAGAACTGGACTAGTTGCCCTTTTCTTCCTTTTACGGCAGCCATGTGGTTTTGCACATTTGTTTTGCATTCTTTCCATGGGGATGAAATGAGAGGCACAACTTTCTTGTGCTGGCTCACACATAGCCAGCTGTATAGATCTGTAGAGTACCTGGCGGATGCAGAAGATGGTATCTGTGATCTGGCTTGCAGTCCGACTTCCGATTTTTGTAAAAAGAGTCGCACAAACTGGAACATTATGAAATACAGATGGGCTGGCAAGCTTTGTTGCCTCCTGAGTGCGTGTACCAGACAAGTTCTTTGCCAGCTAAGAGGGGGATGTGGCATGCACATCTCAACACCAGGCTGTTTTTGCTTGCCGTGGTGAAAAGAAAGAGCTTGACTTTCCTTTTCACTTTTCGGGAGGTTTAATGCTTGGAGGCGATCTGTGCTGTCCTCGGCCAAATGCTGACAATAGGCTCCATAGGGGACCTTTTGTGCAATGATGCACTTAGTCAACAACTAAGTTGCATGTAGCAAAAGTGGCCTTCACCAAGGCAAGAGATAGAAAGGTAAGGTTAATGCAGGTATTTGAACTATTTTTAGGTTGGTTGGTGTAGATTAAGAGCACATCAAACACATTAACACTTTAGAATTACAGAGCTGTGCTATTTTTCTGCAGAAATCTTTTAGACTATTTTACGGTGTGTGTGGGTTTTTTTTTTGTTTTTTGGTTTAAGCTTCTTTTAAAGCCTATTCCTTGTAACAGGCATTTCTGTATAAGGGTTCTTGACTTACAACTATGCAAGATCCAAATTATTCATTGTAATCGGCCTTTCTCTCCCTAAAACTCAGATTCTTGCAGACTGCGTTTTTTGTTAGTTTTGAAACACTGTTTTAAAGTATCTGATCCTGTGTACATGTGCTTGTATGTATCTTTCTGTTAGAGCTGTAAATTTCAAAAGCTATTAATGCAATGATGGGAAAGATTCATAATAGCTTCAAAATAGCTTTTCTTTTTGAAGCTTATTTGCTGATTATTAGTGTGCAAAAGGAGTTCCCTGACCCATTACAAAATATTCTTTTGCCAGCAGAAAGCACAATGCATTTTGACCCTTATAACTACAGTACTTCCCAAACAATTACTCTGGTAGTTCATTTTCCTATTGTTGGAATTATATTTACATGTTGTATTTAATTGAAAGTGGCATGCTTGCTCTTTGCAGCACTGCAAAAATGCTCATTGGGCTTAACTTAAGAGGAAATGTGTATTTACTCCTCAGGTAAGCAAACATTTAGATATCCTGGAGTTATCTAAAGGAGAATGCATTTTACATGAGCAACATGTGTTCTTACACTTGCATGTTACGCCCACAGAACTATACAGCTGCGCTTTTCAAGTTACAGTCAATCCAACCACCAGCGGATGCTGAATGCTTATTTGTTTATTCAGCTACCCTAGTTCGGGCTGCAAATCCGATAGTGATGATTGCGAAGCTTTGAGTTGTGGCAGAAGTTTGTTTGTGGTCAGGTATTGGCCTTTGCGTCCTCAGATTTGTGTTGATGTTGCTCTACTTCAGTTTAATCATACTATTTTATATCAAGTGAGGTTCTAGCTTAGTAGATGTGCCAAAAAAGAAAATGGATCTTGCACCTTTAAACACGTGTGACTTATTTGCCTCAGGACAAGGTGAAGAATGGCAAAACCTATGATAAAACATATTCTTTTCTCTGACAAAGATGATTAAACTTTTCATTTGTAACTAGACACCTGGTTGCATAAAGCTGGAATAGGAAGAACATCTATAGAGGGTGAAGAAAGACAGGGAGATATATTTTGGCATAGAAGGAGAAGATAAATTGAGTAAAAAAACATGTTAAAATAATGGTAGGGTGGTTGTGGTTTACCTGTATTAAAATCAGCTCTGTAGGTTGGAACTAATATAAATCCAGCTGTTTGTATAATAGATTCAGGCATTCTAGAAGGTTAAGTCTTCTTGATAGATAAGTGAATTCATTTTGTATTTCAAGGTTAAATTACCCTGATCTTAAAAAAAAAAAAAAAAACAAAAAAAAAAAACACTTTATGCTTTCTGGATATGTAGTTTAATCAGGCTGTGTCTTGGCAAGAAGTGGGAAACTGATATGAAGTTTTGGACAAAGATCATTATGTTGATGTGATGTCCGTGCATTTTATTTTGAGAGAGAGAGAAAGGCGGCCTGTGGTCATTCTTGCACTGGATAGGAAAGAGCTGTCTGAACCATGTTGGTGATGCTAAATATTTCACGTTTTCTTTATATGAGTAATGTTATTGGTGTAATGATTCTTTTTTCTTAAATTCACAGCTTAAAATATTGTTCAGAGTGAAGCACAACTGATAAATGCTAAGTTAGCAGTTATTTATTAATGTGCAGTGATTGTGAGTTGAAATAATGCTGGGTAATGCCTATAAATCAGTTTTATCATCTGACCTCATTTTTTTATCCCTTATGTTATCTTCTAAAAGGCTTCTGCTTAACAGCCCTGTATAATGATTGGTATTAATATTTCAGCTAGCTCCTGCTACTTACTCTATACGGTTCTGAGTCCTTCCAGTGTGCCTTGCTGTGAGGTGGATAAATGCTGCTCTGGGATAGCCTTCCACTAGCTCATCCCATCAGCTGCGGTGGGAAGGCTCCCAGACTAATTTCATTTAACTTGTGATATGGCTAGAACTAGCAACTGGAGTGAAGGTTTTCTAGTGTGAGCAGACCTGGGAACCAGAGCGAAACTCCAGTGTGTATGTCCAGTGGATAATCGCTGGATGGGGAAACGTTTTGCTTGTTACCAAGTTGGGCAGCAATCACTCAACACATGCAAGATCTTGTGTTCTGTGGTATTAGCCAGCCTTTCTAAGTTGTTAATGCACTTCTTTTTAGCAACTGAATTTTAAAAAGTAGCCTTTCTTCCATCAACACTTATCACTTCTTTTTGCATTTAAGATAAAATTTGTGACCTTTTTTAAAAAAAAGAGTACAAGATCAAATTCCATTATTCTCTGCAAAAATATGTATACATATGTCTGAAAAGTGGAAAAAAATCCCTTCCTAAAGATTGAGACTTTTTCTTTCCTATCCCTTTAAACATTTGAACACACTCTTTGTGATGTTTAAGCCTTCAAGTCAAGGTTATGAGCTGCTTTAACCAAGTTTGAGTCCAAAAATGAGACCCAAACCAGGACAATAACAAAGTGACACAAAGATTGACTACACTGTACTTGCTGGATAAAGTGAAAACTGCTGAAATATAAATCCTATATCCTGGGATTTCACTGCCTGCTGGAACTCATCTCATTAACTTAAAACCACCTGAGGCTTGAGAGAGATATACACTGCTGTGGGAAATTATATTTATCTTGTCCTAGGGGGAAATCCGTTCCCTCCCCCATCTTACCTTACTTTTGACTTTGCCATTCTTGAATTACCAGGTCATTTCTCCCCCACGGGAAAGTCATCATGGCTCACAGCAGTGCACTTACCGTATCTAGAGTTCACTGCTATATGACTGCTCAGTTCATTGTTCAAGTTCTTTGCATTCTTTAGAAAATTTAAGAAAAAGATTGGCAAAATAATACTACCATATGATAGCAGTTTACTTAAACATAACACCCCCCCCCCCCAACCAACCAACCAGACAAACAAAAAACCAACCAGTTCCTCCAGAGTTACAGGCACAGATTCTGAAATTAGATGGGAAGGAGAACAGCTTGTTGGAAATGTTTAGGAGCTTATAGCCAGTGTAACCTAACTACTGAGTTTTCTTTAAACAGTACTTTTTTAAAAAAGAAATTAAATGACTCCAGTAACTGGTAATTGGAGTCAGAAATTTCAAATGCAAGGTTGCACTTTTAAATGCAGTTGAGCGTTGCCAGTGAGACAGCTGTGTAATCATGTGCTTCGTTACTGTGCTTTTTGGATTGAGACTAGATCGCACATCTATATTCAAGACTGAAGTTTGGCCGGTAGAAATATTCCCACTGACATGAAGGGACTTTGGGTGAGCCCTTATCTGATAATCCTGTTAGACTTTGCAGAGGGACGAAATGACCTTGTTCGAGTGTCCTTTAATGTTTGACCATTTACAGGGGAAAAAAAAAAAATCAATTTAGGGCTACCCATTAACTGCTCAAACATGAAAGGATGTTAAGGAGAAATGTAACATGAAAGTTGAACTAGCTCTCAAAAGCAAACTTAAAAACTAATGCTCTGATCTCGGAGCCGGTATGCAGAACGCCTTCTGCAGCAGAAGCGTTTCACAGCGAGCCTGGCCCTCAGCTCCCTCCTCCTGGCAGGAGATAGCCCAGAGCGCGCTTGCGTTGTGCAGGGGGGTTATCTGCAGGTCTCCTGCAGAAGTGCCCTGATACCTCTGCCGCCTCCTCCTTTCAAGTCAGCGAGCCTGTAGCTGGCGTATTCCTGCTACTGACAACTCCGGTGACGTGACACCTGCATCTCAGGATAGCCGGGGAGACAGAGGTGCCCGCTGCACTGAATAAGGGAAATAAATGACYGCTCAGTAAAACTATACGAGTTCTGTGAAATCCAGTTTAGCTCAAAGAAATGGCTTGTGGATTTGAGCAACTATAGTGTCAAAGGTCAGTGTTGATAGTGGCTCATTAGCCTTAAGTCACCATGTTAACAACCAGCCATTTAAACTGTCCTGTATGAATAGCATACCTATAGGGACAACAATAAATACAGCTGCAGTTGTACAACAATTAAATTAGTAAAAATGATACAGTGTAGTGCCCAATTTCCGTCTCATCCTTACGGTAGGAGTGGAGCCCAGGATAGGAGAGTGGCATAGCAACCCTCTAGTATATTTATATGGTGGAAAATATGAATAGAAACTTGAATTTTCAAAGTGTCATTTTCTCCCTTGCAGTAAGTGGGATGTGTGCTTCAGCACCATCTGATTGGAGTAACTGGTACGTTGCATGAATGTTGGACCCGGTTTCTCCCATGATGGGTGTCATGAAGTTTGGACACCATGAACCTCGCTCTGTGGGCCAAATTTACGGAACATTTCCCTGGTCTTGAAAATAAGACATGTTTGAGCGTTTCCAACATCTACATAGAGGCCTGCTTATCTCCTAATTTACATCCAAGGCCACCCTGCAGTTTCAGGGAGGCTAAATGGGGCTTAGAATAAACCTAACTTAACCGAGCCTTTACTATGGTAAAATGCCATGCTTGACTTTACAGGGAGGATGTCATAGCTGTGAATGACGAACAGCAGTGAATTTTTTTTTTTTAACGTTGTGAAAAACAAATAGGATGAATGTTGGGTTGGTAAGGATGCTTGATTAGGGTTGTGGGGTTTTTTTGGCAGTTATTTGTTTGTATTTGCATATTGGACCAACTAATAGACCAATTCGTGCTTGATTTAGCAGATTTTTAAAAAATGCATATTAACTATAATATACTTAAATATTTCTGGTACTGTTACTAATAGACCAGGACAATTTGTGCTGCAAATAATCAGGTGTATAGTGCTTATGCATTGTGATTTTTTTAGGAGGCCTACCTGAGTTCTTTAAATCACACAGCAGTTTGTTGGATGAACCTTAATTTTGTATGCAAGGTGATAAAACTTGCAAGTTAAGCTTGAAAAGCCAAGAACAAAATGCAGGAAATATTCTTGCTTATATTTTAATGGACTGTACATATCCCCTTAATGTTTACTGTCTTTGAACATTCAAGTTATCTAGTCTGATGCAAGTGTCTCATTAAAGAAATTTACGGGAATATGATGAAATACATATGAGCAAATAGTAACGAAGAGCAGTTGTGTGTCTGGGGAAGAACCAGCCATGTAAACTTACCTGGCTGGTTGTAACTGCGCTATATAGTGCTAATTCTGTATTGTCATGTTGTTGTCTAGCTATAAGAGAATTTGACCAAGTATTGTTGTCTATTGAACAATGAATAAATCAGTGAAGTAATAAAGTGATTATGGATATTGTGTTGCTAAGATAGAGACTATATTGGTGTATGTTTGCTGAACTCTACCATACGTTTCTTTCCAGTCCCACACTGGTAAGTACTGCATACTCTAGTTTATTTAGTGATGTACAGGCAGTTAATTCTTAAAATAGCTAAGGAGCAGGAACCTGACACCTTGAATGATTTATGTGTGTTCTATGTAAGCTTGTTTCTGTTTTGTAACCTTTAAAATGTGGGTTTTATGAGTGGTATCATTAAAATTTATACTCCCTCTAGTATGTGATGTTAGTCATTATTGCTCTGCTGTGCCTCCAGATCACCTGTCTGAATTATAAAACAACCTTCCTCTGAGCTAAGTTCTCRTTTTTGCTTGCTAGAGTAAATGTGCACTGACTTCATTATTTCGCAGTGGTGCCCCCATCCTGGAGCAGAGGTCAGAATCTGGCCTTTTCTGCTTTCCATGCAAATATGAAAGGTTGCTAGGAGTAACTATCTTTCTAGGAATGAAATATGAAAGGTCTTAAGTTTTGAGAATTGATATTAATCACAAGAAACTGCCACAGAACTTGTTTTGAAGTGTACTTTATTTTTGTTTTATAACTTGCATTTTATCAGGATCAGAGTGTGAATAAAAGATTGAAACTCATCTGCCTATTGCTATGTGCAGTAGGTGACTGAGGGTTGCATGGGGCTTTTACTCGCAGCTTATGTTGACAGACCTTCTAGCAGATTGTACAATAGAGGAATTAATTTATTGTTAATTTATTGCAAGATCCTGAAGCATGACTTACACTTCCACCTTCTGTCTGTATGACATCTGGAATACTTTTCTTGAAGCACAGACTGAGGAGTAGTTGTGGATGTCTTGGGCAAAACAGCTAGGATTCGAGCTGCTCTTAGCAACACCAAAGGAAGAGTATTATTTTTAAAAAAACTTAGCATTGTTCTGTTGATTTTAATGAAGGATAAAACACAATTTAAACRGGGCCTGAGGATGCCACAAGATATTTAGTACTGTCATCTAGTTCCATTGAAAGAGGATGTGTGATGTAGTATGAGAAATCAGGTTTCAGCAGAGGAGGAAAATTATTGGTGGAAAGCTTGAATGCTAGAATTTTTAAGTCCTTTATTAAAGATAGGAAATGTAACTTGACAAAAATAAGTGTTGTAGGCATGCGTTTTTTTAGTCACCATTTTGAACTGTTTTTAGTTCTTGACTCACTTGAATCAAGTTAGCCCTTACAGTATGATTTCTTTATYAGTCTGTATAGGATGCAAGTATGCAAAAGTTCTGATTACRTATTCCCATTCTTTGACTGTGGCTTGTGAGTGTTTCTTGCTGCATTTGTGTGGGAGCTCTTCTCCATGACTAATGCCAAAGAAGTCCTGACGCTATAAACTTTTTTATATATGGAAAAATTGAAAGTTCCTCAGCACATTGTATTGTCTGTTATATCACTTAAATAATAATTCTAATAGTTAAAGATCATGGCTCAGTTCTGCTAATCACTGTCCCTAAGAATACATCGTAGTACCCTCATGTTACCTTGGAAGATGAGGTCTGAACACATGGCACATAATACAGCAGAAATGCAAAACTACGTTCTCATCTGTTGTTGTTGTTTTGTTTAGACTTATAGCTGCTCACATTGAAGCTATGTCAGAATAAGTGYGGTCAAGCATTACCTCTTCAAGCCAATGGGTCTTTCCTGGAGCATTTGGGGTAGTGCTGCACGTTCAGCTGCAGTTATTAAAATTCCTCTCTCTGTTTCTGTTTCCAAAATGATTATTTTCTCAATATTTATAAGGCAAGTTTCATCTCATGTTACAAGTGTCCCTATTTATTTTCGCAATAAAGAAAAATGTCAACATCGGGGGTTCTTGCGTTGAGTCCTTCTAGTAGCCCACTTCCTAGGGTGGGAAAGGGTGCTCTGTGGGATGCGTTGCCATCTTTCCTAATAGCAAGTAAGGTCTTTCTCAAGAGTCTGCCTCCCCTCCCCCCCGCTGTGACTAGTCTTTGATTAGGGTAAAATATTACTCTATACCAGTAGAAGTTTGATTTTGCTCTATACCATTTATACTTATTTAAAAAATGTCTGTAGAAATAGCTTATCCTCTCCATTGTGAGAGGGCTTCCCTACATGAGTATCAGTGAGGTAGTGAAGAAGGAAGGAAGGAGAGCTGTGATGCTGATTAGAGGAGGCCGAGTTGAGTTTTTCGTAGGGTTAATGCTTTCCAAATTGGATGATAGAAGATTGAAAGTGAAGGGCACACTCCTTGTTGAGGGAGAGTGTTAGAGTGGTCCTAATGCAGAATCTCATTAAAGCAACTGTCAGGATTCCTCTATTTTACCATCGCCTCCCCTATTCCATAAGAGGCGACTGTCGTTTTGAGTGAGCGTACTGCCAAAGAGGCATTTACAAATAAATGAAAAATGTCACAATTGATTTTGCTCCTTCTAGAGTACTGTGTGTCAGCTTTGTCACAAACTTTGTTACTCTCTTTTTCAGATTTTTTGGCTGGACGTTGGAAATAGCTTTGGATGGTTCTGGGCAACTTTCTGTTGACCCAGGGTAAGTCCCCTGGATTATGATGTTTTATTAACATTTGTGTACCAGTTAGATAATATTGCTGTTTCAGTGCTTGCAAAGGATGAAATACTAGAAGCATTTACCAATGACCTGATGAAAGCATATCAAAGCTGCAGGATACAATCCACAGTTGAGATGCTACTAACATAAAGGTTTCATTTCATAGTTTATTCTACATAGAAGTATTTGTGTATTATGGTAATTACCTGAGAAATATTGCATGCAACAATGCTAGCTGTATAAAATATACATAGCTATGTTTTTTCCTTGGTTTCTAAAGAACATATAATATCTCTAAGTTGATAGTGTTCTTTTCCTCACTTTTTATTTATAATTTCTCACTCACTTTCAATATGTTATATAACTATTAAAGTGCCTACTGTTGCTTGTAAATGTATCAAAAGGTAAGCCATTTTTGTTATTTATTTACACATTTGCTGGCTGGATAAGTGAACCTAATGGGCATTATAAATAGACCCTTTTAATGCAAAAATGTAAGCAGGAAAATGCAAATGGAATTTCATTATAAGAAATATTTGAAATGGTTTAGATGCAGCGGAGCGTCTAAACTACTGTCACTTTTAATAAAATATAATGTCTAATTAGTTATTTTCTCCTTGCGCTTCACTCTTGCGATAGCAATCAAAAGTACATGGAGTATTTTACTAAAACTGCTGTGAAAGAGAACTTCATTAACATGTTTAGAATTGCCCATGACTCCTTAAATAGGAGTTGAAGATTCTTAAAGACAGACCTAGTGCTGCTCTTAAGAGTAGTCTTTATCCTTTTTGTTTCCGCTGTGATTTCCAGTGGTGATGTGCAATTGTTTAAGAAATGTAACATGCAAAGAGCAATAAGAAGAGAGTTTATTACCACTTCTCCATTAATTTCAAAAGGTAAATTCACATTGTACAGTAGGAGTTGTTGTATGCCTCTCTGTGTGGGTATCTCTGAAGAGATTCAGTGGATTCCCACGCCGCTTTTCAATCTGCCAAATGGCACATGTTCTGTTTTACAGGGCACGCTGTTTTTTTCCCTTGTAGCAAATTTTTAAATGTTTTTGAAGCTTATCACTATTGCTAATAACAGATTTTTAAAAACAAAAACTGAAAATCTCATTGCTGTCATTCTGTTCTTATGCTCTCTAAACTCTTAAGAAATCCAGCAAGGAATTGAACTCTTCAAGGGAAAAGAAGAACAGGTTACAGTATTACCTGCCCTTTGTACAGATTTATTTTCTGTTCCTTGTTCATTTGGGATGGTGATATAGCCTAGTTAGCTGAAGTTTTCACACTACAGAGGTTTCTTTGCATTGATGTATGCATATTTGTCAGATGTTCTTGCTTTTTTTTTTTTAACCTGGAGGCTTTAGTCTTTACTTCAGATGGAATTTTGTGGGTGTCAGCCACATTCATAGCCAGTTTTTATAGCTGTGATATACCTCTGGCTTCATTAAAATTAAATGCGTGGAATTTGTTTTAAAATGAACTTTAAAATCTATATCTAGAATAACTGTTAACTTTCCTGAGACTTCAGGGTTTTTAACTAGAAATTAATATCTGGTGATTGAAACTGCCAAAGAACACCCTTAAACTGTACTGTGGATAGACTCTTTTGTTTATGTGTTAATATAAACTTTGTAACAAAACTCTTTAGAGGTGTCTCTAATAATCGTATTATCTGCAGTAGGCTGCCCAACCTTGCTTTTGTTTGCATTAAAAGAAAATCTGAGCCACGAATCTAGGGCAGAGACAGAAAATGAGCTCTGGCAGCGTAAGAACTGATGACATTATTTCTTTGAATAAACCAGACAGTTTAAGGCTGTTATATGTGTGTAATTAATTATTGTTACTGTAAATAAAAAGGAAGAAAAAAATTAGAGATGAAAATGCAATAGAGCTCCAGCATTATCAATTGTAGACACTCACCCCAGCCCACCCACTCAATTTACTGCAGTGCAATTACTGTGGGTTACGTTCTGACTTTAGTGGGAGATGGTCTAAGATCTCCATCCATCAAGCAGCAGACATGGAATAATAAAAAAGAAGAAAAGAGAGAAAACAACCCCCCTGCTTATTTAGCTTGCTGATGAATATGCATGTAGGGGGTGAGCCTAGGAAAAGCCAAAGGGATACAAAAAGGCATGTACTTCCATGGGAACCCTTGCTGGCTAGTGTGGCAAGGAGTATGCTGTACTAGTAATGCAGGCTTTCAGTAAATGTATTTTCAGCCAGGAACAAGGGAAGAGGGAACTGAACTACAAGTTGTGTTTTTTCTGTATTCATTTCTGTTCCTATACTGCAAATTTAAAATGTTAAAACTATTAAAATTTCAATTCACCTGAATGTTTTTTCTAGTAACTGGACTTTTTTTCTTGTGGTGACCATGGTAACTCATTTGTTTGGCTTCTGAATACAGAATATTCTTGCAGCCCCTATTTGTATAAAAATGCTTGTGTCTTTTTCCTTTTGAAATTAATAAAGCAGATGCCCTATTTCTTGATCATGGGGGACATACCAGTCTTCTAATTCACTGAGATGAATCATAGATGCTTCCCACTCCCCAAAGACATGACTTCATGGGATGAGAAGAAAAAGTAATTGGGGAAAAAAGGAGGAAGTAAGGGAGGGGAATATGGCCAAGTAGAGAAAAGATTTGGAGGAGTTAGCATTCATGGATCTCTTTTGATTAAGTTGTCACTATTTCACTTTTGGAATATACAAATAAAAATCTGAGGGTCACTTCTCATTAAAATCAGCCTTACTTTAAACTTTTCTGTTTTGATTATGAAACATTATGCTACTCTTGAGTGTCCACACTGTTCCACTGACTTCAGTGAGATCACTCATGGAAAAAGAAATGGTTCCTCGCCTCTTTGTATCGGAGGCTTGCTGCCGTTGACTTCTTTCTGGTGCTTCTCAGCCTGCTCTGTGCTGCTGCTGCCTTTTAGTTATAAAACATCCATTATCCAGCTGGTATCCTCTGAACTTTTTTGCACAGATCCTTTATAACTAGCATTGCTTCAAGTGGTATAATGGAATTCATAGCAGCAAGGGCGCATGAACAGAAGCTACCCACAACAAAGTGCTAGCAAACAATTTGCAATTGCTCATGGCTGTGGCTGAATGAGTTGGTTTTAGTTAATTTGCTATTCAAACAGGAATAATGAGGTGAAATGCATTTTACTCATTTTCATTGTGGCACAGTGGTTAAGCCTGAACATTTCATTTTACAGGGCTGGACAGGGCAAAGGAAATTGCTAATCACTTGGCTAGTTGATCATTCTGTCACTGTAGCCTCTAGCTGTAATGTGTTAACGATGGTCAGAGAGATTAAATATATCAGAAAATCCCCAAACTATATAGGAAAATACTGTGAAGTAGCTTAATGGAGAAATAGTTTAGATGCTGTTTTAATCAGCAGAATAAAGGTAGGGGAGGAAGCTCACATGCTGATCCCTAGGGTCAAAAAAACTTTTAATCAAAATACAGTGATGTGAATTGCAGGTAGTATGATCATCGATGCATTATGTATTTGGAGGTGGAGGGAAGTGTCTGACTACATTTCCTTGAGTCTTTCTTTTAGAAAGAACATCTTGGAAATGGTCAAATCGTAGTATTTATTTAAGCAACAAAAGATAATTGCTGCTAACTCCTTTTTTTTGGCATTTACTAGAACAAAATGGTTTGAAATTTCATTCAGAAATGGTTCTAAAGTATGTATGCCTGCATATAGATTTGAATCACAGTAAGAGAAAACTGAATTACAGTTGAGTTAGTAATACTGGTTCTATTTGATCAGCAAGCCCTTAGGCTCCCTTGGAAATTTTAGCTATAATTAATAATGGCTGAACACAACTCCTTATCTTTTTTTCTGAGCTCTAGGAAAAAGTTATGCAATTGTGTCCCTGATTCCAGTGGTCTTCAGTGGAGCCAGGATTTAACACAGTGTCTTCATATAAAGAAAACAATTGCAGACTTCATTTATTTTTGTGCTTTTCTTCCCTGTTAAGGGTTTTCTCTTATTTTCCACAGCTTTTTACTAAAGAGTTTGGATCAAAGCTCTTGAATTCAGTATATAGACATAATTAAGATTTTAACATTTGTAAAAACTTGAATTGCATGCAGAAGGCAGAGAGACTGCAACAGCCAACTGTCACTATGTCATACTAAGATGATACATAAGGTGAGCGACTACTTTTTTTTTGACAGAAATGTGCTGCCATTTTAAAATTTTTCCTCTCCCTTTCTAAAGGGCATCATAAAGCAATTAAAGAGGACCATAATGCAGTCCTTCAGGATTGCATCTTAATTCCAAAGAAGGATGAATTAATCTTTTCTGATTGTGTAATAGTGTGCAACTCACCATGGAAATACTGTGGAACTACAAAATAATCCGTAAAACAACATACAGTTTTTTTAGAATCTTTGTTATAAAATTCCTGGAGGGCTCATCCTTCTGGTGATTTTGCTTGAGGCAAACTGGAAGTGAAAGTATTTGTCTTCAAATTAAAAATTGATGAGGAATGCTATGTGCTTTGCCTTAAAGAAAAGGCATGTAAAATATACTTGTGCTCTGTGAGGACTGAAGACTACTAGAAAGTTTGTGCCAATGTAGGTAGGCTCTTTTTTGCTACAGATGATGCTAAGTTTTTGCAGATAGTGTAAACTAATATAATGATACAGTTATGTGCTGTAAACTTAAAGGCTGAGAATTCTAAGCATTGTATTTTCAGAGCTGGATGGAGAGCTGGATTTGTCTAACTGGGACAGTGTTATTAAGTGGCCTTGACTGTTTTTTTTAATTTTTCTTTATTTACTGGCATAACTGATGTTCTGAATGTATTTGTAATAGAGAATTGTGTTGATTGGAAGGGGAGGGGAGCTGCCAATGGAGAGCTTTGATGGAGGAAGGCTAGAAATATTATTCAGTGGATGCTTGTTGAGCAGAAGTAGTTCTGTGTGCAAGTCCCTCTGAGCTGACATAYTCTTTAGCTTATCACGTAGGTTTTCAAACCCTTAAGGATGTTATTTTGCTGTCTTTTTGTTTTGCCTGTGTAGGACATCTCTCTGATTGTGGTATGAAGTATCACACTTGCAAGGTTCTTTCTGGCATGCCAGGTTTGTGCGTTCCTGCTGCTTTGAGTTTTGCTCATCAAAGCAATTCTGCTCAAGCTCTGAAAGTAAGTTGTTAGGGATGCAACAGGCCAAGGACTAAATAATACCCTTTTCTTGAAGGGTGAACTAGAAGCTGTAAGTGTCAGTGTAGCTCTAGTAGCTTTGAATGTGTTGCTTATAGTAAGTCCTAGTTCTGTTTTCTATGTGTACTCACTTTAAATTACTTGGAACATTTTGGATGATAAGAGAGTAGAAATCTTAACAAGAAAGAGGAAATACTGGCTTCTTGTCCTTTAACTCCATGTTTGATAACAAGCTTCATTCTTCACTGTAACATGTGAGGCTCACAGGGCCTGACAGCGCTGGGTAATTCCTTTGACTGTTGCCTTGCTTTGGACTTTAGAAGTCAAGCAACATAGGTAGAAATCTTATGTGATATTCCTATTTGCTCTGATTTTCCCACTGATTATGAAGAGAATCAGGTCAGGTCCTGTAGGATTTAAGACTCTGGTCTTCTCAGTGATGCAGCTGGACTATACTTGAYGCAGTAGGTTAGTTGCTACTGGACCATTGTATAGGTGTAGAACAGAGATGGAGGAGGAGTAATAAAGAATATGATGAAATGTGCAATTCCAGCTTATAAAAGTGTGGCCCTTATGCATTGGAGGCACATTAATATCCCCTTAATTTCTGTAGCCCTGCGCTTTTTTGCGTCAACTCAAARTTGGTAAGGATGAGAAGCTTCTGACCTCTCCAAGGAGGTATACATAAGGACGTTAACTGAGTACATCCACTGTGAAATACAGTAATTAATGCTCTTACTCTAAATGCTTTAACATTGTGGGTGGGGTGGGAAGACTCTGTTCCTATGAGGCAAAATACTCTCATGGCTTTGTTTTTGGGTAATGCACAAAAGTCCATCCGGTGTCTCTTACTCCCATCTTTCTGTTGCTGGCATTCCTCTGGTCACACACTTTTGAAAGATTCATTAATCCCTTATCCTGTTATGGCAAAGGGTTTGGGAATGTCCAACAAAAATTTGAAAGTCTAATTAAAAACAAACAAACAAAAATTTAAGCCCAGCCTTAACATTCTCCCTYAGGCAATACTTTCATGACCTTGCCGTGCATATGTGGCTTAGCACAGAGGAGGGTGTGAATGGCTTCATATGTGCAAATTACAGCTAACAGCCCCTTTGATTGCGTGATCCTGCAATCAGCCTTTGGTTTCAAGCATGTAGCATAATCAGAACTTGCTTTGTTCGTTGATGAATGTCTAGAGCAGCTTACAAAACAATGGTCATATGTATTGGCTGTTTTGAAGAATTATTTCTCATATTAATATTGAAGAACTTAAAATACATAAAAAGGAAATCTACTTAGATTTTTGTGACTCTGCTGTAGTTCAGGGAAAAGACTTAGTATTTAGTAGCTTGAAATCTTGAGGRAAAAATACATTAAAAAAAAATCCTTTAGTTTTGTCTCCTCCTATCACTCCCACAGGAAAGAAATGAAGTAGCGGTTGAGGGAGAAAAGAACAGTCTTATTTTTCCCTCAAATGCAATAATATATTTCAGAATGATATGGTGTTCCTTTTAGATCAGTCTCTTAACTTTTGCTTTGTGCTTTCAGAGCTGAATAACATTCCCAGGCGAAGTTGGGGACTTGCACATTTCTGTTGAATACCTTAAGCTTTTGTTGTCATATTCTCATTGGAAAGAGTGGATAAGTGTTCACCAGGGTGGATAAGCTCTCACCTTCAAATCCAATTCAGAATATGTTGCTTGCTTAATTTAAAGTTAGACTGTCATAAAACCCTCTGCTTATTCTGTAGATTTTTAAAAATCTAATTTATATGTATAGCAGAAACCCTCACTGTTTTCACATTAAGTATGATATAAAGACAATGTGTGTGTATACATTTACACAACAAGCTCAGTACTGTATATTTAATTATTCTTTAAGACTGTACTGTTTTAAATATATCACATTCAAATTTAAAAGTAAAAATGTTTTCTGTGTCTTAAGACCTACGAAGTGTATAATCTTCTCAGAGTTCTGATACTTAACAGGAGCAGGATCAGGCATGAATGCTCAGTTAGTAGGACTGACGTTAAGAAATGATCAGCAATACCAACCAGTAAATCAAACTGCAGTTCAAGCTGGTTAGTCAGAAGACTACTTTATATAACACATTGTCAATTCTTTAATTTTTTTTATTACAAAGARTATGTCTGTGTTTATATGAATAAAGCTTCCTCCTCCTGGTAAGGTCAATGATACAGATCTTACAGGTTTCAGCAATGTCATGAATCTGGCTGGTGGAGACTTGGTTTACATGTCAATATATAGTACTGTTCAAGGCAAAATATTTCACAATCCTGGCGTGGATGCTTTAATTACTTTAAGGCATCTCAATGCATTATGGAAGAGAGCTTATCTCCACTGAGACAAATTTTGCAATTGGTTTTATTCTCACAAGTGTTAATTGTGCAGGTACCACCATTCTATCAGGAAGCTATAACCACAAAATTATGACCCAATTTTTTGTTTAGAACAAACATCCCCATGTCAGCAAAACCACCTGCGTAGTACAAAAACAATATTGTGATTAAAATAACTCAGATACCAGCATCAACAGGGAGGATAGTCAATAAGTAAGGCTTGCAGAAAATTGAACTTAAAGGCCTCAAGGATTCAATGCACTGTTTGGACAATGTTGTTTTAATTCTATAAAGCTAGATAAGTAAGGGAGTTGAGGGTAGGCAGTAGTAGCTTTTTGGGAAGTTTCTCATCTGGAGTTAAGTATTCCTGTCACTTTTGCCTCTGCCTTCTCCAAGGCTGGCTGTGCCTTCTGACAAAATCGGCTATGCCTGCTGTCGTCTTAATACACTCTGCAATGACAGTCGCTGACTTTGTTGCTGCAAACCTTATGGATTTGCTGTGAGTTTATGCTGAGTGACTATTATTAGAAGCTTCATATTAGCTGTAGTTTTTATTAAGTACAACTCCTTCAGATAAAGAGGACATCTATATATCCTAGATAATACTATCACTGTTTTTGATCATACAAGTGTCAATCTGTCATTTGCTGAAAGCATTACAAATTTTTTTAAAAAGTATAATTTCATGAGCTTAACTTATCCTGTCTGAAAGGTGGTTTTGTTAATGTGTCAGTTCAGAACTTCTCTTTTAAAACACAAGATGACACTTCACCGCATTTCCCAAACATTCCTCCATTTACAAAGTGCTAGGCTGAAAATAAGTAAATGCACTGTTCCTCTTTTTCTTTACACTGTAAGTAATAAATACCTTCCATTCCTTTCCTTTCTAGACTTCCAAAAACTTAGTCAATCCATTTTATTCTCTGCTGTTCCACTTGTATGCTCGCTTCTTCACTTATCCATTATTTCCCTTCCTCCCCACCAATATAGAAGATTTGACTAGTACATGCTCTTTAAGGCACAAATAGTAGAAATGAACAAAAGCAAGGGGCAGAACTAAAGTGTCTAGCAGAGACAGACCAGAAAATAGGGGATGTCCTTGGCATTTTAGCTTTGGAAGGTTTAGTGGGTCTGGTGTGTTTTCATTAACACATTTACAATAAAAAGTGCAGGAGTCTTGTTTTATGGCTTTTCAGCAGTTATATTACTTCCTTCAACCAAATATGAAAAGTCTGTTACTTTTTTCTTCATTCATTGATGTTTTTCCTCATGCCTTAGGATCACCTGGAGCTTGACAAATGCAAAAAATTCTTATGACTTGTCTTCAAGAAATGCCTTAGATATTCTCCCTCCTCCCTTTGCATTAAGAAATATCTGTTCAAATATTTTTGTAGCTTCTTTATGATAGGCTTTTCAGATACCTATGGCTGAATAAATAAAACTGTCTTCCTGTGTTAAGGAGCTTGGAATGGACTTTTTTGTTTTTCAAAAAAAAATCTGCTGCAGTACAGAATGCAGTGGGTTGTCATAGTATAGAAGATGGCCTAGTACTGAGAACACTATTTTTACTCTTCTCAAGACTAGGAACAAACTGTTAGTTAAACCTTTCCTCTAGAGGTGTTATACCTAACAAGTTCTCTTGAGAGAAAGAGCAGCAAAGAAGCTGAGCTATCAACTCAAATACTGAATGGCTGCATTCCCCTGGGCTTGCTTAAATTTGAAAGTAGATAGGAATTGTGAAGAAATATAATGCAATCTAGTAAAGAAGCTGCAGCATAACTCCAGTGGACTCAGAAGCAGTAATGTACACATAAAAATCTCATATTAACCTAGAGTATAGATAACATCCTAAAACACACTAAAGTTGGTTTAGCATGTCCTCAATGCATCTTCTTCAATGTTGTGTGATGCTGAGATTGGTTTATGCTGTAAATTCTTTGGAATGGTAACCCTGGATTTTTTTCCTGCTGTGGAAAAGGTTATGTGCACTTCTGGGTTATCCATTCACGTTAGATCATGACATGCTACTGGCAAGGTGGTCGTTGAGCTGAAAAATAGTCAAAAGGTTTATGCTCTTGGTCTTAGTTTTATGACAGGTTAAGCTTTCACAAAGTTGCTCAATACTTACTTGTGGTCAGGTTTTTTCCCTGCCAAAGAAGGTACAGGTGTGTGTGGTGGAGTCATAATGCTGTTTTTCTGGGATTTGAAGTGAATGGAAAAAACAGTAATCCTTGGATGTTTCACATGTTTTCAGTTCCTCTTTTTAATCTGGAAAACTTGTTCAAATGTTTTATTGTAGTCCTTTCTCAATTTCTAAATGTCTTCCGATTAGAGGATCAGTAGTAATGTTTGCAGAGTCAAGGGTCTTGTCTTTCCACTTCTGAAACTCGGAGTGAGGCGTAGCAACTTGTGGGGGTAAGGTTCCTCTTTGTTTAAGAGGGGCTTGGTAGTAGGTTGATGGCAAAAGGTGTGCTTGAATTTGAAGAAACAGATTTTCCAAAAAGGGACACTTTACCTGATTACTTTTGCTGGCCTTCCCTGGATTGTGGAAGATGATATTGGAAGCAGATCCCTTTGACTAAGAAGGAATGCATCTCTTAGTTGAGTTATCCAGAGCCCTTGGAATCTGTATTATATGCTCCAAAAGGAGTGTGGTGGTGTGGTGTGGTGATTCCTAGATTTAGACATAGGCTTTGAAGCAGCAGGGGGAAAATCTATCAATTAATGCTGTATGCATCTGTACATCTCTCCCTTGTCTTCCCCTTACTAGTACACTGTGTGCTCCAGCAGGATGGCAGAGCATCAGGGAGAGTTTCTGCAATGAGGTCTGGATAAAACTGGCCTCACTGTGTTTTTTTTTTTTTATCTCAGGTTGGCCAGGCACAGAACAAATCTGGTTTGAAGTCACACAGGCATGAGTTGGTGGTCCTTTGCTGAAGTAATATGCTAAGGCATTCACATGGGTATTGGGTGATATGATTATCTGGCTCCTAGGTGGAGCTGGCTTACACTGGTCTGGCACAGACCGCAGCCTGGAAAGCTGGGTTCTTGCAGCTACCTTGGTTGACCTGCCATCAGCAAGTTAGTGCATGACTTATCATCCAGGAGGACCAAAGTTTCTGAGGACCTGACTTGCAAAGTTATATAGATGCCTAGTAGCATTTTTCAAAAACACTAACATGCTTAAATACAAAGCTTCCCTTGATAACCTGATGATCCTCATAAGCCTTCAGAGCTAGGTAGCAGACCGCTTCAGATATTTTAGAAAAATTCCACTGAAGATCTGTCTCTCATCATGCACTCGTGCATCTTGGAAGATCTGATGTCAGTTTATTGCTGCCTTCTGTGTTGGACAGTTCTGAGGATTTTAACTTGCAAGAATAGATCTGCATTACATAGTGCCCCCAAAGTCATGAAACTTAAGGTTCTGATTGAACTGTAGAATTCTTCAAGAAAATTTATTCCTTTAGGATATATTACAATCTAAGTGTTTTTTGAAAGCTTTAGGGGACACTTTCTTGTACATTTTAGACTTCTGGGATTTTGCTGTCTTCATTGAAACAGAGATAATATAAGTGTGTACATGAATGCAGCAGGGATCCTATTACCAGGAAAGGCGTATTTACAATTTTGTTTGAAACTCTTTTGTGATTCGGTGATCCTTGCTGGTTAAATATCTTCTGTGGAAAATCTGTATGTGTGCGTATGCAAGAATGGCATGCTGCCAGATTGTTTTGTGGTGTTAAATCTTAAAACTATCAAACRTGCCTTTTTAAAATAGTGGGGGGAGTGATACTGGGGAAAGAGGCTCAAAAAATTAAAGGGTTACAGAGTTGTCCTCGCAGACTCTATTGGCCTCTTGAAAACAGAATTTCATAGTTATCCAATGTGTGTGTCTCCTCAGAGACAATACATTATCTAATAATAAGGTGTATAAACAAACGTTAAGGAAATGAGATCAGTTTTAACTTCTGAAAAATTACAGTGAGTTGAGTATCAATTTAAAAGAGAACTTAAGTCATACTGAAAGTATTAAGATACCCCAGTTTTGTCCAAACACTGAAAGAAAGAGTGAATGAGTGCAACAAGGAACTCAGATAACTTTAAAAAATTACRTTTCTTCTGGCAGTGGAGACATATATTTAGTAAGAGCTCAAGAGCAGAGCAAGTGAGCCAGCATGCACATGTATTCAATCTCAGCCTGCCTTCTAGCCAGAGCAATAATGGTTTCCAGGTCTACAGGGAGAATTTTTCTCCAGGCTGTTGATTCTTATGTAGTGTCTCCTGGTCAAAAAGTAGTTAAATGGAGTCAGTAGTATCTTTAGGTGCAGAGAGAAGGCTGAAGAGTGCTCTGATATGCRGCAAATCAGAAAGGGCATCATTAGCTACGAATTCCCAAGCTGCAGCCCAAATCTACAGCTGCTTTGTCACACAACCCAAAATTTAGGTGTAACCCTGATGTGAAAGACAGGACATGTGGATCAGATTTCATATGGTGCCTTTTCTTCCTGGGAGGACAGGAAGAATCTAATAGAAAACCACTTAATTGAATTTATTTTCYTACTATTACAAGGAAGAATGGTTTTTGAATAAGGAGAAACTTTTAGCACCTCCTAGAAATATATATGGCTTTACTAAGGAGTGTGTATATGTGTATACAGACTTTTTAATATGTATCTATAAGCAAGCAAAAAATTTTTATTTTTCTGTGAAGGTCAAAAAAAAGCAAGACTGGAGCGGTTATTTTAGAAGAGAAATTATCTAATTCTGATATTATGTACTGAAACAATGAAACTTTATAGTCCTTTAGTTTTGTATGCAAAACTCCTATGACAATATAATTTTCATGACTGTATTAAAATGTCATTAATGTATTTAGTAACTGGTCTTCTATGATCCATTAATTATAATAGATGAAATTAGATATGAATGGAACCTGTATTCTAAAAGATTAATTTTATATGCAATAACTGTGTAACCCGCAAGTCCTAGTCTTAAACTATTCCATTTGATAGTGTAACAAAACTGGTGATTTCAATGTCTGAAAAAATTAGTATTGATAAAATCCAGTAAGTGTTTAATTGTAAAGATCTTTCAGAACAACCATTTTTGTTGGTGTTATATTGCGTTGGTGTGCTGTGTTGCCAACAAATCAATATGAATTTAAATGAAATAATCTGCTGCATCCCACAACAGTGGGGAATTTGCTGTGATATTGGCTTAAGTTATTTACAGCATAGTTGGTCATTCCTAATGAATTACTTCCAACTTGAGTCAGTGTAACCAAAAGTGAAAGCGGCTTCCTAAGTAGGTTCTCCTTGTTAAGGAAAGAAAACTGCATGTTTATTTTGGTATCATTTCTAGTGAAGTGCTTTGTGTGTATGTGCTCTTACCCTGCAGCTTAGGCAATTAGAAACAGCTTGTGTGCTCTTTCCTCTTCCACCCTCAAACATCTGTGACAGCCAGGAGACAAACCGAGACCAGCTCTTGTTTCAGAGAGAACAGTAAAGCAGAAAGAAAGAAAAAGAGGGTGTAGCTGYGTGTGCGCTGTGCTTGGCACACACAGTGGCTCTAATATTTTATTAGTGCCATCTAAAGCAGTCCAGAATTTTGAACTGACAACCTTTCCATGGCCATACGCAAGCTTCCATATTGCTGTTTTCTAGGAAAAGGAACAAAAAAGCCTTGCATGGCTGCTTGTTTCTTCCTGTTGTTGGAGAGGAAAAGAACACAAAAGTAGTGCTTTCTCTAAGTAACACAATTTATTTCAGGCGTACTTATCTTGTGGCACACTTTTTAAAATGGAAAACAGCTAGTTTTACTCTACGTTCATTTTTCCTTTTGGAGTATGCTCCAGATGAGGATTCAAGCAAAAGTTTCTGATGCCTTTTGTTAATCTCGGAGCAGGGGGAGGGTTGACTTTATATTACAACTCGCACTAATCTGCATTACTGTCAGGTTCCCTTTATTATTGATTTCTAAGCTTTTTTTTCTCCCCTTCCCTCTGCCATCATAGGCTGAGTGAAGGTTGAAAGAAGGCATCACAATAGAAGGTGCATGGGAAATATTAGCACAAAAAAAGGGGAATTTTATTGAGTCAGAACTCTTGTGGTTTTGAAGTTCAATGGAAGCAGACACTAAAGGCAAATAGTTGTCTAACAATATTTCCTGCATCTTTAGAAATCTCAAATTCAAATGCTGTCTTGCATTTTCCCCTGAAATCCAGGTAGTGAAAACTTCTAGTGCTGCTATTGCTGCTGTGAATGTTAATTAACTTACAGTCCTTCTTTTTTAATAGGAATTGCACAGTTTATCTGAATAAGGCTATTGTTCACCTGGTATTGCTTTCCTTAACTACCAAAGCCAGCAGCAGAACTCGTATCGATATCYGTGGGAGACGCGGTTGGCCCTCGGTAAAGCGGGTGAATCTATAGGTGCTGTGCTTGCTAGGGCTTTCTGTCGACGCTGTAGGTACATTCTTTATTCTGCTACCTGTCTATCTGTGCTTTTTTTTTTATACTAAAAGTGTCATTCTGGAGGCTTTGTTCTGAAAGGTTTCTTTATTTCTCACAATCAGCACATTCATTTTTCTCTACCTGTTCATATCCCTTGTGTTTCTAATTAACATTTCAAAATCACTGCCTGTCTTCTGTTCTGAATAATCTGTGCTCGTCTGCATTCCAGTAGCGTAGCTCTAAAACAGTACACGCTGTGAATACAATACGAATTAGGTTTTTCCCCCCTATTAGCTAAAAGTAAATAATTTCTATCTAAGGGTTTATTTGCAAACTTTAAATACACTTAACTTTATCTGACAGACCTTGAGTCCTAAGAGCTGGATTAAGTGGAAGTTTTAAAACTCTTCATCTGCTTACTCAGTCTAAATATCTTTGATTAGTTAAATACATTGTGCCTCCCTAGCTTTCTACATGAATCTAGAATGACAAAAGGCAAGCAGTAAGTAAATATCTTGAAAGATATTTATTGGTTGTTAAAACAAGCCTCACTTAGAAAAATACTCTTAATCTGCTAATTCCCTGCTTGCTTGCTCTTAAGTTACTGAATCATGTGTGAATATGAATTTCAAAGCCAAAGCTGCTTCACTGAAAATACTTTGCTGCCTTTTCCTTCTACTTGCAGTTTTACTGTACTTTTTTTTTTAAACTTAATCACATAAGGTAATTGAAATAACAAAAGGTGTCTGAACACAATCCTGGGRAACGTGCTTTAGGAGACGCTGCTTGAGCTAGGGGGGTTGGACTAGATGATCTCCAGAGGTCCCTTCCAACCGCAACCATTCTGTGATTCTGTGAATCAAGGCGTAGGGTAAAGGCAAATTGTAGCTAAATGCTTTGAAAAAATTAAAGCTTCATGTATTAACTGACTTTCAAAATTCTCAGAGCCATCTAAATAAAAGAAGCCATAATTTCCTCAGGGAAGTACCTCTTTAGTGGGTAGTCATTCTCTGTTTTTACTTGAAGTTTTCTGTGTAGGATCAATGTATAAATTAACCAGGAGAGCAACAAAGTAACCAAGATGTGAGGTGGAGATATTGTACAATCCTGTTTGTCTGACATGAAGCAAAATAAGAGATTTTTTTTCTATTGGTAGAAGACATCAGGCTGACAGCAGCAAAAAAAAGCCTCTTTTTTTTTTTTCCATTTGTCAAAGTCTTTCTTTGAGTGTAGAGATATTTCTAATGCAAGAAAGACTTTCTGTAATGTAACTTAAGTATTGCCTTAGTTATCTGTGAGTTCCCTGGTCCTTTGCTTGGTTAGATCATCTCTTACCGTGAGCAAGCCTAGACCAGACAGAGATAGGTAGCAGCATGTCTGAGGACACTTAGCTCATTTATGGCTCAGTAAACATGCAAAATGAGGGAGATGACAGCATGGCCATCTTCACGAGAGCTGTGAAACACGTAATTGTCCAAAGCTACCTTACTTGGAAGTTAATGAACAGAACTATGCAGATAATTCTGACCATAGAAGAGGTCGGTATCACCTTGGTTGGTGTTGCCAAGCCCCGATAGATTTATTAAAGCATGACACTTTTTATTTCCCATAAATATGGTTGTCTGTAGTTTTATTTTGCAACATACAACTGGTCCTGTAGCTGACAATAAATTCTACATTGGGAATTTTAAAGCTGTGTCTGTAGTGCTTACTTAAAAAGTATTTAAATGTATAATAGAACTGACTCCTAAAATAAGAATACATTATAAAGCCACCCTTCCTGAAAACATAACTCTTGAAATTGMATCATCTTTGATATTTAAGAAGCTTGGTGCCCAAAATGTAACCTTAATAACTTGACAAAGATTAAACACAGAATTATTGATCTCTGAGCTGCAACAGTACGTTGAAAAGTTCTCCCAGTAAATCTTGGTAGTCAGCAGAACTCAAAATTTATTGTTCTTACTCTGTGTTATTTTTGGATAAACTGTCTGGCTTTCCAGAACTTGTTTGATAGCTGTCAGTTGCTTACTGTGTTTCCCTTTGCACAGAAGTGAAAATTTGAGCCTAACATCAGGCACCAGAATTCACTGGAAGCGGCAGTTGTCTTCTGAATTTGAGAGGTTTTATCAAAATTCTTGAACTTAGGTACCAAGTAGGTGATTTGACCTATATATTAAATGTATGGAAAAATGAGACTCCACTAGCTCTGCAAATCTGATGGTCGTAATTACAGCAAGAGAAATTAAAAACAAATAAACCAAATTATGGTATTGCTGTTGGTTGAAGTATTTCAATTAAGGTTGTATACCTTTCTAAAAGATGTGATCTAGCTCAGCTGGATGCTTGTAGGCTTGATGCAGAAATTACCAAGTTATGTGGCCAGTGTGATGTAGGTCAGTCTGGATGATGACTGTTGCCCTCTATAAAAGCTGTTTGTCGAAAGCGTACGTTCAGCTGAATGAATTTGAAGAAGCATGAAATAGCAGTTATTAGAATTGAGATGCCAATAGATTACATGGGTTGAGATAGGCAGATAATTGTGTAMCTATGTAATTATACTGGATGGATAAAATGAATGGCTTCATGAAACTGATGAAAAAATTGCTGGTTTCATGGAAGTGCTAAAGTAACATTGATTTATTTATTTTTTAAAACCAGAGGTCTCAAACTTTTTCACCTATGGGTATTGAGGAACCTAGTGGACTTCTTTTTTAATACACATTTAGTGTACAAAACATGACTCCATGCTTATAGTGTTTTAGTCAAAGCTCTGCTATGTTTAATAAACTCAGTTTGGGGAAGGTGAAAAAGGGGAGGGATGGGAAAGGTTAAGAAATCTGAAAACAGGCTCCCAAGCAGCATACCACAAAGTATGAATTTGCCTGTGTGCACATCTGCATTTACTGTTTCATGAAGTCACCGTTGCACCTGAGTGGAGTCAAGTGACACTTCAAACAAACAAAAAACCCCCAAACCAAAACCCTTTGTACTGGCTATTTGTGCTATGGAGAGTTTCA
Source organism: Apteryx rowi (assembly GCF_003343035.1). Classification (NCBI taxonomy): domain Eukaryota; kingdom Metazoa; phylum Chordata; class Aves; order Apterygiformes; family Apterygidae; genus Apteryx; species Apteryx rowi. The sequence goes on along the minus strand of NW_020447197.1, from coordinate 2,923,959 downwards.
GAGATACCTGTGCTTTCAGAACTTGCATGGTAATCTTTGAGTGTAGTTTAGTGAACTGAGTTTTTATTATTATTATTTTAAGTGCTCAGCAAGAGTATGGCTAAATCTTTAAGTGGTACTAGTGTTAAACAGAAGTAGTATGTTTAAAATATATTGTTTTCAATTTGGTCAGGCAAAGTGGCAGTTACTCTAGTTTCTTGATCGTGTAAGACAGGATTACAAATGCCTATGCAGATGCTTTTAAATCAAATGGGCACTCTTGAGTATGTAGTGTATTTGTCTTGTTTTCTGAGTACTTGTGTTATTCCCCTTGATGACACTTACAGGTGAAACATACTGCTAGGCTAGTTTGACAACCCTAATTTCTCCTTCAAAAATATCCATAAACAGCAGTAAGTGGCCTAGGAAAATGTAATTTTGTGCATGGTTAGTTATTTTGAGTAATACATTTTAATCTCAGATAAGCAGGGAGTTTATTTCAAATTTTATTTAGTTGGTGCTGTAATTCCACTATTTGGCTTAGGCTGCTGAACTGCTGCTCTTTGTCCGGTTGCTTTCCGTGTGTGAAGGAGCTCTCTGCCCAAACAAAAACAAGCTTACGGGAGTAGTGCCGTAATTTGATAGGAAATGTCCTCAGTTGCTTGCTGTGAACCGTAATCACCTTGAAATATGTCAAAACTTAGTGACTTTCTCTCTATATCTGGAAATATTTAAACAGAGATGCCCATGAGGAAATTGAACAGAGCAAAGCAAATTGAATTGGGTTTAAGAATTCATGACCTTTCTGTCCTACATATCAAATTCATTTTTCTTAAATGGTGTTCATACTGCGCTGCATATTAATTGCATATTGCGTATTCTTTATTCATAATATACCACTGATGATAACACAAAATTACATTTTTAATTCCCAATGATACCTTAATTTAATGTTTCATTTACTTCTCTTCTTTAACTAATCTTCTGTCCTCTGAACAAATTTGATTAAAATCATTGCATTTATTAAAAAGAAATGGGCTAAGATATATCAGTTTGGTCCCACAAGGAGCCAGTGTTAAAAATTCTTTCCTGGCGTTTACCTTCTATTGCATGAGAGTATGGGGAGGAGATGACTGATTAAAGCTTGGAATAGCTAGGATATTGAGAACTAAAAAAATTATCTGCTTTAGTCACTGCTTCCTCGTTCTCCAGGTAAGCCAGTCTCCTCTTTCTCTTTTGTATTCTGAAACTCTAATAATTACAGATTTTTTGAGATTTGGGATGGGACACAGGAGAGTGAGGAATGATTGTAGGTGACGTCTTCTGCTTTCCTCTTTCCCAATGCTGTTTGCCAGGAGACCTTCTTTCAGTCTGCAGTGTCCCTCAAGCAAGCAGTGAGGAAAACTCATTCTGGAGGACTTCTGGGCTTGCTTCCCTCTGTGGACATCAGCCTGAGCAGAGTCAGTGACAGGGACCTTTGGGACAGGATAGTCCTGCTTTGACTCCCCCTCCCATTCTCTCCTGATCACAAGAGGTTGTCTCTTTTCTGGTTCCGGAGCAACTGGTGAAACCTTCTATACATGGAAAGCTTTCATCCCATGCCACTATGTTAAGTGTTCTCCTATCATTATATAAATGGAATTGAGGAGCTGTTTCACCCTGAGAACATCTAAAAAAGCACTGTTCCTACCTTGGTTCTTTACACACTGAAGTGAAGACTTACTGCAGTGCTGTATAGATGAATTGCTACAGCTGTGAATGCTGCTCTTACCRTTTTTTATGATGAAGTCAGTATGTTGCAGTTCATTTGTGCCAACATACAGAGTTCTGAAATCTTGCAGTACAAGCTTAGAAAGCAGTTCTGGATGGATGCCTTGAAATMGTCACTTCTAAGCTTTTAGGGGAAATGGGAAACTAGATGGACCAGAAGGTTCTTAAATGTGCACTGGTTCCTGACTGAGATTATTTACTGATAAAGCATGTTACTAGGTCTTCTGTCTCTGTACAAGACAAAATTTGAAGTTTGTGTTGCCAGTTACAAGTTCATGTCTCATAATTTGTAACTTTACACTTATTTTACTACTTTTGCCTTGATTAAATTGTTAGTGCTTATAAACTTCCTAGTCTTCCAGTGAATTATGTGATTATCTTTGCCCATTTGACATTACCCATTTCTGTGTAATTAGGATGTTGTAATCTTCTTGCTTTTTGGTCTGTTAGACTGAGTTAATGGTATCTTCTTAGGCAGTGTGATATCACATTATTAACTGATTGGCTAAATTGGTAGGGAGGAGTTCTCTTATTAGTTCGTAAAATTTAAGCATAGGTCTTTGCCAAAACGAGGATTACAAAGAAGCATTCTTCTGTTGAAATATTTGCATTTATTTTTATGATTGTCTCTGTGTTCTCATTGTATGACTGATTAATTGCATTTAAGAAAGATCATTTGCTATTCATATAGTGATAGAGCTTTTTTTGGAAGTGTGAGTTGATGAAACTTGATGCTGCCTGTGCTGGCCTTTCAAAGTCCTTTGAGCACCCATTAAGTAGGTTAGCTGCTCATTTGTTAAACACTTTTAACAGTGTGAATTAGCAAGTATCTGCCTTTACTGTATGTTCCCACATTGCTTATATTCATTCTAATTTTGCATTTGTTATTTGCTTTATCTCCTGCTGTTTCCCCACACCTCCTCGATCCTGCAAAGAGGCAGCAATGCTAATTTTGTGATACCACAATTTAGTGCAGTATCTTCGTAGCATCAGGCATCATCGAGAAATGTTTCTTGGTCATGAATGCAGCAGCCTGTCTCCTGGAGTCCAAGGCAACTCTAGCAGTCCTTCATTAAGGAAGGAGCTAACTGTGGCTGGGTGGTTTTGTCACAGAGATAAGGGCCTTTGGATGGCACACTCTGCTGACAGAATTATTGTTGTGCAGGGTCCTTGCATACCCTGCTGGCAAAATTAACGCTGTGCGGGGTCTGTGCATGCATGCTGCTGTATGTTGAGGAATCGGATGGGATTCAAGCTGTGTGTGACTCCTCTGTTCACAAATGAATTTCAGCCATGGGGAATAAGGACTTTTTCAGCTCCAGCAAAGAGGCCTGTAAGTTCCTGTTGTAATTGGGTGAAGATTCCTGTCCTGGATTCACAAGTGTCTGTATATGTGTGTGTAGAAGAGCACTGTATACTAATTGCTTCTTCAGGCCTCGTCTTTGTAACATGCAGATTGATTACTGTAGACAGACTAAAAACTTTGTTAGACTTTCCTACCATGTACAGGGAATAATATAGAAATATTCACTGGGTGCTTGGAAGTGAGAAAGGTCTTTGAGAAATGACATGCTGAGGTTTCCTGTTTTTAATTTTAGTACACTCCTTAAATTAGCAAGTGTCAAATAGAAGAATMGGTAATGACGATACAAGTTGATTCTTATCCGTATGGGCTTGCTCCTTTCTCACTAACATTTCAATAATTGCAGCTTTAATACTTGTGTGAGGAGATGGTGGCAACAGGCAAGCAAAATTGGCATTTGTAAAATGTACATAGTCTTGAATCTATCTGCTTATTTTCTGTCGCTTATACAGTTCTTTTCTCCTCATCTTTGTCTGACAACCCTCTATAATTTGACTCCATCTATACTACTATCTTCATTTCTTGTTATTACTTCTTTCCTTCTTATATTCTTTTCTTAAAACTTTGAGTAGGAGATCTGTCTGAGGGGGAAATACAGTTTAGATGCTTACTAAAAGAAGTAGATTTGGCACCTCAAAGAACTCACCACTGTTTCTTTTGCAGAGCTCTTCTGATCCAGTCTGTCAAATGATTCTTTTCTGGCTTGTGTAGCATTTCAGTTTACACATCTGCATGTGAAAATGGTTGCAAAGTTGATTAAAAATTAAGCATTGCTACCAAGAATGAGTTGAGATGAGGAGTTGATTTAAAATTGATTCTTTATTGGTATCCAAGCTTCTTCTCAGACTGGGTATCACCCTTTTGAGAATGACAAATATTCTCATTAATGTTGTGTGCAGAAAATCATGCATGCATCAGTGTTGGACAAGATCTGCTTTTATGGAGTTTTGCAAAACTATTCCATAACAAAATTTGCCATGATACTATGAGCATAAACCCTTGGCACTGCTACTGCTTTAAGAGAATCCATTGCTAAAGGAAAACAACTTTTAGAGATTCTTGTTTCTCCCCACTTAGTCTTGAGTGAAACATTGGCAGTCTGTGTGGGAGAGAAAATACAGATACAATAATGAAGTTTTTATCACCAAGTAATTGACCTAAGGATGCACCAGCTTAACTGTTGGTCCCAGATTAGCTTTTTTTGGTAAAGGCAAAATACTGTGTCTCAGGCATTTCTCTTGTGGAATCTTGATTATTTGTCGAGGTAACTAGAACTCATAAATAACCTTTGTAATATTAATTTTGACAATATTTTTACAGACACTTGAAATGGGATTTTGGGGATAACATTTTGTTGTTAAGTGATACTGAATGAAGGTATGTTCTCAAACTTAGTAATTCACCTCTAATAAAGTTTAGATGGGCATAATTTCCTGATTTTTCATTTACGCATTCAGTGTGTTTGATTAATATTAAAAAGAAGATATTCCAAATTAGTAACATTTTAGGTACCTGGTTTTCCTCAGACAAYGAATTGATTGTACTTGTTCTAAATGATTATAGGTCTATAGCCTACTGACACGCTTTCTGAAGGGCACTCCTGGACAGTGTATTCTTCCTTACTAAGACTTATATATTTGTCAGTATTACAGGAAAACCTAGAGTCCTTGGCTTCATTCAGTTTAGGCTCCTGTTTTCACAAGGCATTATGTAAACAGTAGCGGAATTCCCAAACCCATAGAGCTTAGTGTGTAAATACACCCAGCAGATAAAGGATGATTAGAAGCAGAAGGAAAGAGAATAGAGATCCACCTAGGTGTGCCTGGAAGACCATTGGAAAAAACAGATTTCCTGGATATGAAATTAGTCCCTGAGGGGCAATGATGCTTCTATATGCATTAAACTAACATTAGGAGGCTTGTACTCGGGGATCTGACCTCTCTACTATGCTTTATTGCCAAGGATCCTTCCATAAAAAAACATTTGTCCAAAATAACTCGCATATTGGATTTATGATGAGATGCAGAAGGCTGATGGAAAAGAAAATGGTGTTCTGAAGGCTATAGTATAGCTCCATTGCAATAGAGTGGGGTTTAAATTTCTTTTAGTTTGCATAATGGATAATAGAACTAGATCAACACCTGTACATCAGATATAGTTCTCTCTAGTTTCTATCAGAAATGGTTTGTTTCATAGTTCTTAAAATATGATTTTAAGCATTTTTTTATTTGGATWTCAGGTAATTGTCAAGAATTTACAGGAGAATATGCACCTTCCTGATTGCAGTCATTCAGTATTAATATCCATGTGGTTCTGCAGAGATTTTTTTCTTGCAGAGTAAATGCCAATAAATGAATAGCATTCATTTCCATTTTGTTATCAGGAGAAATGGCATTTGAAGGCTGTGTTTCTGTGTGTAGAAGGATGGTATACACCTAAAGAAGTGGACTGTATACATTCAGCACTGGGAATAATGACAGTGTTGCTGTGTAAGCACCAGTGGGAGGAAAAAATGAGCTTTTCGGAAGGCTTTTCCTCTGTTAATTGGTACATGCATGCTTAAAGATAATAAATGATAGCCTTTTTGATGGGGTTAGAAGAACTATCCAGACCAAAGCTTTTCTGTTGCAGAATGGATGCATAGTAGTTCTTCAGCTGGTATAATTTGACATATTGATGACATTGATTCACTAGCTAATGGGCTGGAGTTTATTCAGGGGGTTGTTTGCTGGCTTTTTCAGAAGATATGAAGGGGAAATCGGAGAGAGAGCACTTAATTATAAGATGTAAAAGACTGAGCAGAAAAGAGGATAACTGTTAAAACATGACAAAAAAAAAAGTAAAAATAACGTTTTAACCATGCTGCCTTGTAGTAAGATTACATTCTGCTGCCAGTGTATTGCAGGAAACCATATGCCTGCTGTCTCCGACTGCAGTATGGAGATGTATGGGAATCTCACCGTACACCACTCTGCCGGGCCCTTATCTAGTCTAGTGTGACAAATAATTCTGCTAAGCTTGTCAGCGGTGACAGCTGAGACTTTTTGCTTAGATGCCTTGACAGTGCTTGTATTAAGCAGCCAGGGCCATACACTCCATTAAGTTTTTGTAAAATGAACTGTCTGCTACTTGCTGTCTCGCTGATAGTGGCAGCGTTTGAGCTCTAATCCTCTGCGGCTGCAGGCCGCTTGAGCGAGCGCCTTCGGTCACCTGGCGGGTAGCAGTCGGGCGGCTGGTAGTGGAGAGTCTTCGGGGCGCAGCATCGTCTGAGATAGACGCGCTAGAGTTCAACGCACAGCAGACATTTTAAAAACTGATCAAGGTGTCTTGCAGAAGAACAACTGATTTTTTTTTAGGTTTTTGAAATGGAAACAGGCGAGAAAGTAATAATGAATTTTGACGCACAAGCAATGGACATGTGCAAATAAGGTGGAAGCTACCTCTGGACAGAGATGTGGAAGATGGTCTAAGTACCACTTAAATCTCATGATGCCATTCCTGTGTGCACCACCTGTATCATAGCAGATAGGTTTGAAAATAAGGTGACTTTTTAAAAGGGAGTGCACAATTCAGGAAAGTCCATTTTTATGGAAGAGAAATACTGGCAGAGTTGAGCTATATCTGTAGATGTAAGCGTAGCTATTTACAGCCTAATGATAAAAGGAATTGGAAGTCTGTTAATGATTTCTTCATTAAATATATGGGAAAATTGCAGAACGAAGTCCCCTTCCTTTATACCTTTGCGATGTCGAGGAACTGAATGACATTGCAGTTGAGCTTACCCTCTTCGTGTGTATCATATATCACCCTGTGCGGTGCTATTGTAAGCTGTGCTTCGCTCAAACCAACTACGTGGACCTTTTCCAAGTCCTCATGTACTATTGCACCAAAGGTGTCTCAGTATCTGCATCAAAAAAGTTACTTTTAGAGCTGTGTCACTTAGCTATAAAAGTTTGTTCATCCTGTGTTAAAACTTGGCATGAAATTTCTTACCGTAGGAGAATATATAATTTTCTTACAACATCCGATTTAACACTTTTTTTTTTCCCCCTCCTCTTCGGTGATTGCAGAACTTGGCGACTCACAGTATATAATATGTGGAGTTATAACAGGCATCTTAGGCCACATGTGTGTGTTTGCATTTCTAAAATGCTTGAAGTGATGSAACCAATTTATATAATACATTATGCGTGGAAAAAGCGCATAGTGAATATGAAAAGAGCAAGTCTTGAGACTCTGAAAGAAGGGGTAGCCACAGGCCAATAACTAGCTTAACATGTGGAAATGTGCACTGAAAAGGATGGCTTGAGCAAGTGAGGTTGGGATTATAACATGATAAGTTACAGCTGGTTCAGGAGAAGGATTGGCATTGGAGCTAAGCCTGATTCTTCAAAGCCTGCCAGTGGTTAGAAAAATGGAAAGGGAACTTTTTTCTGAAGTTATATATGGATTTTTTTGCAGCCTAGCTATGCAATTTAGGACATGCAGTGTTTGGGGGGAGGGGGTGTTTTTGTTTTTCACTCCAGTATCACTGTATCCCTTCACTCCCCCCCCCCGAATGGATTTATTTATGAGCATAGCTTCTTACATGGAAATTATTATATTGAAATGACAGTTGTTATAGATATATGTATGCTATTGGAGGGCTGTGGTGTTTCTGCAGTAGTGGTATAATGATAATGTGCTCTTATTTTCTGATATGCTGAAAGCTTTAGCTTGAATAATAGTAAAATCCAGTTTATGTTGTAGCCATAATTCAGAACAGATGTAGGTCCTAGTTCCGCACCGAAATCTGAGCGGGAGGAAGTGCACATCACCGAGGGCCCTTTGTTTGGGACTCAAGTCCTGCAGATGGAGACTGAAAAAGCAGAGGGCAACGGCTGGATTCCTGTCTCCTCTCTACCCCTCTGTGTATTAATTTGTAGTCAATTATCTTTACATGCTCAGTGCCTTTTTTCCTGCACTGACTTTAAAAGTGTCTATTTGTATGAGTKTGGGTGCAAGAGTTAGATTTTGATCATCTTCTCTTTCTGCAGAAGCAACTTTTGATGCCAGATTATCAAAAAAGCTTTTTGTATTCATGCTGAGATACTCTGTCAACACCCTCTGCGAATGAATATTTTTTTAATAACAAGCCCTGATAATGGAAATAGTAGCTTACCTGTAAACTATGCAATATGCAGGCAAGTATCACTGTAATTAGAACTGGGATTAGAAAAAAAGATGTTTTTGGACTTTGATTTCAAACTATGTAATGAAAGAATTTGAATTTCTTTCTTTTGGCAGGGAATGAGTTTCAGCAGTAGTATATTATTCTGAGCTTCACARCAGAGATGTTTAAAAAGAGCTTCATTATAAATTGGAAACAATGCTTTCCTTTTGAGTATGTAATTGGACTATTTCRAAATAATTATTTCCTTGATTGTAAACTTAAATTGCCATTTTCAGGTTCTGTTTCTTATTCTTTATGGAATGATTTTTTTTGGAAAGCAAGAGTTTTATCACCTTTTATCCAGGCTTATGAAGTACGATTGCATTTTTAAAGAAGATACTTTTTACTGGAAATTTAACAATGAGTTGAAATTAGCTTCAGCTTTTAAACAAGCCCCCAAATTGCCAAACAGCTACTGATTTTTGTTGTTGTTGTYGTCTTTCTAATTACCTTCTTTCTTTGCATAAGTATGCTTCCCACCCACTACATATTAAAGGTGAAACAGAAAACAAAAAACAAATCTGTTAAGCCCTGATCTTGAAAGATGCACTTGTGCTCTTGTGTGAGCAAGGCCTCAGTGGTCAAAGCGGGAAAGCCAGTGCAGGTGATCCAGTGTTGTCTACATCAGATACTCAAATTATAACCTGTATCCCAAAGATATCATGAGATTGCCTTGCAAGTCCTAATATTTAAGGTATGAGTGTATATCTGAAATAAAATTCTTTTCTGTTTTTCTTATTTACTTTTCCTAACATATTTTAAAGTTGTTTGGTCTTTTGCAATCACAAGTCTGAATTATGAAAGCATTACATAAAATCACATGACTCCATGAAATGGAATTGTAAGACAAATGAACCATTATTGTGACAAAATTGCTGGAGTAGTCAGAAGTTGATGACTTTTTCCATTTGGTATGATTCATCTTTAAAACAAAACCAAAAAACCTTCTCTTTGAAGAGTAGGAGCTGCAACAGTCACTTAACAGACAAGGTTTAAAATTAGAGAAGTGTGTTTCTTTTAATTGGCAGTCTYTCTGTAACCTCAGTCTCATAAATTAACTGTTCCTAAGTACTAATGACCTGGGAAAGGCATATGCTGTATCCAGCTGTTAAATGTTTTTTTAATGCTTCCTTTTTTATAGTGACAGTTAATTCCAGGGTACTGCCTGAAACCATTTTAGGGCGGGGAAAAAATTCCTAATGCTGTCCTGAAATGACAAACAAGAACAATGATAATATGCAAAAGAAGCATGAATATGTAATATTGGTTGCTAATTTTGTAGCTAGTTCTAATACCTCTAGGTTAGAGCCAGCTGACACGAGCGTTGCAGCCAAACGCTCGTGCCAGCCTGCCCTGCGTGCTGCCGCTTTGCTGTGCGGTCCAGCGCTGTTTTCCCTGGATCTGACCGCGGGATTCCTGCTCTGGCTGATAGGATTTTGAGAGCATCTGCCAGGGCTGGCTTCCCCTCGCAGCATGTGCCGGGCGACAGGAACTAGGTCACGGTCTCTGCTCTGATCGCCAGCCATTGCTCTGAATTAGGTCCTTGTTCTTAACCCAAGTGTTGAGAGCTAAAGCACTTCTCTGTCTTCCAGATCTCTTCGGAGACTTTTGGCATGCTGTGCTGCCTTTTCCCTATGCAGCAGAAGGAAGCGTTTGTGGTTTGTTTTGKTTTGGTTTTGTTTTTCTATAATACCTTGTCATTTTAGAAGTTAGGAGCGTGAGATCATATAGTAGTTTTGTTGACAGCAGCATGGCCAAATGATGGCAAATCTGGATTAGCGATATGCTCCATGGGCCAAGTTTTCCTTCCTTCTAGCCATCTGCGGTTCAAGCTACAATATGCTATTGGAGGCCTCTGGAAGTTATGTAGCCAGGGAAGGCTGAAGATCCCCCCCACACACACCTTTTTAAGTGGGGGGGGTGGGCAGAGGAGGGATGCGATTTTAAACAGGTTTTGCTGACCAGGAAGAACTGCATTGCATGTGTCTGCTCTCACATGAGAAAGAACGGAAGCAATGGAAAAAAGATGCAAGATCACTTGCCAGAAGTTTAGAGATGTTATCGCACAAATTGGTGCCACTTGTTGGGCCTTATGATACATAGAGTTTAATCTTTGAAGTGAAGAGTTTAATCTTTGAAGTGAGACATTTGTTAGGATTGTGACCGGATTCTCATGCAAGTCAATGAGGGTGGAACAAAACTTGGCCAGTGGGAATTCATGAGAGTATTTGTATTTATTTGTAAACATTATAGTAACATGAGTGGAGTAGTAATGGCAAACAGTTGCCAACTACTAAGAACAGCGATCCATCTGATGTGCATTGACAGAGCTTCTGTTCATAGCTGTCCCCTGGGGTATGCAGTAGGCATCTGCAGGATCTTATAGGGGATGCCCTACTTGATAAATGTTCTCATTGCAAAATGACATGTATGGTTAAATTGATTCTGCTCGTTTCCCTCTGCAGAGATGAAAACGCTAAAATGCATTACACTGAAATCAGAATTATTTGTTTTAAAAAAAAATCAGAAGATGCACTCTGAAAAAGAGTGTTCGCTGCATTTAGACACTTTCACTCTTTGGTATGTTACCTTGTAGACTGAAAAGGAAGGAAAATAAAAAGAAGTTGGAAACCTTTGTTCTTAAGTTTACCCCATGACAGATTGCAGCCACAGCAGGTTTTGAATAACTTCATATCATTGGCTCTTGCTTTTATAACTGTCTTAACCTCACTGTACGAGCTGTACCACTAATAAATGCAAAGGTATGTTTTTAGACTTCATTCATCTCTTGCTGGCTTCTCTGCATCATAGTCTCATTGTACATTTAACATATTTTTGTAATTCTTGGTATTCTTTTAGTTTGTCTTTTCTATACTGCTCCCATCTGTGTCAGAAAACAGTCATAAAATGATTTATTTCTACTCCATATGGAAGTCCTTCATTCAGAAGGATTATATGAGGGTTTTAGTGCTGACTTCATTAGCTGTGACCCTATTCTCTTTCAAATCCTAGCTGGCAGAACCAGTAAAATAATGTTAGAGAATTTTTGTATGTGTGTGAAATCATGTAATTTTAGTTTTGTAGCTACAATGAGTGCAAGAGCAAGAAGATAATTTTTTCATTGATCTTATTACACAAGAGAACAAAAAACTTAGAACAGAAATTGTTAAAGTTTTGTACTGTGGGAGCATTGGGAATGAACGCCAGGTCAAATATTTAGCCATCCCTTTCCAGACAGCGTTGTGTGTAGTGAGAAGTAACAGGCAGCTAGAACAGTAGGAAAGAGCTTTTACTGCATTATGCTTCTCTCCCAGGGAGGGGAAAAAAATATGCCCTGATTTTAGGGTGCTGGAAGTAGAGCAGAGACTGGTTCTGTTACGGAAACAAATCGTTTTGCCCTTCCTGTAATGGGTCATTGTTTTCACAGCTGTCCCCCCACCACCCCCCGTACACTGCGGTTGCRTAGCTGTCACTGGAAGCTCGCTGGCTAACGGTAGGACGGTTCTGTAGCTGTCACTCCTGACAGATGCGGAAGACAGCGGAGCAGAGAGGTTTCACCTCTGCTGAGAAGGGATCTCTTAAGGATCCTCCTAGATGGGAACGTTCCACTTCTGCTTCGAGTGGAGGAAAAGCCGAAGTSTGTCCTGCTGAACTGGAAGAACTGCGTAGTTGTGTGTTTGAAAAGAGGAAACCACTGACTTTTGGATAATCGGGGCCTAATGACCAAGGCTAGATTTAAACTGAAGTTAATACTTGTGTATTTATGTATTTACTAGCAGTATGATTTAAATCATAAGGCAGCAGATTATTTCTGTCACTAAAGCCAGCATTCAAATGATGCTTCTTGGTGATCTTGCCAGAGAAATCTAGGGATGTTTTGCGTGTAGCCATCACGTTACGCAGGTTCTGGCAGTGGTTTCTCTAGGCTGCGTGTGGGTACTTGTGCAGTTGGCAGGAATATTGGCAGCAGTCTTCAGGCTTGAATCCATCACGATATGCATTATATTCTGAACTTCAGTGTCAACTGAAGTAACTCGGCCTCTTACAGAGTTGGGATTTTAGCCTGCAACTTGCTCCAAGAAACATGTGAAAGAATACAAAGGGATTGACCAGTGGGTTGGTCGGTTTGCTTGGGAGTTTCCTTGAACTTAGGTCAAACAGTGTTGCTGGGATGGCCGTGCTGCTGGCCAAAATAATGTTGCTGTTGTCAGTATCGGACCTCCCATCAACCTCATCTTGTACCAAGCGGTTCAACTGTTTGCCTAAGTAAAATATTCTTGGCGGTTATGGCTGCGTTTGAGATTGCTTTTGCAAACCGCTTTAGGAACAATGACCTGTTTAGCCAGGAATAAGGTGGCAAAGTCTGATTAAAATGGAGCATGTATTTGAGTGACTGATAGCAAAAGCTGGCAGCTTCAGGCAGACTTCTAAGCTGAGGCTATCCATTTTACCAGCTACAGTAAAAGATTTGTTTGTGAATCTGTTTAAAAGGGTGCTTGATTCAAGAAGCTGTTTAAGTGGTGCATTTTAAATTAGAGGAACAGGCTTCTAAAGTGGTGTTATACTGAATCATAGGTCTGTGTGAAGTATTTGCTTTGTGAGTATCCTTCCCTAGCGACATTAATCCAGTTTTAAACACGTGAAACTTCTGTGAAATTGCAGCATTTTACTGAATTTTGTGGAATGAAATTTTATATCAGGAGGGAACCAGGAGGCTGTGGATGCTTATTGGCCGTGATATTAACTACTATTTAGCTTCAATGAGAAGCTCTTAAGCAATGCTTAATGTTCAGTACACCTTGTGTTGTATGGATTTGGGTATTACACAATCCTTTACAAACAGTTTTATATGCTTCCATGACACATCATTTATAATTGGATATTAAAAATAGAAATTCGGCTATGTAGCAGGTTATAAAAAGTAGACTGTGCTGCTTTTTGGCTCATCATGGTTTTGAGGCTTAGGTGAACAAACACTTGCTAATTAGTACAGAAATATAAGGTTAGAAGTTAAATCACCAGCTGAAAAAGAATACAAGATCTAGAGCTGGTATCCATTTTTCTATACCCAGCAGACACCCATGTCAGAATCTGTTTTCTGCTGCCTTTAAAAAGATGCGGCAATCTGGTCCTTGTATTGTTTAAGCTGGGCAAAGTCTTGTTTAACCTAGGCYGGGCCTTGGCTCTGTTGCTTTGGGCTGTCTGGTCTTCTGTACAGGTGTTACTAAAATAGTGCTTCCCTTTAAACTGCAGGAGAATCTTATTTGCTAATGTTTGTGCTGCTTGTTCAGATCGAAACCACAAACATCATTCTGCAGATGTTGCTCTTCTGTGTGCTCAGGTCTGAATAGGAATAGCAAGTTGCATCGCATTCTAGAAATGGCCCCAGAAAAAGGGTCTCTGAAACAGTTTCAGTTGCTCTTCTACATTACTTGCTGTAGTCAAGAGGCAGGAATAAAGCAAGCCGCCAAAATGATAATTTACAGTAACGTAAAATTCCCACCAACTCTCAGAGCTCAGACCTTGTCTGGTATGGTGTTGCAAAGGTTACTGGWAACCACAAAGTTAAAAATCTTGTAGAATTTGAGTAAGAAATGGGCTGTGTTCTGCTGTTGAATTATAAAGACTTGCTGCAGAATGAGGCAAACTTTTTTTAATTGCCCTGTGTCGCAGGGAATTCAGAGAACTGACCTGTGTCAAAGTAATTTGTATTAAAGCCATCAATATGATACAAATCTCTCTGAATATCCTTGACAAAGGAAAGAAGTTTTGTGTGATGTGACCAGCTTCCTAAAGAAAACTGCTGAATATTCATTGTGAAACAGTAAGAAAACTACCGACTCCACCTGTTCCTGAGATTCCAAATTTTGGGTTACTTTAAAAAACGAAACAAAAAAATCTGTAAATGTTTGATCTGAATATGGTATTGCAAACAAATGGAATACTACTCTGCCATTCCTAGTTATTGCATTTATTCTTCATGTTTTTTGCCAATGCTACAGTTTTCATAAAGATTATTTAAAAAAAAATGGGTGCAAAAGAAAATATTTTTAGAAGAATATGTAAAACAAATCACTTTAAGCAAGCTTAAAGGTAGAACTGAGCATTTCTCAAGGAATGCCCCTGTGCTTTGTCAGCATTGAGTATAACGGTGCTTCTGAATAAAAATAAATATTACATTAACAGTGATTGGTTAAGTCTGTTCAAACCAATGAGGCCACTGGAAGAATAAATTTGTTTTTTTGTAACCTAGACAGTAAGTACTGTTCTTCAGTCTATGCAATTGTCATCCAAATCTAATTGCTTAATGGCAGAAATTACTAACAGCTATAGGGTAGCTCAGATAGATAAAGCCCTCCAAAACAGATTCTCTAGTGCTTCTTTGTAGGCATGGAATTTTTATATATAACTCACAATAACTTATTCTTTCGGTGGTTAGCTTAGTTTTCAGCATGGTCTTGACCGCACTGTAAAGCGCTGTAAATGGAGCTTTTTACCTCATCCAGCCAGTTACCACCTCTGAATAGCTGAAACTCTTTGAGGAGCCATATGCTGCTTAGCCATATAAATAATGTATGTATCTGGTGGTGTCCTGAACTCCTGCATGCTCTTGCCTTTTGAGGTCAACATCAGCCTGTCTTCTGATAACATTTGGCTATCCTACCTGTTAGAAAGATGTAAAAACTCAACTGGGCTAAAAAGATCTTTATAGGTAGTAATACTTTTATTTTTCTTTTTGAAGATTTTTTTTTTCCAGTGTAGAAGGGTCAAAGCTAAAGGAATAAAAATGGACAAATGCTGTGGTTTTCATGAAGTTTTGGTTGTGCTGAATTATGAATCCTTTTACAATTATAGTAAGAAGTRTTAAGATTCACTGAGCTGATGGTTATGCATAGTAGACTATTTTTTAATCTTCTGAGAAATCTGTATGATATGARGTGTATATAACTTAAGGAGAGGAGATTGGGGGGGAAGGAGGGAAGATGATTCCCCCCCWTGGTATGTGATTTGAGAGTGCAAGGCGTAGCATTGTGCAGTTGAGAGTAATGCACATTGTGGCAAAAAGTGGAGAGAGAAAATGGTGTTTTGTAGGTGCCAGTCTGTGGCTCTTACTGCACTGCTCTAATCACTGGACTTAGTTGCTTCTACCTTACRAACCTGTTTCTGGTAGAATTCCCTTGCAGAAAATAGATTTAAGTCCATCTCTGCCTGAGGATGCTTGTTAAAGCACTTTTATAAAGCCAGTCCGTACTGGGACATGTTAACCATCAACAGAAATGATAGCTTTTTAGTACACATCTTATTTCTGCTCTTTGTCTTTAACAGAATTATTTTCAGAATTGAAGATGAAATAATGGGCTGACTACAGTTGCGAGTCTAATGAACAGAAGTTCAGCCTTGAAATATCATCAGGTAAAGCCAATGGAAATTCTAGTGCAGCCAACCAAATGGGGATTCATAAGAAGATCTGAAGGCTGGAGGATTTTTTTTTTTTCTTGTTTTGTCTTGTACCTACAAACTAGAGAGCACCTATGAGCTAGAGAAATTCTGATTAATCTCTTCTTGGTTTTGTTTGTTTGGGTCCCCTGCCTCTCCTTGTCTCTGTGTCACAGGAAGCCAGCTGCAACAAAACTTGTTCTCTTTGGGAATCTTCAGTTCACCCGAAGGAGGCTCCTTAGTTGCCCTATTCAGGAACTGCATATGTAGCAGCTGAAGCTAAATGGAGATTCTCTTCTCTTTTGAAGAGAATCTCTGCTTTGATAGTCTGCTAAAAGTTTATTGCAGTTGTCTCCTTCAGTGCAAGGTTAAGGGAATTTTGCTTTTATTGTAATTGTAGTAAAGGTGCTATGTGTCATTCTGCTTCTGTGCAGTTCTTTGGAGAAGAATTATTTAAATTATAGGCATGATATTCATTTGACTGGGGAACTACATAAAAGATACAAGAATGAAGTATAAGCAGAAGTAGGCTATCATACTCGTGAATGGCTGTGTTCAGAGGCATTGGATGGAACTTGTTGGAACAATTCAGCAAAAACTGTAATTAATCACAAACTCTTAAACACACCCTTTTTATTTTGGTGTCTGTTAGAATCCTATGAATATGGCATTAGCTGATTCTTGGAATTAATGACTAACCTGATGTGAAAACTTTGTACAGTTGACCCTTGAAATTCAGTTATTGTTATGATTGGRTTTCTGTATAATTTAAATCAAATACTGATCTTTAGCTATTCTAAGACTTGGTATTTTTCAGAACTTCTGGGAATTGAAGTGCAGGGGTGGGGGGATTATTTTGCATGTCTTAATGATTAGAGAACATTGCAAAAGAAGCCAGCAGTTTGTCCAAAAGCTTATCTTTGTGTGTGTTTAGAAAAAAGAAATTGGAGGTTAAMTTCTAAATCTGTTGAGTTAAATGATCAAAATCCCATCAACTTCAACAAAGTTGAGACTTCACCATAGATTATTCTTTGTCYGAATGTCATGCTTGTGTGTTGAATTAGAGGGAAAGAAGAAATTAACTCTAGAAGCTTAGCTCACTTTCTTCTTGCCTGAATTTGATATATATATATACATGCACACATATATATACACACATATGTGTGTATATATATGTGTATATGTATACACATATAGGTTACATTTACAAAGGAGCACAGTCTTTTTCAGTGATTTGCCACCTATTATGTGCATCATGGTATATAAAGGTAACCCCCTGCTCCGTATTTAATCTATTGTTGATGTGAAGTTGACACTTAAGTATCATAAAACATTTATATACTTTTCAGAATGCAGGATACATTTGTTTATGAAGAGTACAGTTTGCCTCCAACACTTCCATTCTTCTGCTTCAGAGCCTCTAATACTAATTTTTCAAGTTTTTCATTAAATTTTCTGACTTGTTCAACAGTGGTCAATAAGTGATATGAGTGTTGTATCAAAAAAGCAGATTGGAGCTRAGGCCCTGGAGTGATGTAGGCTGATTGGATTCTGATCCTGACTGTAATTGCAGTGGGAACAACAAGCCCTGCAGTCTGCTTGACCCATCGCTGTGCTTTCRACAGAAGATTGGGCATACTATATAAGGTCATGGCTATTGTARTTTTTTAACATTTATAAAACTAGTGCAGTCTTCTCTTTATTTGTAACAATTGTGAATGTTAGTGATGCAGATGTACTTGATTCTTCCTCCTCCTTGGAGCTGCTTATCGAATGGTCRGGGTGTTCCTGTGCCAGCCTGGTTCCTGCGTGCTCATGGAAACTGGGCCGCTGACTCCACTGAGAATAAGATTAGGGTTTATAGCACCAAGTGACAGAGCTTTTTATTTTAGAGCAGTTCATGTTTGAATGAGCTTCTAAGACTCCCAGTTCTCTGCAGAGCGTTTGAACGAGAAGGTTGATTACTACTGCCACAAACCACTTGGTATATATACTTTTTTTTAAAGGACTCCCATCTCCTTCCAGAACAGAAAAATGTAATATGATCTATTGTCATCTAACACTTCTGTCAGTCTTCTGTCTCTTTGTAATAACTGAGTCTGCTTCACAGGGAAAGAGATATGATCACTGTGGAATGTGTTTCAAAGATTAAAAAAGAAGCCATTTGTAAAATTGCGCTGTCAGAGAAAATACTGGTCAAATTCTAATAAGGTTCTTGACTCTCGTATGTGCTGTTTTACATAAAGGTAGTTGGCTAAAAAGCAACAAGACCTGGAAGATTTTATAGCGTAAGGGAATGAAACTGTAGTTTCCATCTCTATAACAGCTGGAACAAATGAGGTGAAATTCCGATCTTATTGGAATCAGTGGTTGCTTTCCTRTTAGCTTGGATAAGGTACAATTCATATGTAGTTAAATGCTCTGGAATCAACATGTACGTAATGCTAAGTGCCTTATCAGAATAACATTTAAGCATAAGGGAACATATCATTAAGTGTTTTCCTAAATGGGATCCAGGCAGTCCATGGATTTTTGGATGAGGTTGACAGTGAAATTTTCAAAGCTGATGAAGTGTTTTTGTACGTAGTGATCTATGCTTTTRCAAAATGCAGTCCATCCGAGGAACTTAAAACAAAACTCAGCTAATCATAAAACTATTTTATTAACTAGGTGATATTTGGAGCCATCAGCTTGTAAAATTGAGACACCAAAAGCCACCCATCATATAATTTTCTAATTRTCTATTTAAAAAAAACCCTCTAAATTTCAGTCTTTGTAATATTGATGTACTTACACATACAAAACAAGAAATGTATGTAAGTTAATATTGTAATAAACTCTATATAGAACAGGACAAAAATTTAAAAGTCTCTAGACCTAGCTGTTTGTATAATCGTCTGTTGGGTTAAATAATGTCACTGGCCTGCAGATCCATATGTAGTAGTAATCACTGTAATTGCGTTAGCTTAAAGAAGATGGATTTAGCCTTACCTCATGAGTGTGTCATTAATAGGACAATGTTGTTTAGGGTTGTCAGGAGAATCAATATTGAAATACTGTTGCACTAGTCACTAATATCAGTAGAAGTAGATGCTTTCTGATGGGTGGTCATGAAGGGAGATACATGACTTGCAGAGAAAGAAGTACTGTAAAATATAACATACCTTTCCTTGAAAGATTGGGCAATGGAGAAATACTTTGCATAATTTAATGTGCTATCTGAGGGTAGAGGTCTAGGGAAGGAGGGATGAAGTTGACATTTTGCAGTTATACTGTGACATACATTTTTTCATAAATCTTCAGTTGTAGCTTAATGGAGTGTTGTATTTTGGACACCAGTGTTGCTGTTCTGTGTGTGCTGACAGCTCGTTATGTGCTTATTGTGGTAGGTGATGGGATGGGTGTTGAAAGCTCTGGATTTAGCAGAGAGAGTGTTTGGTACTGTGTTATGATATAATGTTGGATCTGGTGCTTACTTCAAAGTTTCAGGATTGCATCAACTTACTGTCCTGCCGGACTTGATTTTGTCCAGTGTTAGTCATGCCAACTAATGCAAATTTTAACTGTGAGGTAGATTGCTGGAAGCAGAAATACCTCCCAAGTTTCCATTCTGCCACCAAGAGCTTAAGGTGTAAAAATTTACGGCTGACTTGCCCAACTTGTGCCATTGTGGGGTGTTCAGTTATGGATCTRTGAGGCTAGCTTGATGTTTTTCATTTTCTAGATTTGCATGCCGTTTTTCATTTCAGTACAGTTTCAAAGTGTYGTGGTGTGGAAATGGTGTGTCCCCTATCTCTTAAACATCGTCGAACGGCTGCAGAGAAGCCTGGGGTGAGGGGGGAGATAACTGAGCTGGTACAGACTGTGTTGCGTTCTGCCACCGGTTCACAGGGGTAATGAGGGCTTCGGGTAATTCCAGTTTATTCTAATGAGTATAATTTTCCGTGTGGTCAACAAAACAATTATATGGAACTTTTGCTTTGAAGTAGTTTTGTGGGTTTTGCATATTTTGAGGTTACTCGTGTTTTGTGATAATTTATTGGAAACTTTAGCATTAAGACAGTGCTAGGCTTCACTCCTGCAATCAGTTCAATGGCTGCTTGGCTTTTGGCTTAAACTCTACKTCTTGCCCAAAGTGCTGTTAAAAACAATCTACATGTGCATGCTTGGACTGTCGGGGACTACAGCTGAAAGGTAGTGTAGTCCCAGGAGATGATCAGAAAATAGCTGTTGAAGGTCAGTGTGGCTGCAAGGAAACACATACGTATTTTCAGGAAGTCTAAATAGTTAAACTGTTGGATAGTTAGGCTAAACATTATGGTCTACTTAAACCATGCATGTTGCTTAATTATAAATATTTTTTTTCTTATAAACACCTCTTTACATAATATGTTGTGTACAGAGCAAAGGCCCTCTTTCTCTTTTTTCTTGCTTGTGCTGCTGAAGCTGTAACTATTTTGCTACTACAAATAATTATTAACTTTCTGATGTTGTTTGTACACAAGGAAAGAAATTGCTGAAAAACAACCCCCCCCAAATGTCTGTCTAGTATATGTACCTGTTTGTTTTCATATCTGCAAAAGAATCAGGAGTTAAAAAAAAAAAAAGTTTAGGAAAGCAAAGCCTATAAGAGTTGATGAAAATTCATTCTGTTTTACAGAGTAGAAAGTATTGTTATCCTAATTCTTTAGAGAAAGAAAGAACTTAATAAAAAAGAAAGTCAGTACTTTTTTTTTTTAAAAAAAGGAGGTAGAATGTGCAAAAAAAAAATACACAGGTGGATGTCACTAGCCATTAGAAATAGTTGAAAAAATGTTTGCAGATAACTGTTCCATGCATGTTCTTCCTTAAAATTCTTTATTATATAATTCCATAAGAAGAATGCTGAGGGACAAAATGTGGTGTAGAAAGTCTTACCAAAATTATTACTATTTTTTCCTTGCAAGTAAAGCACTTGWCATTCTTTAAGTAGTCTTTTTTCTTTTTTAGTCACAGCATCGTTTGCAGCAGTGTTTAGGTAAATAGTTAATGGTAAGGAAAAGAAGTACAAAAATGGTTACTGCAATATCCACTTATGGCACCCTCTTCTTCATTCCCATAAAAATTAATGATTTAAGTTCTCAGTCATGAAGTTATTAATATGAAGATCTTTTTCCACTATTACTAAAGCTGGGTGTTCTGGAGACAGTCATCTTTTATTTAATTYTTCCTTTATTTGATTCAAAGTTCCTGCTTAATCTATGCCATCTTGTGTTCTCTCAAAAATACAATACATATATTTATGTATAAATACAATCCAGTGAACAGGGGTCAGAATTTGTCACCTCACCTTGCTTGGAGTGGCATCTAACTGGGTTCCTCTACAGCAAATGGCCAAATGCATGGCCCCACTTGTTTCAGCTTGAGAATTTAGCTGCGGTGGAGCTGTGCTAACTGCTTGAAGGTGATGTGGCCTAATCGTTTCCAAGGGCTATTTGCCAAACATGGTCCTGTTCCCCAGAAACTGGGGGCAAAGTGACAAGGCTGAGATGAGCTTGCTTTAAGATGTATTTTTGCTTGAGAGAGAAGAAAAGCCAAGTAAGGCAAAATATAATGTGTAAAACGGGTATATAACTGTAGGAATAGAAAGATAACTAACAAATGTTTTTATTACTTAGTTTTAATTTTATCTTAAACCCTAAAATCAGGCTGATGAAATGTTCCTGTTGCTTTGTTGAAGAAAGGCTGACTTGGATCAACTGTTGTTCTCCGGTATTATTTTTCCCAGTGTTGCCGTTGCTGCTAATCTTGCCTGTCACTGCTTTCCCAGATGTCTTTTAAATCTCATGGCTTTTTTCAGGCTTGCTGAAACAGAGACTAATACCCTTTTCCCTGAGGTATACTTCTGACTGTTTGCTTCTGCTGGAGGGAAGAGGTGAGAGATGCAGTCTGCTTAATGTATTTACTTGAAGTTTTTCTCCTTGATGATTAGTGCTTGAGCTTACTAAAAGTGTGAATCCCAAACTCCCTTTAAAATATAAGCCAGCAACTCAGGCTTAAGTAGTGGTTAAGTGCTTCAAACTCTTCTGTGGATGGTGGGAACTTGAAAGACTTGTGTTATGACATGAATGTCCACTTTCTTTTACAGATGGGCTTGATAGGATAGTTTCCTATACYGGCAGCGGGTTATTAAAACATATGTTTAAAATGTGGTAAAATGGTTTTAAATTACTTTTAAAGCATTTCTTATTTAGAGATGAGCTATCTTTTTTATGTACCCATCAAGCTGTTTGCAAGCTTAGCTGGATGCATGATTCTTTGGGCTAAAAGCTTGCCTGTTTATTTTGCATCCAGATGAAAAGATTGCTATTGAACTCTATTAAAAGATAAATTGCATGACTCTGACATGCCAGTTAAATTTTTTTTTAGGAGTGTTTTCTGCTCTTAAGAGTGCTATCCATGCATACACAAACAGGAAAGGAGACTGGTAAAGGAAATGGGAATGTAAGACTCCATGGCTACTTATCAGCTAGAGCTGAAAACTAAAAAGTCCGATTTTCGTGTGTTTCTTCAGAGTTGTTTGTCTGTAAAAACAGAGTTTCGACACAAGAACCTGAACTGAGCAATTCAGCTGACTGAAGCAGAAGGAGACCCTTGCAAGCAAACAGACCCTTGCCCATATCGCACTTATTTGCCCTTCCTACCTTTTTAAAATGTCATAATGCTCAGAACAACCATGTGATAAACTGCAATGTAATAAATTCACTGKTTCACCCGTTTTTGTGCGAGTGCACAATACTTATCAGCTTATGTATTCAGTATAGGTTTTTGAAAGATTTGCAAGTGGGTCACAATATTTGCTTTATGGATGGATAAGGAGAGGAATGGGGGGAAAAAGTGTGGGTTAAAAAAAATGCTTAAAAAGACCAGCCCAGAATCATGGAAACCACAACTTACTGTATGCCYGTGACCACAGGCAAGTCCTTCAGTCCTTTTTCAGTCTCAGTTTCTATTTAAAGCAGTACTGGGAGAATAATATTTCTCTTCCACACAGTCTGATTTGGGGGAAAATTATGTTGACAAATGACTCATTCTGGCAGCGTGGAAATACAGAAGGCGTGCAGCAAATTGCAGTGACGTCCTTCTTGATTGTGGGTGGAGGAAAGGGAAAGAGCATCCTTGGTGCAAAGTGTTTTGATTTGGTTATATTTTTTTTTTATAGAACTACAAGATGAAAACAAGGCGTGAGTGGCTCCAGGGTTGTTCTTTGTGTTGAATAATCGAAATGCGATTGAGAGGCAAAACARTCTTTTAGCTGTATTTCTTCTTATAACAAGGGTTGGGAGGAGAGAAGACAACCCAGATTTTGTGCTCTTGAGGTCAGTAGTAGTATAACATCAAAGAGATCTCAAGTGTTTATTTGCTTCAGGTAGAGCAGTATTAGTAGAAGTAAAATGAAGGATGTTAATTAACTGAGAGATGTGAGTACTTGCTTAAGTGGAAGGTGGCAGTGTTGATTTGAGGAAACTGGTGTGTTTGGGGCTAGTGAATGTTTTGCAAAACCAGTGAAGGAGACATGGGAGGCTGGGCTTTGGGGAGAGTGACTGACAGCATGTGGTGCATAAATGTTGGAGTAGATTTTCAGCCTCTCTGTTTTCCAGCCAACTAGCTGCACCTGTAGGGATGCCCTGTATCAGCAGCCATTCCTGGCAGCCAAAGGCTCAAAGGGGCTGTAAAAAGTTGTGCTCTGCATTCARTCAGGGTAACTGCTCGGAAGACTGCATTCTTAGTGGAAATGCACAGGTCAGTATAGTTACTGTCGTTTTTTTAATTTCTTGGTTATAGTTTTTTTGCTGTTGAATTTGACTCATTCTCTTATTTCAAAGAAACAAAATTGCTCAAGAAAATCAATTGTATGCTAAGACGCAGCAATATTAACACTGACAAAACAAAACACTTTTTTTTCTGTAGCTGAGATTTTGTGGCGTGTTGGTTATTGTTTTTTCGCAGAGGAAAAAATAGAAGGTTGTAAAATTCTGTYGTCTTGCACGTTTAATGGAAACTGTCCACTYTGAGCCATGAATAAATGGAACACACACACTATCAGTAATGTTTTTRCATGTAATTACATCATTTGAGTTTTAGCATCTGCCTCCTTTTTAATTTGGCAAATTACAATTGATACAAATTGTTATGACAATGGCAGTAATTGCAGATTGATAAATTAGAGGAACAAAGATGCTGGAACTAATTTGATCACTTCCCTAAATCATCTCGAGCTGCAGTTGTACTGAAATGTTGCCATTTCTTGATTTTTGTGCAAGTTCTTTGTTGCTTCCATGCTGCTTTTCAGTATTCTGATTTCAGCCCGTCACTATCTTAGCATGACATTTGGCCTGGAGTTCCCAGCTAGGAATGAGAAGAGCTATTATTGGTCCTTTCTGCGCAGAATAGTTGGGCAGAACCTTTCTGTATCCAGCAACTGTTATTCTCACTTTTCAAAGAGCAATCTCTTTGATTTGGAGAACATTTGACCATCA
The DNA here is from genome assembly GCF_003343035.1 of Apteryx rowi. Lineage (NCBI taxonomy): Eukaryota > Metazoa > Chordata > Aves > Apterygiformes > Apterygidae > Apteryx > Apteryx rowi. The sequence goes on along the minus strand of NW_020447197.1, from coordinate 2,899,679 downwards.
GAGGAAAGCTGCAGGCAATACAATTTGCCTTTATAGGAGTTGCGTAGAGTTTTGTTGGGGTGTGTGTGTGCGTGTCTTCCTTGTTAGCTTTTGAGAATGATCTCGTTCACTTTTTGGTACACTGTAGGATCCCTTGTTGAACTAGCTAGTTCCATTCTGACTTRGAATGGACTTACCAATATTGAAAAACTGGTAGTACCTAGGAAAACACCCTTCTTTAGAAAGCTCGTCTCATTTTATAATGCTTCTCTCTAGAACTGTATAATGGAAATCAGTTTCCTCTTTCCCATGCAAGATATGTGGTGGTCTTTCTACTGGAAATCCTTCATTGCTGCTTCTCAACTCAAAGCTAAAGGAAGACGCTTAAAATTTGAGGGTAGGAAATGCATCCATCAGGTGGATGCGCCCCCTGCAACTCCAGGCCTTGTTTTTTCTTKTATTTAAGCATACTCACCAGCTAGCAAAAAAGCAACCCTTCAGAAATCTAACAATGACTTGCGAGATTGCTTAGTAGAGGGGTCAGGGAAAGCACATCCCAAAGGATTTTTTTAGATGTTAGAAYGCTTCTCATTTTTATTTCCTCCTATCAGAGGACCCGCAGGAAGGATTTCACTGGAATTTGGGTGTATTGTTCCTGGCAGGTTTCATCTGGRATTTGTACTTTTCAGTTCTTGAGCATGTATGAAAACTTTTTAAGCTCTGTTGTACCCTGGAATACTGTAACRCAAATAAACATTGTAAGTAACTGAAGATACTGCAGGTAGCAAAGAGAATTGTTTCTCTTATTAAAGAGTTTTTTCTTTTTCTTTTTTCCTGCTAGCATTCCARGATTTCACTGAAAGAATAAGTATTTGAACTTTGCTCTGTACACTGTTTTGTGAACTGTTGAGTTTATTGATGTGTTCTCTAATTTTGACCCGGAATATTCAATATATTGGGCTGAGACAACTAAAGGTTCACAGATGCACATGGGAGTGGTCTAATTACTGTATCAAAGTAATAACTTTGTTCTTATTTAGGACCATTATGTTTTCTACAAAAAGAGCTATTCCTAATGAAGGATGAGATTAATGAAAGTAGGGGAAAAACTCCATGCTAAATAGTGATTGGTTATTGTACAACAGTAATCTGTATTGCAGTATATATTAATATATTCAATTTAATATTAAGGTTTCAATTTCAAATTTGGACAGAAACCATTCAGGTTAGGATTTTCTCTCTTCTATCTGAATACTATGTATTAACAAAAAGCATGCGTGTTTGTGGCTGGCAACTTTTGTGGGCATGCTGTAAGATTTTTGGTGGGCCTTTTCAGGTTAGATAGGCATCACAGTTTTAATACATTTTCTGAACTCCCATGGCCAATTTGTCAGAGATTAAGTCTGCAAAAATCAGTGGCGTTATTCTAGAATAATGTAATATGGAAAAATCTGGTATCTAATTTGCAAAACAGGGCATAGAATCTGTTGTATGGTATTTTCTATGAGTAAGAAAAATGACTTGTTTGCAGGGTATCTTGGATAGAAATAGTTCTAGCCAAAATCAGTGGAATTCTGCTAGATTTTTGTCAGAATAAGAGAAGAGAATTTTGCCCCTTGTCCCATTAGGCTGGCCTCTTTCATCCATCATAATACTAGGTATTTCTTCAACTTTTCGCAGACAGCTTGACAAGGTATACAGCAGTACAATGACTTTTCAATACAAAGGTGCTTTTTTGATACTGTTAAGTACTTAAAATAACTGTTTGATACAGTTACCTTTATACATAGTGGTTTGTCATTCCAAGCTACTARAAATAAATTTGGGAGCAACAAAGTGCGGTGGTCTATTGGAATAGCATCTTTATTTGTTAAATCTGATTATGTTAAACATTGTGATAACTGAAGAAATTAGAAAGCTCTTTTCCTTTAATATTCCATTCTTGTGTGCATGCATGTGAGCACATCTTTGTAGAGGGATGATGGTGGCAGTGCAGTTTAGAAACAGTTGGGACACACAAACGTTTCCACAACTCATTTGGAAACTCGTGCTAGTTTTAAATGAGTTAATTTAGACACTACTGAMAAGATTGCTTCAGCTGTATGGGCCTGACTTTGGGCTGCAAACCTATCTGAGCAGCTGTTTGAATACTTGAAAAATTGGCCTAAAGTCCCAATGTTTGGCCTACTTTTGAAATCCAGTCCTGCATGATGTATGCTGTAGTAACTTCCATTCAACAGTGAAGATGAACCTGGAAAATCAGACCCTAAAAGATCTGCAGTTTTTTCCCCATTGTATTTTTGTTGCCATTTTTCATGCGTTTTGAAGGAAAGGCTTGTCAGCGTGGAGATCTGCATTGCAACAGATGCAGTTTTTCAGCAAGAGGTCTAGTTGCTTTATTATTAGGGCAAGTATGCTGAGAAAAGGGACTGTTGCAGTATGCTTGTTTATAGACGATTTAGGTACTGCTTTTGCCAGTTTGATAAGCAATAATTAGCTGGACAAGAGGCTAAAAGCCCCATTTTGTGGAGGATGTGTCTGAGTTTGTATGCCTTTTGGATACTACTTTGGAAAAAGAGCTAAATTGGTACTGTGTTCTGATTTCTGATACTGTCTGCATCCATGTGAAAACTGCAATAATGTGTGCTTTTTGATAGCTTCTTTTACTTTCTTGTTAATGAAGAAAAACCTTCAACTCTGCTTTCAGTGGGGGAACAAATGTACCAAGCTAATCAACAGGCTGGAAGACCTGACCTTTGCAGCAGCTGGGCAACAAATTCCTGCAAAAGCATTGCTGGYTTTATTCAGTCCCTCCTGAATTGTTTTCATGAATTATTTTATGCCCAGTAAATTATATATAAACCAGAGGACAGCAAGCACTTGTTTAAAGAGTGCTAGGATCATTCACCTTTGATCACATAGTGTCTTGTTGATGAGAGCCCCATGCTTCAAAGTACTGCACGTTCTTTTTTTCCTTGCGGGTGTAGGACRCTTATTAGCCTTTTGTAAGATCAGGGACTGCAAGAGTCCGTAACTGAGCACTGTTTACTGCTAAATAAAAACATGTTTTTGTTCTCTTGTAGCATAGAAAAACCTAATTTTGTTTAGCATAATATTTGAAAAGAGCACTTCATGGAAGAGGAGGAAGAGACTGCCAGAGGGAGATGCTCCATGCAGTAAGCACAGCTTAAAACTATGAGATGCAAAATATTGACTGGTTGGGACAGATATGTAGTAGGTTGTCCACTGCCTTCAGCTAAGAATTAACATAGAGAAGTAGCAAGTCTTTCACAGGCACCGAAACAGTGGGTTGATTTATGATTGCCAAAGCAAAGGAGATGGAAATCGTCCTCCTGAGAAATGAGGACTTTTTTTTTGACTATTTCAGTAGTTTACTTAGGAGACAACTTACAGATAACCCAGATTAAATGTCTTGGATATTAATAACTCATAGCTTTTAATGCTTTTTTTCTGGCTTGTCTCTTTTCTCCCAAGCCCTCATTTAATTTGTAAGACACAGGATGGTCTTTGGAGAATGAAAATCTCTTAATTGCATCAAAAATAGGCAGACAAAATAGGGCTCACCAATAGCAATTGTGATAAACTGGAGAAGCACTAAACCCTGCATAAGACTTCCCCTCCCTGCATCCAAATATTGTCAATATAATAAAAATGCTTCTAAAAACATTCAGGGGGATTTGGCAAACGCTGCTCTCCCAGTCAGTTTTGTGATAGGCTGTGGGAATTTCAGCATGTTGACAARGTTCAGCATCTCAAAGACAGATATTTACCTAACACCTTTTGAAAARTCGCTCCCTGAGTTTCCTACCTGCAAAATGCTAGTATTCAAGGGCACTTGTGGATAAATATATCAGGACTCTAAGGTATGCAAGGATTGTTGTAGGGAATACCATAAATGCACATTATGAGTTCTGAGGAAAAGCTCCAGCCATGTTTTGTTGTTTTTTGTTATCCATGTTGAAGAAACACCGTAGTGAAGCACTCGAATTACCTATTAACAAAAGATTAAAGATGTTTTATTCRTAGTGACAGGTCAGCTGCTTGTTCTCTTTTATCTTGTTTATTTTGCAACCATACTAATCCATATCTGCTTGCAATAACCTAACAGCTTTTAGGAAATAATCCATGCAGGTTGGACTGTTTTGGATTATTTTGGTAGGGTGACTTCTGGGACTTGATTTTTGGGAAGCGTGAGGTACCAACAGGTTTAAGCAACATCRGTGGCAATGAATATGATAGCTGTTCTTTCTCTTTTGATGTATTATGTAAAGTATGTAGAACTGTATAAACTCTAGAGTAAAACACTAGGGTGTTTTTTTGCCCRGACAAGGCCGAGACATACCCCTTTTTCCTGAGAATGTACCCAATAGCACACTTGGGAATGATTAAATACAGCTCACTGCAGCCTCCTGGCTCATCATAYAAGTAAAGTTCAGTGTTTTTGGGGAGGTTTTGAGTAAGGGATGGAGGTGCAGCCCTCCCCTAACTGCTGTCAGTCGTGGGTACAACACAGTGACCGTTTCCAGCTTGGGTCGTGTGCTTGGCCCGTGCTGYGCTCTTGCCCTCTCTTAGTTAAACTCTAGTTGGTTAACTTGCATGGGTGTTACACCCTGGAGATAGCCGTTGAAGAGCATTGTTCATTTAAAAAAAAACCCMAAAGCCTGCAAAGTCTCTGCTGCTTTTCATTTTGAAATAAGAAAATGATCTTGGCACGAGGCATTTCCTGGGGATTAATGACTGGCTGGGGTTAATGGCCCTTGGCCACGCTGTGGGCCATCAACTCCTCCCTGCTGGTCATTAATCTGCAGGAAATGCCCCATGCCAAGATCGTTATTGTTGTATTTGGGCTCTTTGAGAGCCGACTTCAGGAACCCGCACTGCTCCAACGTGTGAGAGCCTGCTGGGTTTTCTTAYGTTTCAGCCCTCCGCTTCCCCCCACCCCCAGCTTATCTGAAGCTTCCAAATGTTTCACTTAATGGAAAGTGACTGCAATGCTTCAGGTCCTTCAAAAAAATATTTCACTGAGCAACAACCGTGGTAATGCTGAACTTTATATGGAGAAAATAAAAGTTCTCTCTAGCAAACAGTTCTGGAAGGAGTATATCCTTGGCGGTAGCCTGTGCCTTTTAACATAGCCTAGACCAACAAGTAACGCGTTGTACTTGGCACGGGAGCTTGGAGACAGTCCTGAGACAGTTCCTCTGTGCTTTCTCCTGTAAGGTAGGACTCGCGGGCTCGTGGTCTGCATAAGCTGTAAACTACTTGTTCAAGCAAAGATCATTTGCATTTTAAAGAGATACTTGCTTTTTTGGGGGGAAACTTGAGTGAGAAGAAATGCACTAAGCTTTCATCCCCGACGGTCTGTAAAAAGTAGGTTTTTGATATGAACAGTGCTCAGTCTCCCCATGTGCTTTCATGTTCAGGATGCACAACATTTTTAAAGGTTCTGCATAATAAGTTAACGGAGTTATGCTGTGTTCTGCACTGAAATCAGTTCAGGGTTGAGTACAAAATTGTGGAAAAAAGAACACTCCTTTCTTCAGCTACATAGGTCAGTTTAGCTTTGTGGCCTTGAAATGGCAGTTCATGACTTGTCGTYGTGTTTCATTATAAAGTAACTACCACTCTTCTACTTATTATCAACAATTTGTTCTTATTAGAAGATTATATTGGAAGTAAGGTTATAGGGAAGTGGAGCTCATGTGACAAGTAGCAAATGCAGTGCTGAGGTATTCAGATGCTGATTAAAAYTAGTCCTGTCCCTCTGTCTGATATCCTGCATGACTGTTTGTTTTATTTCTGCGAACTAATGAAAGTAAACATCTTGCTGTCATTTTTTTCCTTTGCTGCTTAAATGCTTTTTCCTTGCTCTTTTCTTCCTTTCTCTCTGGCTTGATCTTAGGTCTGTAATGTCCCCTGCTCTTTCCTTCAGAAGCTCTGGAAATAGGCAGTCTTTGCTCTACTCTCCTCCATTTTCAGATGTAGCATGCATGCTGTGAAGCTGCTTTGGGTCAACAAGAAACCTTCATCACGGGCATTTCAGATCCTGAAAATGCCATAGTGTGTGTGAGATTTGAAGACAGCAGAAAGCTCAGCAGACTGTCATGTCCGCATAGACCTTTTGATGGATTTAGTGGGATTTCAGTAAAGAGAGGGAGAGACATTTTACGAGGACAAAAGGTCCTGGATCAGGTCTACATGCAAGCTTTTACAGATCATCAAATTCAGTGTGGGATTTAAAATATTTGAGAGTAAAAGCATCTTTGCAAACCACTCCTYATGTCTGCAGATCAAAGCTTATTCCTGTGATCTTAAAGGAAACTCTCTGAAGCCATTTACTCTACCTGGTGAATAAGAACTGCCAGGCTGAAATATTAGAAAATATGATGCAACAAAAAAACATGGGCTTACTAATACTTCATAAGTAATAACACTGTTATAGCTACCTAGGTTGTATTTTTATTCCAGAAGAAATGATAATTTCTACTCCCTCAGTAAGGAATGRTAAGTCGTACTCCTCCTGCAACCAGGAGGAGAAAGCCCTTCAAGCATACTCATTACCTGCCATGTTATTGGCTTTCCATGCCCTTTTAAAAAACAGATAGTTGCTGCCACTTCCCGTGAACATCATTAAATATCTGAGACAACACAGGTAAGTCAAATTATTATTATTAKTAGTAGTAGTATTTTTAATGCACTAGAGACTCCATTTGTGAAAGAAAAGAAAAATGCAGTGGCTAGCAGGGGAGGAAAGGCAGGGCTGGCTTTTAATGTGCCTAAACTAGGAAGATGTAAATGAAGGGGAAAAACTTCCCCTTGTAAGGATGTCATGCCCAAATTAAACAATGTTTTTTATTTTGCTGCTAGTCTGGTAAGTTCATCCCACTCTGTGGCAAGAGTGGAAGATAATTGCATGTTTATAGCTAAAGCGTGGTACGGGGCAGCATCTTTACCGAAGTGAGTGACTAAATTTTCACCAAACTGCATCCTGCCTGTATCAGCAGGCTCAGTGGCATCAAACTCTCAGCCCAAGTGCTCCAACATTCATGGTCAGGTGAAGCTGATAGAAATTTTGCTGTAATCCTGGAAGGCCTTGAGCGTAAAGGCTTGGTGCGGCGGGGAGACGYGCAGTCTGCAGGCCTGACATTTGTGCTGCTGCTTGTGCAGCTGCTTGTAAYGTTACAAAGCCGTTTTAACGGATCAGTGTTCTCATTGCTAACTGTTTATATAGATATAAATAATTTCCCAAAGCACATACAATGATAAACCAGACTGTGCTTGTATTTAAGAGGTCTATTTATAACAAACTTTGAGAAGTCTTAGAGGTAAGTATTTTTGTCAAAATGTAATTCTCAAATATTGTTTACATTGCCAGATATGCCTAAATGTTTTATTTTGTTAGTTTTTAGATGTGAAATCAAATAGGTGCTTGTTTTTTGCCTTTTGTGTGCTCTTACCATCACAGGTTTTCAAATGGTTACCCAGCTTACAATTGTTTACCTGCAACATAGGGTTTAAGACTCCAGCATAATATTTATTTGAGGTAGGGGTTGGTGCTATGCTTACTAGATGGTTAGAAAACCTGTCAAAAACTAACTTAGCATTACTTAAAAATTCCTTTGTGAACTGTGGATAATATTTCAATTAAACTGAATTTTAAACATTTCTAAAGCCTTTTTATTGGAGCTAGAACCATTAAGACCATAGTGAAACTGAGTTGGTTGGGATTTTCTGATGTGCACAACAGAATGCTGATATTTGATTATTATATACTACATTTTCTGAGCTGTTATGGCTTTGTATGTCTTTGCAGAGATCATGCAAGCTTTACCTTGCTGTAATGTTTTTCTAATTCTCTTAATGCTTATAAAGCACTATATGTACTTCAACTGTAAAGTCAAAGCATGGAATATATGGAAGTTTTATAAGAGAGCAGGATCATGCCCATATTTTATCTACTCTATGCAGTACTAATTCATTCCAAAGAAAAGTTACTTTAGTTACTATTTTTTGATAGTAAATACTAAAGAGCTGTCTGTTTCTTGGCTAATTTTAGCCACTATTTTGACACTTTCCACCTGCCAAACACTTGATCATCTTTCCTCAATAAAAAGATTGAGGCTGTGATATTGGCTTATTAATTGTGGAAGAATAAGCGACTGTAAATAACACTTTTAAAAACTTGTTAGCCAGATACTTCTCTGTATATGTGTGTGTTGCTTAGTTTTGTTGGCCTCAGCAGAAATTTATCGTTCTCTTTGAAATGTGGAACATCTTAGAGGGGCCAAAAAAAAAAGAATCTTAGCATTTGCAAACCCCATGATACTAGGAGAACTCAGTTTGCAGTCGTAAAGAGAAGCAGTCGTGCCCAAGAGACATCGCTACTGGACTAAGAAAAATGTTTGCCAATCAGCAGTATATAATGAATAATGAACAATATTTGTCATCTCCCTGAAAGTGGGGCATTGCATTGCAAATGGGACAGCTGTTATTCTTTAATTGCAGCTGGATTAATAAAATGTAATTTTTACAGCCCATTTGCAATATACCACTGGGGAATACATTTTATTACCACTTTGGGTGTCTTTTAGTTAATAAATTTGTGCCTTTTGAGCATAAGTGTTTGGCTTCAAATCCCAGATACAAGTTTATTAAAAATTGTAATAGTTCTTGGAGACTATAAAATGAAATGAAGTGCACAAAATGTGCATTTCCAGTGCTTGAGTTTAAAACCATTTTTTACTTGACTAATTTCAATATTTCCATTCCAACACTAGAAAGTATGGAATTTAAATAATTATTAAATATTTAACCAACCAGACATATGACATTATTTCCAAGAGGTGATTTTTAAAATCTGAATTATATTTGTTAGTCATTACAGATTCAGAATGACACTGTTAGGATGTAGTTATAATAACTAACTTTTAAAACTTGAGCAATGTTTATGCAAAGCAGTAGCACTGTGGTGCAGCAGAACTAATATTCAAAATTAGAAGCTTGAGATATGCAGTAGTTAAATGGCCTGATTTACAAAATAAGGCTACCCTGGTCAAAAACAGTTGACAAGCTGTTAAGCATAAATCCGGTCTTACTGGTGATTGAATGGAATCTTCCATTAAAGCTGGGCCTAAATCGGTTCTTGGCTGTTGGTAATTTGCCTTTCATTTTCCCAGTTGAGCTTTCTGAGCAACTATTACAGATGCATTCCCTGTCTCCATTAAAAACAGACAAACAAAAAAACCCTCCAAGCCCTCAGTCCCCTCCAAACTTCAGGCAACCAGGTTTCACGATAACCTATGAAAAGTAGCACTGCTCCGGATGGCTTTCCACGCTTGTTTTTTGGGTCTGTTTGCTATCTGTACTTAGCCCATTCAGTTAGCATGAAAAATGCTAGAATGAAATATTTCATAATTTTGTGTTGTGAGATCTTGGTGTCTACTTCAATCACTTTCAGATTTTAAAATTGCACTGTCCAAAATGAAAAGAGAACCAGAATGTACATTTGCTTATGGATGCTATAAAACAGTGGCTAGTGTTGATATCAAAATATCAACACRGTTGATATTTTGGACTTCCAAGAATTGAATAAATTTCACTAGAATTGGGACAGGATTTGTTGAATTTGGTTGTTTTTTGTTGAGTGAGTTTGTTTTGAATTTTGTCATTTAAAGCACTGTACTCAGTGGTTCCTGGGAAATTTTTTTGTTCCATTTACAGCATAGTATTATAATTCATAATGTGCAATTGAGTAGAATTGAGCAAATATTGTTAGAATGAAACAAAAATCACAATTCTACTACTAGCATTTTAAGGGAACTTGCTAAAACTGTGCTCTCTGTCCCTCGTGTTTGAAACAAATGGTTCAGCTAACAGCAATTACTGAACCCTTGATCTAAGTCCTGTTATCTTCAGTGGGAAGGTTAAAAGAGGCCTAGAAAAGTTGATGCTCTGCCTTGTTCAAAGAAGCTGAATATTAGATTGKTGCCAAAAAAAGATTCTGCTCCCTCTTGGGTGAGAGTAGTGCTTATGAACATAGGTGAGCAARGTATTGGCGACAGCCAGCCCCGTTATGAAAGGTGAGCGGTGAGCTTGCAGCCAGCTGAGGGAAGAATCGCAGAAGCAAAGCGTCTGCAATGATCTCTCCTGGGGATGGGAGGTCTTAGCAGATCTGCTATGTGCTGGAGAGCGTGTAGACCGGACCTCTGACGACAACAGCAGTGCTCTAACATACTGATTTCATCAGTGGATTACGAGCTCAAACACCGGTCATCCATTTGGCRGAAATTAATGAATATGAGGGTAGTATAAAGGATAGAATCAAAAGGATTATCAAAAGTGTGAGTTATAAAGGCATGTTTTGTTCTAAAGCCAGCTGCCGTGAACTGTGTGGGACAGAGGTAGTGCTCAGTGTACCCAGAAATTGGGCCAACTTCCAAATTTACTGGTGTGCTAACTGGTCAACATAGACTTCTCTTGAAAGCAGAAAAAACAATGAGYGAAAAAGCTCATACTTAGCAAAAGCAGTAATATCAGTTATCTCATGTTTAATGCAGCTGGTGGAAAACTTCAGTGTGTTTTTAGGTATCTAGCACTCCTACATCATTGCAAACAACTATCATTTAATAAGTGACAGTATTTACCATGTTTATCTTAGTACTGACATGGAAAAATAGTTTTGCTGTAATATTTAGGCATGTTTTAGATTGAATACATGCCTGTTACTCAGTCATCCTTTTTAGATTTTACTTTGAAAATTAAAATGGGGCACAGAGGTATGTCAGTAGAAGGGAGTTGATTCCCTTCTCATAGTTTATTTTGGTCTTGTCCAAAATAATGACTCACAGGACAGAGGATTAATGGGATATGCAGTCTTTTTATAGATGAGCGTACAATTTAAGACAAGACTATAAGGTGAGAAAGGAGAAGCTCAGAGAGAGCTTGCTTTAAACAAACACTAACGGCAATACATCTGTGTCACCCTCTGATTAATCCTCTTACCTCTGAGCACTGTGCAGACGGGAGGGATAAAAGATGAACCTAGCCCTCAGTTGAGGAGGAATTTGCTTGTCTAAAGTTAAGAGCAGTAAAAGGGACTATGGCAAATTTGACTTGTTGCTACTCTGTCTGCTTCAAGGTCTGAGGGATCATACACTGCACAAAGGTCCTATGGAAGAGTCTTTTTTTTTTTTAAAGATCAGTTTTTGCCCTAGGGCCCCGTAAGTGGGTCAAGTTTGGTTACCCCGGGTTAATGTTACAGCATAGTGGACACATCCTCTTTTTCTGGCTGCATTATGAGTGAACCTCTTGAGTGGGTTACTTGCATGATGACTGTACTTGTGCCATGTGATTTTTAAGTCCTTAAGGAATTTGAGCTTTAAAATTCAAACTGAGCAATTGATACGAGTTTTCTGTTCCTTTTGCCACACAAAGTATTTTCTCTGAATGCAAATTGGAATGAGTCAGGGAGGTGTTAGTCGCTAACCCTGAGCGCAGCAGAGAACGAGCAGACCTCGGGACATTGCGTGTCCCGACATGTGACTGTCAATGAGCAAGATCCATCTTGTGCGGGCACTCGCTATTGCACCTTGGCTATGTGAATCGTGGCTGAAACCTGGCTTTCTGTTAGACATCTTGACATATGACCTGCTAGTTACTCAAAAAAAACAAACAAAAAACTATAGTGTGTGATTTTTAATCAGATGCAGTGATAGAGAGAGGTGCATGCTATTTGTATCAAGTAATGTGCCAGTGGAAATGTTACTGGTGGATCTCCTGTGAATTAGTATTTCCTCGTAATTAATTGTCTGAAAAGTGGTGTGTATGAATTAGGGAAATTTCTTCATGACTATCACATCACCTGGAGGAGAACTTTAGAAGGTGGAAAGTCTGTTAAGCTGCAAACTCATGTTTGTGCCTCTTGCAAATTCTCCCTTYTCCTGTCTCTTGTTTTCAGAGAGACATGAAGAATGGGGGTAGTGATTTAAAGCAGAAAAGCCATTTGGATTTGCTTGCGGTATTAGCAGCCACTTTTTTTTTTTTTGAGGCACTAAAGAAATTGTCTGTGAATATTTATATTAAGTATCACTCTGTCTCTGCATTTTTTAGCGTTCACTGCTATGGTGTTATAAACCCATTATGAATACAAAGATGCTTATGAAGTGTTAAGGCTGACTTTTTAATTTCGTGTCAAGACAGACTCCCTGCCACGGTGCTCGGCTGAGCCATTGCAAATAAGCTTCGCAGTGCCGAACTCCTGCGCAAAGGACTCTTTTGTGACATGAGTGTTCTGGTGGATTTGAAGATTGTTTTTAGTTTATTTTAAAATGCAAAACCAACTGGACCTTCAGCCACTTGGAACCGTCAGAGCATTTTTGCCTGGCTGCTGTTTGGGCCTGCTTAACTGGCATGTGAAATCTTTGTTTAATTCAGTTTGAATATCTATGGACTTTCCCCATATTCCATGGGGAATATATATATATGTATATATATTTATATTTGTTAGAAAAGGATGTGCATGACCAGTCATCAAGCTTTCTTAATGCATTTTATAGTACAATTTCATGTGTCAATCTTATATGTGAACAAGATTTCTGTAATATCCTAATATTAATAGACTATGCTGTAATAGTAAAGTCAGCAGGGAGATAATATTCAGGAAACAATTTGGTCACAATTAAGTTAAGAGGAAAAAAAGTACAATTCTGACTATTAAATCTAATCTGATTCTTGTTTAAAACACATGTGGTGGAAGGAAATGGCAGTCTTCAGGAAGCATAAAATGCAGTTAACCAGCAATAGCATTTAGTCACTTGCTAATACTGCATGCGATTTCTAATTATTCCTGTAGTTTGTCATTCTTTAACACAATCAAATCTAATTGTCCAGAAAATTTTTCTTGGATCATCATAGTCTATGGCTGTTTTTACTGTTGTTGTTCCAGCTTCCTTTTCATCACCCTAACCTTTCATGCTTCATTAAGTCTTAAATTAGACTTTGATAATAAGCCTACTTTATTAGAATTATCAAAAGAAAAAATGTATGCCGCAAAGTTAAAGGGGAGACTCCAGCATTGTATTTTTTTTGTGCTTTGCAATTCCTCAAGAGTTATCAAAAGCAGGAATCCTTTATTTGCAATTAAATACTCCTCGATTTAAAATCATGACTAATAAATGTCAAGTGYAAGAAGGGCCCTAATGTTCAGTGAATGTCCTTGGATAGTTTTTAGGGTGAAAATGTGTAGATATGAAGGTTGTTAGTTTTTGAAATGTTGTAGGGTTGCTTTCAATACAAAATCCTAAAGTTAACCMCTTCAGATTAAGCTCAAAAATCATTGAAACATTTGGGGAGCTCTTCTGTCCCTACAGGAAGCTCTTGACATTTATGGTAATTAAAAATGAAGTTATCTATTAAATACTTATGTTCAAATAAACACCAAACTGATACCGTGCAACAGTAGAAGTTGTATATATTAGAGCTGGTCAAAACTGTTCAGTGAAAGTTTTCTGGGTTTGGTGGTGGTGGTGAGCCTTTTATGTTTTAATTAGACTCAAGACCTCTGAGGAAACATTGACATAAAATCTTTGGGAGGGACCTGGGATGAGGACTATCCTTAAAATGTTCTGGTGAATGGGAGATCCAGCTTGGTTGTTGTAGAGCAAAGGATTTGATGGCTCTTTACTTGGGCTCTCACACACTCATATGTCTTACAGTCTGTTTTGGGATAGGTGCCTTGTGCCCTTGAGGCTTTTTTTCTTGAACGTTTGTCATAGACCTTGTTTTCATTCTTGGTTGGAACAAATGTATTTTGAAACCCTCTGTTTCTTTGTGGAATAGAGCATCACTTCTCTAGTTCATCTTAAGCTCGGCTTACTTACCTGAATCTTAACTAATGGACATAACTCAAATATTAAAATTTAGGACAGTATCCAAGGAGAAGGGTGTTTAGGGACAAATTTTAAAATGTTGCTTTCCTATCAGGCAGGATTAGCGAAATATAATTTTGTACTTGCACAAAATTTAAGGGCTGCAGGAATTGGGTCTAACCTGTAGAGATAAGTATTATCATTACTACTTAGTCAACTCTAAGTCTGTTTGTCTAACTGAAAGATAAGAGTGGACCCCTAACATGTTTTCTGTCCTGTTTGTTCTTGTCTACCTGTAACATTTGGGTACTTTCCTGCCATACAGTGAGAGCATATCTAGTTTTTTGTAGGTTTTCTTGCTTGCCTTTTTCTTCTCTTTAAGAAAAATTATTTGTGGATTTTGATTTTTATGTAAGCTTTTTTAACAGTTAAAGATGCATCAAAAATGTAGCTGCTTGAACTAATTTGGAGTATTTGATGTAACTACTGTTTTATGTAGTAATAGCACTGTAACTGAAACACAGCAATAGTAATTGCATTGTAATTGAAAAGACATTTTCCTTTCAGTGATGAAACTCCCCTTATAAGATTCTGAATTTTCTTCCCAATATGTAGAATTTTTATTTTGGATGGTCCATTTGGCAGCAGCAGGAATGACTACAATAAATTACGGAACTAATTAACAGAAGTGGCTCTGGCACTTTATTTCATCATGACTTCTATAAGATGCACTTTTTAGATACCATTCTTAATTCAACTAATAAAGATACCTCAATGGATGTTATGGAAACGTATATTTTCAATACATTTCATAAGAGATTTTGCAGTGTATCATTTTCCAGTTTGGTAAATATGAACTGCACCCTCCCTCCCCCAGTTATAAATGCAAGCCTTTTCAGTGTACTTTTCCTTACATTAACTTTTTTTATACTTGGACTTTTCCACAAGTGCCCTAGAGAAGAGCATGCATTCCACTGTTGCTCTGAGGTAAACAGGATTTCAGTGTAGCACGTTCCAAATTTAACAAAACTGTTCGTTTTGCAGTTCTGGAGAGCAGAGGCACCCTTGGGTTTTTACTGAGCAGCCGTGGGAGAAGTTAGTCTATACATCCAGGGAGGACTGATGCTAATTGGACTTCTCACTTTGATAAAGTCCTTGGTTTAAATGATGATATGCGGGTCAGCCATGTCTTCCAAACAAAACAAACAAAAAAAACTTTAAAAAACCCTTTGCTGGCATTACCTAAGTGTTGAGCAGTTTATGTCTGCGAGTATGCTCTCTTGTGGTAAGCCATTTTATTGAATCCTCCGCCAGCTCTAAATTTTGGCAAATTTTATTTTAAACCATCGTTTTTCTAATAGAGGCAGTATAAATTGTAAATGCAGAGTTTTTTCATCATGGTAAATATTTAGGCAAGGTTTACAGTGTAATACACCGACAGGGCTACAGATGTGGTAYGTGTGGTACCTGTTTCAAAGGTGTCCTCAGTACAGAGTGGTACTYGGCACTTGAGCGACATGTGACTGCTCCGGTAGCATCCAGGTTACTGTGCAAGAGGATGGTGCCTGGCAGACCGTGATAGGTGATCGCAGTGGAGATACTCGTGCAACTCCTAACCATTATGTAGTAAGGAGAGGAAAGGGGGGTTTGTTCTGAAGTGGCTTTACTAAATGATTTGTGCTTGTTATTACAGGTAAGATGCTAATTAATTGAGATGGAATCTCAGAGGTTTGGTTGCTCTAGAGTTGAGCAATCATCAATGGGGAAAAGCCGGCTTTGTCTGCGCTCTGGGATGTGGGTGCTCCAAGGCGGCCTGCAAGGTCCTCTGGAGGTGCCCTTCTCGTTCCTTCTCCACGCTGACCGTAAAACTCTAAACTACGTCCAACTTGCTCCAAATACATGGGACAGGATTTGGGCCTGTATTCTTGTTCAGCGTTACAGTAGTGCTATCAGTTATACATATAAAATTTTAAGAGGCATAAAAAACAAAAACACTTTTTCAGTTGCCTCCTCTTGAAAAATTCAGTAAGACTATGTTTTAATCCTCATGGTTTGTCTAGCATCCAGGAAGTATAACTTAATAAATAGCTAAGATATTTGTAATCCTCTGAATGTTTCTCATATTGTAGCTGGGGTTTCTCCTCAGATTCTTACCTACAGAACAATTTACACGTGATTGCCTGGAGGCGAAGATACAACAAAGTGTCAATAAAAACTTTAGGTTATGTTCAAACAGATGGCTGCAGTCCTGTAAGTCCTTAGATATTTTTGTTTAGCTTGAATGGAAATAAAGTCCTAAAGAATTTCAGAAAATGTTTCTCGAAAATCAAGAAACTGGAGAATCAACTTAACAAAYACCCAGCAGGCTTTATGTGGGCAAAACTGCCATTGACTTTTGTGGAAGTTTTGGCTGCCTGGTGACTCAAAGATCGCATTTCTGTCGCTGTAGGGGTGACTTAATGTGTACTGTGCATGCACATTTAATGTCAAAAGAATCAATTATTCAGCAGGTGAGGGATATAGTAGAATGATCTTGTTTAGCRGAGAAGTTAGATAATGAGTAGGATAGTAGGAGATAGATGGGATAAGAGCATGCTGAAGTAACACCTTTTCTTTGCTGAAGCTTAATTTAGTTGGGGAGATCAATAACACGTCTCAAAAAAGATTTTTGATGCATGCATTATAGTTTTTTTGCCTATCACTTAATTGCAGTTATGTTTTCATTAATGAGTATTGAAAAGTGCAACTGTGTCTTCTAGTTTTCTTCAGGTTTTTTACCTAATGTTGAAGAAACAGCAAGTTTAAAAGGTTGGGCACGTGACATGTTGACTCAGCTTCTCATAAGAGCATAATAAGACCCTGAGCAGAAACCTGTGCTAGAAGCTTAATATAAATATTTTATGCAGAAATTGAGCAATACTTTAAGGGGCAGAAGTTGCAGTGTAGATAGCATCGGCAGTTTCACACTGTAGAAGACAGATAATAAATTACTGTTTACAGTGATAACTTTGTATGAAATGGTGTCAAATATGAATTTAGTGTTTTAAGTTGATGCTGTATTGCTGTACTTTACCACCAGCACATGTTTGTGTATAAATGTGTTACGGCATGTTATTTCATGTAGATTTTCTATGAAGACTCTGTTTTAACCTGTAGCATATGTGTTTTCAGCTAGAGGTTTTTGCCATGGGATGGGTTTCTGTGCTGGGCAGTCATTGAATCTCTCCAGTAGTGCATTTCAGCTTCTTTCAAGTTGTCCCTTTCCCACTGTCCTCCCCCATGCTTCTCTTCTCCCTCCAATACTTCAAAACGTCTTTTGAAGCACAGTAGTATTTTATTTGAAGTTTCAAATATCAGCTACTCAAGTCAGAAGTACTTTATCCATCTTTGATATTGATTCAGCTTTCTGTAGTTTAAGCATGTTTTAAATATAAGATGCTATACTTTTTTCTTTTACACTTCTTGGTTCAATGTGATCTCTTCAAGCTTTCATTCAGCTTCTTGTTGGATCAGACTTTCTCTCTTCTTTCATACCAGATTCTACTAACAAAATAAACATGGAGCAAGGCAACAGCAGCTTCCATTTTATCCCCAAAGTGATGTTCTTTTAGGACACACAATGACGCATGGATTAAATAATCATAACATATCTCCTTGTGTGTTAAATTCCTAGCTGTTCATTGACTCTTTAATATTAATGTATTTTTGTTATTGTGCAGTTCTCTARGCAGTCTGAAAAATTATATTTAATCATGTGATACAGAGTCATAGCAGTGCCCACAGAGTTGACCAGTGGCTAGCGGAACGTCCAGAAATTACAGATCTGTAAGCAGACCCTTCTTATGTTTGAAGGAGCAAGACTAGTAGATTGTCCTGCCAAGATCAGGAAAGGCTGAGATGCACAGATTATTAGTGAGTTCAGATGCTTCCATATCAGCAAGAGAAATTTATGATTTGGAATATGTTAGGCTCTGTAATTAGATTTTTGGAGAAAAATGTTGGCCTTGAGCCTGATGGCTCTCAGTTGCATCTAACCTTCTGCTCTTTTCTTTGGCT
Organism: Apteryx rowi; assembly: GCF_003343035.1. Classification (NCBI taxonomy): domain Eukaryota; kingdom Metazoa; phylum Chordata; class Aves; order Apterygiformes; family Apterygidae; genus Apteryx; species Apteryx rowi. The sequence continues at coordinate 2,881,758 of NW_020447197.1, read as the reverse complement.
TCTCCCTGTTTTCTCTGCCTCTTCTCTCCAACCTTTCTGGTCCCAGTCTGCTTCTGCTATGCTACATCCTCTGTTTCTCAAGCTTGGTTTCTGTTTCCTTTCCACTGTGTTATGTTGTGGGTCTTTTTTTTAAATTATTTATTTTTATTTACTTTTTCATGTTGCCCAGGCTCTAAGTGTAAGCATGCTATTGTAAGATTTCATGTTTATTATTGGTGGATTAATGAAATCACATTTCAGAAACCTGGAAAAGCATCTTCTCTTGGATTGGGAATTTCAGAGTTTTAACCCACAGAATAAGTCTGGCAGTTATAAGCATTTGAAATCAGATGTCATTCAGTGATAAGCTGGACAATCCAATGTGTAGGTGGTACTGCCTAGTATTACTACTACCCACATAACCTATGTGAAAACAACTGTTTTCTTTTTCCGCTCTGTCTTGATGCCAGTTCTTTTAGTGTCCACAATGCTCAGAAGTTGCATTGCTATGTCATTTTTATTATTTTCCTGGTGTGACTTTTGAGCTTAACTGTTTTTAGTAGCTGTTTTTCTCTATATAAAAGAATAAATATGCTTTAAGAGGAGGGAGGGGGAACTGTTTACAGAAACTCCTTTCTGTAATAGGTTAATATATGGATTAATACTAGGGATCATCTAACTTTGGGCAGAAAGAGAATCATATGGGAGTTGTATTGGAGTTGCAATAGAAAATAGTTTGAGAACCTATTTTAAACGAGTGATGTTTTCTTTCCTCTACGTACATTGTCTTTTTATCCTCCAGAAGAAAATGGAAACAATCAAGTATCCTCCTTCCACAACGAATAAAATGACTGCTCTATCGAACTAGCTGGAGACACCTTTTTCCTCTAAGTGGGTGATTTTCAAACAATTGGTTCAGTCATATGTAGAATGCTGCAGTTTGGGGGTGTCTTCTGATTATTTTTTTGTGTGTGTGTGTCTGCTGGCAAGGTTTTCTGTACATGGGAAAAAAAACTTCAAGGATACCAGTTTTTGCAGCCACGTTTATTAGTTTGACAACAGCTCATTCTGTGTGCGATGCTATCGTATGATTATTTAAAGTTAATTACTTGCTTACTACGAGCAACGCAAACCTGCTCAATTTCTCTAGCAAAGTAGTGTAAGGCTCAGAGTATGGTGCTGGTTACATATTTGATGTTTTGTGCTTTTCAAAAATTAACTTAATTTTTATATTTTCAGGAGAGCACTGTTGGTGTGGGAGGGGGATTCTTAAGAGCATTCCTATCTTGTGAAGAAATTGTTGAGCATCTGGAGTTCCTCATGTTATATCTTTTCACTTTCAAATGAGAACAGATTCTGTTCTCTGATCTCTAAGATAATTCCTCAGTTGATAAACATTGGTTACTCTTTGTTTTTAAAATAGCGTAGAGCCTCCAGCTGGGGACTGGGACCTTTTGCATTGGTTGCTGTATGCGTACAGCTCAGTCTCCCAACCTAATCTCTACCTAAAAGAGCTTAAAATGCAGTTTAATGCTAGTGGCTATAACTCTAAGGAGGAGCACAAGTTAACAGCGAGACAGTTGTGGTTAACACAGCAAGCAGTAGTCAGCAGCCGCTTATCTGTGGTTGAGTGCTTATTAGACATTACAGCAGAGATGCATAGAGGCTTATGGGGCAACGTTCCACATCGGCATACAACTCTGTTCACATACGTTTACTAGTTTTTGAGAAGTGATGGGTCGAAGCAGAGGCAGGCAAAGACTGAAAGGTGGTGCATTAAAATTTACAATTTCAGTGTACCCCCTTCAGGTGGGAGAGCTCTTAGGAGAAAGGTGCATCTCCAGCAGAGCCATTCATGCTAGACAGTTGTGAATGCTAGGACCTAGAAATATCATGAAAATAGAGAGCTGGGTAAAAGAGAAAGAGGACAGTTTATGATGCCATTAGAAAAAGCCATAGCATGAGCCTTAGTTCACCAAAAAAAATCCAGCAGTCCAACAGAGGGGAGGAAGTAGGAAACGTAGGTGAGGTAGAGGAGGAGAGGTGACACAAGTCCTACCTGAGTGAACATCTTTGATCAGAGCTCGTGCTGTATTATGCAGCAGGGACTTTGACCACAGGGCTGTAGGAAACAAGCTTTCATTTGTTTTCACTATGCCTTGTTTAATATGGCTGTAGAAGTTTAAGTCACATATGCGGTGAATATTAACAGCCCCTGGAGAACTCCGTATTGATCTGTTTCTTAATAAGTGCATAATAGGCAATCAGAGCTTTCCGGATCTTCTCGTAAATGTATTTTTAGCAGGAGTCATAAATCAGTGCTGTCAATGGTTGTGTCTTGATCCTGATTCTACAAACACCAGAGTAGTTCTTTTATTTCCAGGGGGATGACTCCCGAATTACCTGGTGTAACAGAAGAGAACCAGGTTTTGTGTTTGAAATAAGTCACCATTCTACAGTCTTCTAACAAGCCAAGATATGTCCTCATTTTGTTTTTAAAAAAATCTCCTTACGGAGTGTGTTTGGTATGTGTCTTGGATTATTTTTCTTCAAGCATGAACAAGAATGTTACTTTCACCTTATTAGCCAAGTAGTATGTTCTGTAATGGTTATTCTTCACTTCCGTTTGTAAGTCTCTTGTGAAATGGTTTATGATGGGATTTGTTTTGGATGCTGAACCAGGCAAGACTCTGCTATTCTGATGTCACCTCTGTCCCACCTACTGGAACACTGATTTTAAAAGCATATACTCTTAAATCAATATTTTTTTAATTGGTACCTGCTAGTGACATAGTTAAGTCTGTCAGCAGCTAACTACAAACACAGTGAAATAATGCAACAGCTTTAATTAGAAACCAAGCAAAGAAGAGATTTCAGAATTAGCTATTGCTGATTGAAACCATGTGCAATACCTGTTTCCTGGACTACAGCAATTCATAATCACTCATGTAAAATAGGTGTTTTATCCTTTGACTTTGAGAGTATTTGACAGTGTAGACTAATAGAAATTTGTGAAACTGTGATACCTGTATTGTATACAAGTACTTACTGTGCAAAAAGCAGTTCTTAGTTATATGATTTTGCATATTGATTTCTGATTATTGTGAACACTTGAAATTAATTACACTAGGGAAAAATAAGGCAACAGCATGGATAACAAACTTCTAGCAGTACTAATATGAGCTAGGGCTGTCTGCATCATCTGAGTATCCCATTTTTTTTGGCTCAGACCAGGGACAGTTAGTCCTGCTCGTCTGTGGTGTTTCTAGAAAAACCTGSGTAAATAGCCATTAGGGTAGAAAATGCATTGTAATTTGTTCAGGAAGTAGAAGAATTACCATTTTGGATGTTTTGAGCAAAACGGTTAACATTTTGTTTATATACAGCATAATAAATATGCTGACTAGTGGTAGGTCAGCAAAATTCATGTGGCTGAAGTGTTCAAAACGAATCAGCTTCTCTTTTTCCCTTTGCTCTTGGGCAGATGGTAGGCTGCTAGCACTGCTGCTCACCAGGTGGATATCCTTGTGCCAGGGTTGTCTTGAGGAATCTCTTGTTTGTGAGTTGTTTTGGTCTGGTGGTATATCGGGGTACGATTTTAAAGTTTGAATAGTCCAGAGTGTCTGTATGGAGAAGGGGAAATCTGAATTTAAGCAGATTTGAGAGACGGGTCCAAGGCATGTCTGAACCACAAAACTCTAGGCAGGATTGGTTGGGAATTGCTCTTTCTGCACTGTTGAATCTGGGCCACTGCGTGCTGGTGGTTTTAGGCAGCGAGGAGGTGATCCTCTGAATAAGGGCATTTCTCTGGAAGGGTGTTTCATGCATGGTACCAAGAGTGTTTCAGCAGAGTTTTGCAGTCTCCTGGAGCGTCCTGTGTCAAGGCTTGAGTCTGCATGTTGATTCAGGAGACTATGGGTATCTGCTGCAGTTCTCTTTTTGGCATTGCTTTTTAGCTGCTTTATAGGCCCCTTTGCTTTCTCACTGCCAGCAGCTGAAGATCCCACTCTGGGTCTCCAAACCCTCACTGGACAGGTCTGTAAACGGCACACCTAGAGGCAGATACCCAGTGTTAGGTGTTGTAAAGCTCCTAACCCACCTTAAGTGCGTGCATGTGAGTTTTGGGGGTGGTTTTTGTTTTTTGTTTGTTTTGASCTCTGGTAGATCTGGCATATTGCCTGTGACTTGATCAAAGTTATGATTGGGAGATCTGGCAAGGAGAGAAAGGTAGCTCCTATTTAGCTGTGTAAACTAAATAACAGGTTTCTGGGGGGATGATGAGTATAGTGGGAGATACAGAGTTGTTCAGTGTGTGGGAGACATATCTTGTGTACGGTCAGTCTTGCAGGTAATTCTTTCATATCCTAGTTTTAAAAGTGGAGTTTTAGGATGGGGTTCCTCATTAAATGAGAAATAGCTCTACAAAGGCAGCCATGCAGACATCTCGCAACTTGTGGTGAAAGTAGGTTTATTTAAAAAAAAAAAAAAAAAAGGGGGGGGGGCATGGAATCTCTCCTTATCCACCTCCTTATCCCTCTGTGAAAACATAGGATGTCTGTGTTTCCTAAAAGATTAAGCTAGATAGCACAGTTTAGGACTGAGCAGAAATACCTGGCATAATTCAGAATCAGCCAGCTTGAATGCAGTCTGGTTTCATTAGTGTGCGACTCTGAGTTACGGCAGCATATGTAACATGCCTGAACGAGCTCATTGATTATGACTCTGYAGATCTCTACACCACAAAGCATTTTGCTGTATAAAATATATCCAGAAACTGGCTCTGTGCTGTTTAGATGCCAGCACTGATGCTGAATCATCTGTTCCTGGGCACAGGAGGAGTTCTGGACTCGCCAAGTGCCTGAGGTCGTCTGTGCCCACAGAGCCCCCATGGCTGGGGCTGTGGACCTCAAGCTCTACGTGCCTTCGTGGTGGTCAGAGCTCAAGGATCAAGAATGAAAATTTTGTAGTGATGAACACACATGAAATGGGATCAGCCTTTGCAAAGGAGCCAAGAATTGCTTTCCCTTTAAAAATCTGGCTCCCTGTTTGCTGGGGCAAGATGGAGAGATATGAATGCAGTTTTTGGACTCTTCTAACTTAAAAACAACCTTGAGACCAAGTATGGTAAGCTTCAGTTGGAAGTGATTTTTTTTATTTATTTTTATTGAAAGTTTATGAACTCTGCTGATATAAGGAATTTAATAAAAATGCTGACAGACCATTATCTATAGTTGTGCTATAATAAACCATCTTTTGGTGAGGTTTATAACTTACAGGTTGCAAAATGCAACAAATTATTAGATAAAAATAGCTGTAAAGTCTGAAAATTGACTTTTTGCTATTTTTATGATTTTTATTTGTTTATGCATAGAGACACATACCTTCTTTTCACAACCAAAATGAATCTTGATATATCCAGGTTAAAATGTAATCTGACTTTTTTTGCTAAAGGAGAGAATACCAACTAATTTGAAGACGAGTCTGTCGTCTTTGTTTTATCACTGAGATCTGCCTTTACTCTCATTTGCTTTATTTCTTACATTTGAAGATACTGAGTGTATGAACCTTCCTTTTTGTCAAAGGATTGTAGCTTGAAGATAAAACAAGGTGTGCATGCCCACTAAACATGGTAAGCTGATACAATGCTCTTGATGTAATTTTGGGCAGCATAAAGGACCTATTACAAAGCCTGTTGAAATTAACGGAAATCCTGCAAACTTCAGTACATTTGGGATCAGGTTTGAAGTGAATCGTATCACTGAGTGCATCATTACTGGTTACTTTCTGTTCTTCCTTCAGAGTCTTATCCTTATGTTGGTCATCTTGTTAGCTTTACGCACCCTACCCCTACTGCTGCACTTGCGGCTTTGAAATACAGAAATGGGCCTATTCTCAGCTTGTGGTGTGCTCCAAACCAGCAAATGTTTCTTTTATCTCAGTATCAAAGACTTGGCCATGGCCTTAACATTGACAAGAGGTACTTGAAGATGGTGGCTGACCTTCTGAAAATGGTGAGAAGAGACCCTAGGGAATTCCATTAGGAGTAGAAAAGGTAGATAACAGCCTCTCTCACCCCCCAAAGGCACAGTCTTCTACCTTTTGATATTAGGGGCTTTAAAAAAAAAAAAAAATCTTTGGTCTTTTGCTGTCTATTCACAGCAGCTGTCTTTGTCCTTTGATTTAAATAGTAGATATTTTTAGTTAAATTTTTCTCTAAATATTAAAAGGCAAATTGCTGGAGTTTTTATCTCAAAGACAAAACGTAACAGCAACACAGGTTCACTTTTCCTCTSTATTTACTGACTTATACTGGCTCTTCCTTTTTTTACAGCCCTTTGAGGACCAAAGATGCAGAGTGAAGCAGTCAGTGCTGCACATGTTGGCAGCAGAATTGAAATTACTTGTTGATTCCTGACAGCAACCTGGCAGTAGCTAGAGCAGTGTATTTATCAAATGGCACGTGCTGCTGGGATTTGAATTGCACTGCTTGATTTCATATATTGATTTTTCTCATACATATAATAAATATACTGCTCTACCAGTAATGTAACAAGTACTATGACTAGATATTTTCTGGAAGATTTAGATTAAAAAACTTAGCAGGTTTTTAGGGTTGGGTTGTTGTAAAGGGCTTGCAGTGTTAATCCTTCACAGAGACTTTTCATTGTAGCTCCTTCAACTTTTGATTCCTTCTGAATTGGCCAAATCTCACTGACCATGAGATGGAAGGATCCTTGGAGACACTTACTTCTTTTCCAGACTTGACCTGTTGCATCTTTAGAACCTAAGTTTGAAATGATAAAATAGGAAAACTGATATAATCAACTGTTGGTATGAACTCTGGTTGCTTTCAGTGGCAAGATGAGGGGTTTGGGGTGTGTGTGTATATATATATATTTTATTTATTTATTGCCTGATGAAAAGCATGAGGTTTTTTGAGACCTCATGAAAACGGAAAAGATGCAGTATTTTCTGTCATGCAGTGGTCTGAGAACTTGATAGCGATCGTAACATTCTCTTGTTGCATTTGCTCAGGGTTTCTGATTTAGGAGCTTACAGATATAGCAATTTTGAATCCAAGGTTGAAGTCTCATAAAAAGTATTGAACCTACCCCTAACTTCTAGGCTTCTAGTAAATAAAGCACTAACAATTAAGATGAAAAGTTGGTATCTATCTGCTACCTGTGCAGACTTGGCATAAAGGAAGGAAAATCATTTACTATTTGATCTGGTTGCAAGTCAGGTTTTGCCACACATCTTTAACAGAATCCAAACAATGAAAACACTGAGTGCTTGAATAGCATCATGAAGATAACATATGTTAATAACTCATTTTTATCACAATGTTAGGTTTTTTTTTCCTTAGCTTTGGGGGTAGTAACTTCAGATTATTGGCCTGTACTGGTTCATGAAGTTGATACTATTTTTCTTCTGGGCGAAGAATCCTTGTATAGTCACTTTGCTTTCAGGTTCTGTGTGCGAACTTTGGATTGAGAGCACCAACTCTTTACAGACATTAAACAATATTGTGGAAAAACTATGATTTTCTTTAAACTCTTCCTTCCATTGACCAGGGATACCAGTGAAGATTATTGTGCCTATGAAGAACTGTGTAGAACTCTGAAAGATATATGTCGATGGAGAAAGTTTTTTGGAAGACGGCTTTTCTTCAGTGAGAATGGGAGAAATCCATGGTAGTTATCAAAATTTATTGCAATCATGCTTGTTTTATGTGTTTCAGAATCGGAGAAGTAAATGAAAGGAGTCAGGATGTTTCAAAACTGTTGAAAATCATGCTAGCAATAATGCTAGACTGTTGTTCTAACCTTCTTTTATTTTGATGTTAGGTAATAACAGTGTGTGGGTAATTTAGATAAGCAGCAAAGCCATCCCATTTTCTTTGAAATTAAAAAAATATATATTTTTTGAGGCTTTTATACTTGGACAAAGACAATTTAATTGCAGTGAACCCTCCTGCCAAACAGCAAAAGTCAATCAAAGAAAAAATTTTGCTCCTGGAATACAGTAGATCGCAGCTCTGTTTTTCTTACCTGCAACCAAATGTGCACTTTTAATGAAGATATTTTGAACACTAATGATGATAACAGGGAATGAAGCAGAAGCATATATCTGATTATGTTGATTTGTGAACTGGCAGCTTTCACAAAGAGTTTGGGATAGCTGCACAGCTGGCTTAGGTTTGTATTTTAAGCCTTTGAAGGTGTTTTCTTGGCAGGGATGAAACTGCCAGAAATTGTATCTGTTGTTTTGCTCCCGCTAGGATTTTCATGTCTCACAACACCTGCCTAACCAAAGGAACATGCCTGTTCAGTGCAGCTGGTCGGGCAAAGAGCACATCTGAGGAGAGCGTAAAAAAGACATCTCCAGTGATGATGTGTATGAAAAATTGCTGTCACCAGGCGGAGCGTTTCAGATACTCGGAATAAAGATTTCCTGGGAAGGTGATGGGGGCTGGAGTGGGTACGTTGCATCTGCCCACGTAGCCCTGGCGTTAGGGGCTGCCTCTGAGCTGTGCCCTGGTCTCTCTCCTGCAATGCACCCCGTGTGCGTCGGAGCGCTTAGTGCCGGTGCAGCCCCGCTCGCTGACATGGGAGATGGTGTGTGCCAACACAGAAGGCTAAAATAAGAAAAGCTAGTTTGTTTGCTCTGGTACTCTCCAGTGCTCGCTGCTGCGTTACCATGACTGACGAGTTTGTGCTGGGATGTGGGCTGCTCCCTTCCCTTCAAGGACGGAAAAAGCAGATAGCTGTGCTGAAGAGGTGTGTGAACTGCCATGTGTTTTGGTGAAGTGTTGGTAGCGGGGGCTCATCAGAGGAGAGAGCTTTTAGTCTTTGCCTGGGCTACAGAAGACACCGTTGGTTTCTATCTGGAAGGCACGSGGGCTGCGTGCCGGGCTCCCACGAGCCGCCTCTGCAGGAGGCAGAGCTGTGCCTCTGTGCTTGGCGGGCTTGGAGCCTAGCAGTGTGCTAGCCCCTTCTGGAGGTAAGGGGCTGTGTCTGGGGCTTACCTCTCTAAAGACTCGGGAGTCAAAACCGGTACCTGTGTCGCTTGCCCCCAGTCCCTCAGCTCTCTGGTATCCTTACTTACCGCTTTGTCCGCCGATGTGATGTGCTTCCGACCCTCTGCGGCTGCTCTGCAGCAGATGGCCTCTCCGTGCTGCAGCAGCATCTGCATCTCCGAGCTGATCCGTAGCTGTCTCTCCCTAACGTGGGAACACCTTGTCCTCTTCCCTGCAGCGGCAGGACTGAAGGACCGCAGTGATGCCTCTTCCTTTGCATCTGTCTTTCAAGGGTAACTCTGGGTTGCTGCTGTTGTGTCCCTGCGTAATGTTGTCGGACGCCTTAAGTGTCTGCGCTATACCTACAGAGCAGGAGCGATAGGTGGAAATATCTTCCCTATGTTGCCCTGGAGAAGGAGCAGACCCGGCGCTACCTCAAGTGCTGTTAATTCTTGACTGGGGTCCACCATGCCTGCCGGAGGAGGAGGTCACTGCTTTGTTCGGGGTATTTTGTTTGTTGTGAATGCGAGTCCACATATCATGTGAAAATTCTGAGAGGAAATCTTTTTTTTTTTCCCCTTCCAACTTCCTGCAGAATATTTTACTGAGAAGGATGTTTTAGCTTTTGCTGTTGGTTACTTGTGATCTGTATCATGATGTGTTTCTTTTTGTATTATGCTCTCTGATTTTGTAATCTAGCTTGATATTTGCTGCTTGAAGCGGCAGCCAAAGAAGCTGTCATCAGAAGATATATGAGCTGTCATGTAGAAGATATCTGAGAAAATCATCAAAATAATTAAGATCTGAGTGAAAATGTCTCTGCTGCCCTGCTGAATTTGACTCTTATTACTGTTTTTGCCATCTCTTTGCCTTGGCTCAATGCACTTCAATACGCTCATGGAGAAAAACATTTCGCTGGCTGCCTGTTGCGTAATCTCCGCGTGCGTAGGCCTATGCCCAGTGTCCTGTGATGCAGAAATAAGGCAGTTGATTACTTTTCTGTTGCCTTTCTGAAACTTGCAGTCTTTAGGCTCTACTAAGATTTAGGGCCTACCAGGGTAGGTTGCATGTGTGTCTAAACAACTTAAATTGAAATTAAGCGTGCAGCCTCTATCAAGGACAATTTACTGTCCTGTTAAGAAGGAAGAATACAAAGTAAACTGTTACCCCTCAATTTTCCTGCAATTTTCTTTTGCATAAGCTTAAATTCTGAGTAGAGGTTGTCAATTAGTGGGCAGATTTTTTTAATTGGCTCTAATAAAAAGCTAATTGGCATTTTGCTTAGAGTGATTTAAGAAAGTGTTGCTATAGAACCTTTGCATGCCTATACTGCTCCTCTATGTAACAGTGAACAGAATAGTCTGCTGACCTTTCTGGTCCAGCTGCATGGTCAGGGAGAAAAGTGATAAATTCAGGCTTGCTGAAATTATTTTTAAGGAGTTTGTGACTTTGACAGTTTCATTGCATGAAAGCATCTACTATGTCTTGTTGACTGTTTCTCTTGTGTCAAAGCATATATCTGGGTCTCAGAAGACTTGACTCTTTGTAAATTCTCAGTGCTCCAATTTTAAATGTGTAAGTTAATCTGTAAAGTATAAAATGTACTAGGAAAATACCATTCTCATAACCTGAGAAAGTGTAATGATGGATTGTAAGTGACATGATGTAATCTGTTAACTATTTGTATTCCTCCTTCCTCTCCCCCTGCTTCTCTACCCACTAAGCCTCATGTGAAACATGGGAATTAAGTTTTTGAGTTCATTATACTTTTTTTTTTTTGTGGGTCCCCCACCAAAAATACCTTTCTTCTCAAATATAAGCTTTGTCTGCTAAGAGCCTAGTTTCTTCTGGATTTGTGAACAGGAATTTTTCCTTGGGCCAATATTTGCCTACTTCAATTACTTCAGAGTCATGATCTGTGCTTTTGCCAGCTGCTGGAAAGTTAGATACAGGTGGCATGAAAAAAATGTACTGAAGTGAAGTATGAATGTAGACCTTGCTGCAGCGAAAAATGATCTTTAATGGAACAAGTACCTCTAAATTGTCACAGGGGGGGAAAATTAAAATATGACTTTTCTTCAGTGTCCTGATTTTGAATCTCTCATTCATTTACTATGTAAATGGACAAAAAAAATTGGTCCTTTTTTAACTACATATCTAGAAGGTGCAGGATGTGAGATCCTGCAGTTGTTAATCATAGTGACAGAAAATATTCTGTGGGTTTTTTCTTTTTTTTTTAAATTATGGATGTCTAAATGCAACAGTATAGACAATTTCAGTCTGCCCTTTTGTGGAAAGAGTTCACTGTGTCCTTTTTCTCTCTAATTTTCAGTGTGAAAAAAAAAATTAAAATCGTTCTTCATTTGCAAAATTTACCACTGCAGTTTTTCTTGAAACTAGTTAAAATAAAACTTGGGGGTTTGAGTAATTGAAAATTTGTTTGATCTTTTCTTCTCTACCCTTGTAGGTGCTTAGAAGCAAGAGATTCTTCCAAGTGGGTGATTTTAGGATAATCTCTTAGAATTCTCTAGAATTATAGGCTTTCTGCTGGCTTCTTCCTATACCTTGGAATCATTATTGAATTGTATCATAACCTAGTGGCTATTCTTCCCTTGATACACATATGTAATCCCTATTAGTGTTAATGCCTTCTTGAAATGCTTCCCTCGTATATTGAGTATCTGCTGCTGATGTCAAAACCCTGAAGTCTTATGAGTTGCGTGGAATGTGGCTATCTCTAGGGCTTAATAGAAAGATGGATTTAATCTCATAATTAGTCTTTAGAACAGTAAAACTAAAACAGATAAAATATTTTAACCTGAAGCTTTTACCTGAGATCTGGTGAGCAAATAAGCCTATTGGCTGTTCAGGGAAAGGGATGTGATTTTCCTCCCCCCCACCAAGTTGTCATGCCTATTAAGAACTTGGCTATAATATGTGCTGACACAGGCAGTGTAATTTCAAGGCGTTATTTTGAAGAAGAACACTACAATATTGTATTTATGACTGTCAAGGAAAGTGCYTGTCCTTGGTCATTCACGTCTCTGTATCTGTATTTCATATGTATCTTGTAGGCCAGACCAAAAATCTGAAAAGCTATTGGGGGAAAAGCGGTCTAGTGGTTTGGGTGACTTGATTGCAGAAAGCTCTGAGCAACCTGATCTAATGTTAGCCCTGCTTTGAATGGGAGGTTGGAGCAGGTGGCTGCTTGGTTGGGCCCCTTCCAACCCAAATTATCCTACAAGTCTCTGACAGGATTCAGATTTACAGTCTTAAAGGAACTACCTTCCTGTTGTCCTCTTTCATTTTTTATGAATTGTGACTCTGCAGGGTTATCTTGAAGGCAAACAGCAGCAACTCATGTATGAGTATTTATGGTGATATCAGTTGTTTTGTTGTGTCTGTGTTGTTTCTTTTAAGTTATTTTTCAAATGATTTATCTTCAGATGACAGTTTTCATTATGTCCTATTTTTAATGGGGAGAATAAAAGCTGGAAAACAAAATTATTTAAAGGATAATTTTGGTCAGATGTTTGAATGCAATCTATGAAAATACAGAAAAGCCTTTTCATTCTTCRTGCTCCCTATTTCCCACCTGTCTTTCCTCATAAAGAGGTTTGTTTTAAACACCTGTGCTACAACCATTATGTTGTATCAGTACAATTTACGTGAAAGACTAGAGCTTGGTAGAGATAAACTGCAGTTATGCTAAGAAATGCTACCAAAAATTATGATGCAACTTGGCTACTATTGATTCTTTTTTATAAYTTATGCAGTAGCAACAGCGGGTTATTAGTGGTGCTTTCTGTAGAATCTTTGGTAATCAATTGTGATTAGTTCTGAATTACTGTGGCATATGTAGAGACTCCAGTGTGTACTGAGCTCCCTTGTTTTGCTTCGGGGAGGAAGACATTGGCACTTTTTGCTTTCCATTAAGAGAGGAGGGGGACTTATATGGGTAATAATGAGATTGCTAGTGGGAAAYAGATGGCAACTGAAAATGATTAGAATATCAAGATTTTTCGTAATAAGAATATTTCTGCTGTACCGATAGGAAAACAAGGCACGTGAAGGTCAGTTGGCTGGTGTTTTGTATATAGATCAGAAAAGGAGCCCTGGGTTCCCTGTACGTAAACCTGCCGCTTTACAAACCAGACTCCGCTGGATTGGAAGGCCTGGCTTTGACATTTTAGGCAGCATGTGATCACTTTGTTCATTTAAAAGAGAAAAATATTTTGTAAGCGTCAGCATGTTTATAAATATTTTGGCTTCTTCATGGTCAGGAAAATGCATCTTCTGTTTATATTCCCGAGTTGCATCGTGGTAAACAGTTGGGTTTCTATTTTTAATGGGTCATATTATGAAATCTGATGTGTTCTTCTTCTGCAGAGAATTAATCTAGAATCCTAGAGGCAAGACTGAAAATATGCCTTCATGAAAAAAGTCTCTACAAAACTGATCCTTCCTGTCTTGGCTTTAAGGTAAGTGAAAAACTTGTATCCAATACCTGTTCTAATGTTTTGTCTCACAATTGTTATATTCAAAAGATATCTGAAGATGATGTGTGCTCAGAAAAAAACTTATTTTAAGGAGGTAAGTTGGAAAACTTAGTATTTAGTCAAAATAAAGTCCAGGCACGAGCCAAAGAATTAGGTCAGGCTTCTGTAATTAAACAAAATGACAGTCAGTGGCATGAATGCTTATGTGTCTAACATAGAGCTTTGGCAAGTGTTTGTTTTTTGTCTAAAATTGAATATGCATATGAAGGAGAGATCACTATAATTGAATGGAAAATGTGAAATTAGAAAGGCAGCAAAGTATAAATAATTGAAAATCAGGTTGCAACTGTAGCTTCTGTCCTTTGTGAGCTTAGTTGCAAACAAAATGACTAGAAGGGGAATTCACATTTTTGTTCTTTTTAATTTTGCTTTCATGGTACCATACCCTGGTATGAAGAGCGAGGTGGAGAAAATAACCTGCAATAATTAAATATCTGGAGGAAATTAAGAGCCAAAGCAGAGTGTAAATTTCAACTGTCTACAGCTTTCATTATATATGAATATGCTTTGATTTCTCAGGTATATGGAAAATGTATCCTCTAACAGTGCTTATTTTTTAGTCTTTTATGCAGTCTTTTTCTGCTCCAGCGTTGCTTAACTTCCTGTGTTCTGTAGTAAGATATGGCAAGCTTGTTTTGTTTGTGYGATCATTGCAGAAAATAATTATTAAAATAACCTTCTAAACACTTAATTACTTGCAAGTGTCACTAAGTATTTTTAATCTCCACTAAATACTCCTTTGTCATAGCCATACTTCATATGACTGTCTGTTATGTCTTGCTCATTCTCTTAAGTCATTCCAAATGGGTAATTCTTAGTTTGAGAAATTTTCTCCCAATTTAACCAGTCCTACTAGATATAATTGAAACCATAACCTATTTCATATCCCTAGTATTAGGGGTCATGATATTGGGATGTACTATAAAATTATCTTCCAGATCACGCAGTAAACTTGAAAAATTCACTTGCAAAATATGTTCAGTTGTGCATTTTTGTTTAAAGGCACAGCTCTTGCAGTTAAGAGTCAGATACTTTTAGAACCACACCAGGTTCAATAGTTTTGCTTGTGAAAAGAGATCAAAGTAAAGCTGTCAGTAATACTTTGAGAAGGAGTAATGACCCTTCACTGAGCGTACAAAGCTGGCTATAGGGTAGGAAAGCAACATGTACAGTATATGTGTTACAATTGATTTTGTTCTGCCTGCTGCTGCTGTGTAATGGGCTCAGCTGTATCTCCTTAAGGACAGGACTTGTGATTCGTCTCTAAGGGCTATATAGAAATTGTGAGTATTCCTTAAGGGCTATGGAGTTGTTTAAATAATTTGCTATTTGTGGTTTTCTGATTTGAATAGCAGTTAAATGCAGATGCTCGTGTAGTCAGTGTAAAACTCCAGTTAGGTTCGTATTAAAACTTAGCATTTGGGTTACTTGGGAAATACCAGAGTAATCAAAGTCTCTCAGATGGCCAGCATGTCTTCCTCTTAGCTAATACTGTGCTCCTCTAAATTACCATCATGGTACCAATATGGTGTTAATCAGTTAACCTTTAGTAAGTTATGGGTAAAGACAGTTCCTGTAGGCAGGTTCAGTGATTGACCTGACACAGATGGAGAGCTGGGCTTGTAGAGATGTTGCTCTTCCTGAAGATGAGATCTCATGTAGTCAGTCAGAACAGTTTTAGATTCTTACACTTTCTACCTTCAGCCTATTTGATGCCTTGGGCACTGGACAGAGTTGTATCATGATGATATTGTGGTTTAAACAGTTTAGTGTCCCCGTTAGACTCTGCCATCAGAAATGTTTAAGTGGCCCAGAGTCTGCTTTTTTTTTTTTTAATTATATCAAAGTAATTGCAATGTAAACTGGACGACATAGAATCCCTGTCCTTGTGCTGTGTATTTTGGGTGGAAATTATAGAAGTTTCATCTAGAAACAACAAGAGAATATTCAGTCTTAGTCCATGAAGTTCCTGACCTGCATGAACACAACCAGCAGAAATTTTTGAGAGACATGAAAGCTCCCATGATCCTTGGAAAGTTGCCCAAAGAGTGATTACACTCTTAGAAAACATTTGCCCTGTTTATAGCTTGAATTTGTCCAAGTTTGGCTTGAAACGCTGAAAATGATACTCTTCCCTGCCCACCTGCAGAGCCTTAGGCTGTCACGTTTCTGATCCTGGCTTAGTCATGTAGACTGCTCATTAGTCACACCTTAACTTCCACTTAGATCAAGCAGATAGATAAGCTCCTTTAGCTTTTCCTTTATAAGAATATTTTTCAGTCATTCTCGTGGTTCTTCTCCTAATCATCTCTAATCAGGCTCCTTCTCCAGGGACGGTTAGCAGACCTGGAAAAAAAAAGTCTCAAAAATAACAAATATGGAGACAATGCAACTTCTCTGCATAACTTAGCTGCCAGTTCCCTGTACTGTGGAAGTTAGCTTTTCGCTTGAGGATGGGCAGGCAGGGGAACTGCTCCTTTGAAAGTAGTGCATGTTTGTGTTGATATTMAGAAGCCATGGAGCAGTGCTCCTACTGCTTGAAATGTTGCTTTGTTTCCATGGAATACCTTAAAGATGACATGTTTGTACTTCTGAGATGAGTTTCTTTTCTGTTCAGCTAGGCAAGGTTTAGAATAGTATTTCCTTATGTTGACTGTCATTCTTCTGGAGTGAAAAAACTATCATCTCTATTTTTTTTTAACAATTTCAAAGGGCACTTTACTACTGTCAGCATGAGATCTTCACTGTCTAATAATAGGTGTTTTAGAAGATTTCTATTAATGCCGACTTTTAATAGCTCTTTTAGCCATACCTTTTAATTATGGTCTTTCACTACAGAGCAATTACGAATTGTGTGAGTTGACTAAAATACATTAGCTATTAAAATTCAGAATGTTACTTTTGATCAGAAAGGAAGTCATCTTGTTTAACACTTTTTTTTTTTTCTTCTCCATACCTCTAAAAGGTGAGAGCGTGAGGGAGAAAAAGGAAGCATGATGGTGGTTAATGGCTAATGAATAAGCCTAAGAATACAGTTGTAGTTGCCTGGCAACATAGGGAAGGATGTGCTGAGGACCCTTGTGAATATATAGGAGTGACAGTTGGCTCGGCTGTCGAGCTTACGAAGACCGACTTCTGCATTTTTGCATACTTGATTCTTAATACCTAATTGTATCTGGGTTAGGTTCATATATTGCTTATTTTGCCTTTACATATTTTTGTTTGTTTTTAAAAAGAAACACAGCGAGAATGGAAGCAAATCAAAGCATTGATTTAAAGGAGGAAACTGTGTTGTGAATTCYGTCCCATACGGTTATTTTGCTTTCAAGATGAAAGCCACATTTAGCAAGAGATTTGCCTAAAATTGCAAGCTTGTAGAGAGATCTAATTCCAGGTAGAGGTATGTTTTCTACGTCCAAGGGCACTCTGGAAATGACCCTCAGTACACTAATGCTCAAAGGAGATGAGCTGGGGACTGTATGGTAATTTAGAGCTTAAGATTGAATTCTTTGGGGGCTGAAAACACAGTTATGAAATGGCATATCTTCTTTATTTTCCCACTTAGTGTTATAATATCAGGCTGTGAACCAGGCGTGTGCCCTGAGGAGTGTGACAGCCTTGACCTTGCAGAAGTCGTTTTTACAGCAATTCAAATGAATTTCCGGCACGGGTGTCAGCACGAGCTGTGGGGCTGTCTCTCTGCTGCAGTACAACGAGGCGTGTTCTGGGGTTCGTTAGGGGCTGTGTTATGACCGGTGATTGCTGGTGTTCTCTTGAAGGCCTTTATGGAAAAAGGAGGTGACACCATGATGGTTATCATTGGGTGGCAGTAGGTGAGTAGCATTAGAGGTGACTACCCCTATGAGTAGGGTTAAGTGAACATTGAACTTGGAAGCCTTGATTCTTTTCTAGGGGGATATTTACTGAGGAAAAAGTTGCAACCGGCTTGTGGAGACGGGTTGTTCCATCCTATATTGTGTGCAAGTTTGGTGTTCCGGAGGAGGAGGGTTTTCTTAGCCCTTTTAGCTCTCGAGAATAACTTTGCTTCCTAATGATTAGGTCAAAGCTGTAGGAAAGAGAAGGTTAGGTTCTTGTTCTGAACGCTTGAGCTGCTTTATGTGAGATATACTTAACCGTTTTGTGCCTCTGTCCTTTCCTAAAGGAGGATAGTGTATATACATCTACCATGGCATTATTTTGGGAATTCTTAAAGGGAAAAATCTCTCTCACATCAGTAGGAACAACAGTCATTTGCAAACTGCTTGCTTCTTTTTTTTTGTTTGTTTGTTATTGGCTTGTTGAGTTTTTTTTGCTGTTGTTATAGCTGTTGTTAAGGCAGAAACTTCTTAGTGCATTTAGCAGGTCCTGAAACCTGACCAGCTGTCAAAATAGATAGTGTTTGAATGGAAATGTTTCAGTGGAAGTTGCTAAGAAATCCGTTATGTTTACAGGATACTTTGTAATTATCAGACTTTGAATAATCTAGACAAAAATTAATTTTTTCATCCACTTGTTTTTTATACACAAGCTATTCTCTCCCTCCCTCCACACAAACACACAGATGTAAGATAGCAGCCAACTCTGTATATTTACTTCCTCGTAACTGGAGATACTCTGAAAATGAGGTGAAATGTTTCAATTTGAGTAGTAAAAACCTTGAGGCAATAGCCATTACTAAAATTGGCTGTATCCTTCATCCTTTATGCTGTAAACTGTAGTTTCTGATTTACTATATATATTTATTTTTATTTAATGCTCTGTACTTTTATGGTGGGTCTTAAGCTTGCTACAGGCTATTGCATAATATTTTGTTTCTTGCGATGGTTCGTGGGAAGTTCTGATAAACTACAGTTCTAGACTGTATTTCATGATAGCCTGTATTCTTAAGAGCAACTTTGCTCTGAGGTTGTTCCTTTCCATCATCTGCGTATTCTGCAAAAGTCTGGTGGTATAATTGTTGTTAATGTAAATGTAACTGGTGTGACTGAAGGAACTGCATAGTGCACTAGTATTACATGATGTTTGTATCCAAATATTTGAAATTTTGGCTTAATCCACTATATAAATGAAGGAAGAGACTTCAAATTTAGGATCTATGTTCAAATCCAAGATTGCCAAATTACTTTGTTCTTATCCTTCCCCCCCCCATAATAGCTTCTAAGCTATTGTGCTATAGCACAATACCTTAAAGTTTATTGCAATTCAAACAAAACAGTAAGAATCAGTAAGATATTTTTTGTTTGCTTTTAATTATGGTAGTTGTAGTTTCTCAGTCTCTACAATCCAGTCATCAGCTGCTGTTGGAAAAGTCTGTTCTCCAACTTCTGTAATGTTGTTAGAGGTGGCTTTTTGTTTACAACCAAATTACATAATGTTAAAACTTAATCATTTGTTATTTGTTTGCCTGCATGCTTTTGTAAGGGATGCAAGTGTAATGTATTAAATTTTTTTTCTGTATTCTTTTGAAATACTTGCTATGTCTTGTGAAATTTCTGTACTAGAAATAATTGAATGTTGGTTGAGAAAATTTAAACTGTGTAGGTTATGCATTAAAATGATAGTTGAAATCAACCAATTTTGACACTTCCAACAGGTTTTTCGGTGTTTGTTTTGTTTTCTTCTACTGCATCATACTGTGTTAATTTGTTTTTTCTCGCAGGATTCATACTCAGAATTCTTTTTGGCTTCTGTGCTGTTTTCTTTGCCTTACATAATACCCTGTCTGATGCTGAGGCAATTTATTGATTAAGGCATATGAAGTAAATGCATGGAGTGTAAGCAGGGGAAAGGAGCATGGGTAATGTGTTTTAGATCTCATTTCCTGTGTTGGTTCTGGGTTTAAAAAAAAAAACTATGTAAAAATATATTAAGCAATGCAATAACTATATACTAGTAAATACAAAGCCGACAGCTGTGTTTTCTAAGAGTACATCACCAGAACTGAAATTGGGAAAAATAAAACTTTACTGCAGATCTGGAGAGAAAGGAAGAACAATGCTAATCTAAAAATCTTTTGAGAGAATAAGGTTTTGCTGCTTTTACTCTCTCGGGAAACATACAGCTCATTTGTCTTTAGGAGTATTGCATAGATAATTCAGAGATGCAAACAGCAGTGTAGAACATCATTCTGTCCTAGAAGTGCTTTGGACAGGAGGTTACTTGTACTAAATAATGGAGCTAACCGCTCTGGGGGGGAAAGAATGAAGAATGTTTCCAGTGCAAAGCCAATTCCATTGCGATGCATCAGCGCCGCTGTTGAAGAAGGTGCGCCAGGCCAGAGCTTGAGCCTCGGTTTGCGTAGGCCAAGGGCCGTGTCACCTACCCCTCTGACTGCGCAGGGTAGCTGCTAAAGGCTAATGAGAGGTGCTTTATCTACAGGCCAGTGGCAAGCAGATGTCGTGTGGAAGCATCTCAATGGAGAGAAGGAGATGTTAAGTTATGGGGTACTGAACTTGGGCTCCGAGCGTAGCTCGCAGTGCAGCCCCATCGAAGAGGCCAAGCTGAGCTGACAGCTTGGCCACCCTGTTCCAGTGCTCTGTGCTCCTTTGTGAGCTGATTAACTTTGTTAAAGTAGCAGAAAACTGAAAAGTGATAGGGGAAAAGAATGGGTAGCTTTTTGCCAGTGAAGCTGTAGGATTAGTGGATTGATTTGGCTCATTGCAGCTTTAGAGGAAGACTGCAGCCAGCACAAGAGAGGCAGCAAGTCTGCTTGCTGTGAAGGGAAAAAAGGGGAGTAGCACTGTTTTAGTGACCTCTTAGTGACTTTTTTGTCAGTATGCCCCCTCGTTTGCCAAGACATGCATGTATCAAAAGCATATGTCGGCTTCTCATGCGGAGAGTGGATGATAATATGTCAAAGCTGAATTTTCTTGCTTTGCTTGTTCCAAAAAGGAACAGTTTGCAGCTTTTGACACCCAATGGGATATATGTATTCCAACTCATGAAATTTCATGAAATATCTGTCTTGCAAGTACCATGAAGGGAAGTAATTTGTTAGTATAGTATTGATTGTCTATTAAAAAATATATATATACCTTTATCTTACTGTTCCTTCTGTTGGAACAATCTTTAGTGACTGAAAATAAGATTCCTGTTACCTCTTCTGTATGATGATGATACTTCAGAGTCCAAGTCTTACTTGTCTTGAAAAATCTATCTCCATATTAAATCACTGTATTTTGTACAGTGTATTTGTTCTAAAAGCTTAGTTATGTGGCTGGAACATAAGTTGAATTACTTAAACCACAGCACTGCCTAGCTTTGCTAGATGTATCTAGAGACGTGTGTTCACATTGCAGAGATCTAAACTCAAGGTCACCCATTTTTGTGTTTTGGAGAACACTTTTAGGTTCTAAAAGAGAAACACTTTCTCTAAAAGAGTAAGGATAAAGTGTTTTTAAAGCAGATAAGCTTTTGATTCCTTTTACCAGGGTATTTAGGCTTCATACCTCCTAATGTGATATTTGAGTAGTAAAATTTACTACTTAGTTGTGCAAGATAGAATTCAGTGTTAGTTAACATTTATAGCATTAGTTCTCTTGCCAACAAATATTAGAAAAGCACTTTTCCCTCATGTTCTTTTTTCTCTTTTTTAAACTGCTTGCTTTCATCATTCAATTTATCCTTTGCTTTCAATTATAACTACAAGATTCATCAAAAGTAGGGATGGTAGAAATTAATTGTGCAGAGATTTTTGCGTAAAACAAACAGCATATTTAAAAAGCATTTGTTTAAGTCCACTGCCATTATAAATGACGGAGTAGATTAAAAGGCAGCAAAATTGTTACCCTTTCTACTAGATCTGACATACTCTGCATTGCTATCGTTTGCAGACCCAGATAATAAAGTATCATCTTTCATGCCTCAGCTCTTGAAACTTCTTTGCATAATTTCATTTTCTTTAGTATTGAAGAGACCAAATTAGAAGGAAAATGGAAAGGTAGTCTTTTTTTTTTCCTTTCACAAACTGACTTCATGCTAGTCTGTGTGCAGCTTTGGCTTCTGTGCTTTCACCTTTCAGCTACTGAACAGTCTGCCTGAATTATTATTTATTTTCTACAGACTCATCTATATTTTCAATAAGTAGCAGGTCTAGAAGCAATAAAAGGGAAGCAGAAGGCCACTGTTGATTTTGATTGCTAATAGTTTTTGAGGTTCAGTTGCTAAAACCGTGTTGAATGAACACTGAGGAGTAGGAACTTATTAAAAAAAAGATATTTAARGAACTGCTTCAAAAATGACATTTTGACAAAGCACCTGTTTTCTGTTGAGGGGAAAAATACCTCTGTGTTGGAAAGCTGTCGGTGTTCTTGTTTCAGTTTTAYGAATTAGGTCACTGAAAGGGGAGAGAGGGAGAGAGAGGTTTTAGTCAGTTCCTTATGGTCAGAAAGCAATCAAAAAACAGGGTCACCAATTGAACTTTAGTCTTAGAATCCTTGTTTACTGTTACGTTTGTCCATCATTTCAGGATTGCTAGGTCTTTGAGAGACAGTGAGGACGATTATCCATAACTTGGGTGGGTATTACGAAACATAATGTACGCGTTGTCCACAAAGCGCCGAAAATTAATGAAAACTCCATGGATGTTTTGAACCCTGCTGTCTTTTGTGTAGCAGTAGACTTCCCTGGGCCTACAGTCTCCTCACTGAGCAAGGTAATCCCTTGCTTGAATTGCATGTTGGTTAGTCAGTTTGCTGGATGCGCTTTTGGAATATGAGATCTCTCTTGTGTGCAACGATCCACCAACAAAGTAGCCAAGAGGGTAAACAGCTCCTGTTGGAGCTGGGAGACCTGAATTTCAGTTCTGTTTTGTTCTGTCCCTATCATATGTTGCAGATTAGAGAGTGGGGTTTTGGAGCCTTTTCTCTTATCTGTCTTTGAAAAACACCACTTTTGGACTAAAGAAACTTTCTTAGTGGAAGACTCATTAAAATCCTCCTCCACCCCTTCTCCTCCCCCCCCCCCCCCAAACACTAGTTTCAACAAAGTGATATTTTTCTAATGGCAAATAATTTTTTAACAAAAAGTTCTAATTATATATAATTCATGCTTAGAAATAAATGAGAACAAATGGACTTTGATTCCTGTCAAACTCTAAAGCAGTGATTAGTTTGCCTCTTTACGAAGAAGTTTACTGCTACTCTCTCCTTGTAGCTGGTGAAAACTGTTTACCAAAACTGGTCAAAACATGGTCAATTAGAGATTAAGCTATGTTCCAACATATTACTGCCCGTATGCTATGACACTTATAGAGGACTTGGGAAAGAACTGGTCAAGCCAGTGGAATGTGGGATGAAAAATCTCATCCCTAAGTCTTTCTTGGGTTTTGCTCACCAGTCAGACATTTGGCACAGTTCACCTTTTTAGGAGGAGGAGGGAAAAATCCTACTCTTGTTTGGAAAGTCTAGTTTCATTCTGGTGCAGTAGTGCAGGACCAAGTTTGGAAACCTCAAAAATTACCATAATGGAATGATTTTATCTTCTGGCAAAAGTCACATCCGTTGCATAGTTGAAATCTTCTGCATTCAGGTGGGACAAATGCATGGTGGGTGTGTATTTACCTGAAGCCTACTCAACAGATGTGTTACTGATTAATTATATCTGATGAGTCAGTTTGACTTTCAGAGCAAAGAAAAACTGATCTTTTCTCAGATTCCACTTGTTAAAGGCGTTTTAGTATTTTGAAGAATGGAAAACAATTTTATATCTAGTTTTATGAACTCCATATTTTAATAATTTAGGCTCAGTTCCCTCTGTCTCTCATCTCTGCCTATCTAGCACTGTCACCTTTTCATTAGTGCGTCATTTGCATAGACACTGATAGCCTATTTTACTATGATTTTTGAGACTGTACTTGCTTTTGTGTTTAATCAGTGTTAATTGGGGGGGTGGGGTGGAGGGGAACAGCTTCCTCCCCCCTGCCTTTTAATTGAGGCTGTAGGCTGAACAACTGGTTGTAATTGGGAGGATAATCAAATATGCTGTTCCCCTAGTGTAACACTTTCCATGAGATGAATAAAATATTCTTTTTTTTTTTTTTGAAAAACTACCAACCCTGCATATCGGTCTGTCTGTTCCTCTGTGTGAAAGAGATACGATCGGCCATGTCCCTTCCCTCCTAGCCCTTTTGCCATTCATTATCCCTATGAAAAATGCCAGTCTGCAGCCACAGACTGGTTGTCACTACAAAAAACTTTGTGGAATGGTTCTTTTCCATGACACACTTTAAAACTCTGTTAACAACTACCAAGCTTTCACAGAGACTGGATCATAAAGTTGTCATAGCTAAGCATTTTCTAAGTGTTTACAGTTCAATTCCAGATATGATATGTATTATGTCTCTGCAATTTCACATGTAGCAAGTGTCCTCATTACTCATTTTTTTGGGAACATTGAAACAGTATGTTTAGGAAAAGAACCGTCTTTGTTACATTTGTATGGTATCTATTTTCACTTTGAAATGCATTACCAATAATGAATGACAGCAACTATGCCACGTGTTGATGATAATACTTGATTTGCATTATTTCCATAAAACATCTAGATTCTTCAGCAGACACGAGAAAGTCCAGCAAGTATTTGGGGCAGCACTTCAGGAAACCTTTGATTTTGTGAAGGCTCTCAACTGCAAGGACCTCTCTCTGGGTTTACAGAGCTAGGCTAGAAAACTTCTACGCGTGATATTAATAAGCCTTATTACTATTGGTGGGGAGTCGTCTGTTCCTAATAGCATTGTACTTATGCTTGTACTCATAAATTACATTTGTAATGTGATGCAATGATATACTTGGCACAGTTCTACACACAGCACAACAGCTAGTTTTTCTCTCTTGTAGAGCTGATTGCTATCGTCATCAAGTTATATTTCCATTCGTTCTCCGTCAAATGGACTCGTTAGACTCAAGATACATTGTGATTGCTGTATTGTAAATATATAGCGCAACATTCTTTTCTTCTGGGAGCAGAACAAAAACCCTCCGCTTCCACATTTGGGTCTTTCTGGAGAGAGTGGATGAATTAAGAATGATTCCTCTGGAAACACTGCATTTAAATCATTGCATGTAATTGAGCACAACAAATGGTTTTAGAAGAACATAAAACCAAGCTAGCCATTTCTCACCATTAGTTGCTGTTGGAAGAGGGAGTGTGAAAAATCTTGAGTTTCAGTCCTTTTTGCACTGTTCCCACTCGTAGGCTTCTTTTCAAAGGAAGAGGTATTTCCAGCACTATCACTCTCATCTCTTAAATTCTTAAAAATTATAAGAGTCAAGAGATGGTGATGTGATAAAATGTTCAAACTTAAACTATGAAATTCTTTTGTAGGTGCTAAAAGCCTAAAATCTGAATCTTGCTCGTTAAGGAGAGCGTCAGTACTCAACAGCTAAGAGTAACAGTTATTTTTGTTGCTTTAAACCTCTTATTGAAATAGTAATTTTATAGTAACTCTTTATGTGGGGGAAAGACTGAAGAATACTGTATGAAAGTTAAAAAAGATTGCATTCCCCTTGCCAAGACCCATACAAATGATTGATTTCTCCCATGTTTAGAAGTTTCAATAACATAGGATATTTAAAGATATCTGTCTTTCAGGAGATGTCCAGTTTGTGATCAGAAATGGCAGAAATGCTTTAGATGCTTCTGTCTCAACAGTGTTATAGGCCTGTTACAGGCATAGGCAGACAAATTGGCACAGTCAGGATCCATATCACTTGCCCAGAGAGATTTAATCTGTTGATGGTGCCCAAGTTTCGTTCTGAAGGAAACTAGAAGGTTGGCTTCAGAGGGTTCCAGGAAGTGAGCTGGAATTCGAGGAGTGGATGATCAGTCCRCTGGGCAAGTAGAAGTTGGCTACTGTAGATTTTAGTCAGGTAAAGGTCATGATATTAGATAAGTTGGCTATCAATAGGAGATGTACTCTCTGTCTAGCCTCGTGGTCTATCTCAGGAAGTTCTGGAGCAATTCACTCAAGAATAGTTACCTGGGTGGGAGATGAGGTCAGCTAGTGTGTACTTGCTCTGCCAGCTAAAATCAGATGATGATGGAAGGTTATACCAGTCTTCTGGCTGTGTACTAGCTGGTTAAGAGTGAGACCAAGAAAGAGACCATTGCCCAGGAAGCAAAGGGAGGATGAGTCTGGATTGCTGTATGGAGGCATCTTACCTGTGCTCACTGCCCTTTGAACTAGGACAACATGCAAAATGACATTTTCAGGAAGCCAGTAGATGATTTGGTCCTTTGAAAAGTCAGTCTGGAACTACAGGCATGCTTCTCTTGCAGTGTTGTAAGTGGTATGCAGTGGAATTTCCCCAAGCTTGATGGTTAAAGAAGAGTTTGTTCTGGCTGCTCCACTGCCCCAGGAAGTGGTACATGCACCCCAGATACTGGTTCCCAGTTGAAGCCAATGATAAATGGTTATACTTGCTGTACTTGCCTTGTTTGAGAGCTGGGATAAGAAAAGATCAGTGCCCGCATATTTTACTTCTCCTGTCTTAAGCTCATTTGGTTGCCTTTGAGCTTCAGGAAGGTCATGCCAGTTTCCTTCTGTGTTAGGGAACTGTTTGAGAAGCGGGAATAAACATAGACCCCTCAGTAAAATCTCAATATCCACTCTTGCATGCTCATTTTCTTAATTGTGCTTCTGGGTGCTTTCAGGTAGGACCACTTCAATTTGTCACTTTGAAGTAACCACCAAGCCAGCAAAGGTTTTGTTCAAGCATTTCTCTGCACAAAGTGATGATACGGGTAATTTAGTTGAATATTATACTTGTACTTTGAAGCAGATACTCAGGAAACTGATCCAAGGAAATTTTCAGCATTGGATCTAGGTGTCACCATGTGCCCTCTGTGCTGTCAGGAAGATTCTTCAGTTCTCTGCTGGATTTGCCCTGTTTGAACTACCTCAAAACAGGTCTCAGGGCAGTTTGAATTTATTGACAGAATAAAATCTTTCAATAAATTGGGATTTTTATGAGGGATGAACCTGATGAAAGACAGGAATCACTGGCACTAAATTTTGGGCCTTGAGCAGAGATTGAGGATTATGGGGGGGGGGGGAAAATGTAGTGAAGGCTCAGCTAAACTAACAGAAATAGAATAATGAAAGGCTCACCAAGGGTTTTCAAAGCTAATAAGCTGRTTTTGCTTCTCTCATTGGTCTCCTGGTAAAAAGCCTTTTCTGACAGTAGAAAAGTAGATTTAACCCAACTAACTTGATAATCAGGCCAGAATAAAACACAAGATTTTTTTTTCTTGCAGATTTCCTTGATTTTTGTGAACCAAAGAAGTAATTTCTTTAGCAAAAACCAGATTTTTAAGCATGGCTAAAAGCTAGTTGTATGCATAGATGAGGAAACTGCATAGTGTGTGCACATTAAGTTGCCAGAAAGTTAATAGTGCACCAGAAAAGAATTGCTACAGGGCATATATATATTTATATATATATTTTTTCATTTCCGTGTATGTGATGATTAGCTGGGAGGAGTGTTACTTCACACTGTCTGTGGGGAAAATCCTAATTTTTTTTTTTTAGTATTGTTTGCTTCAGAACTTCTACTTTAAAGGTACACTTTTACCTAACCTGAGTTGTATTGAAAAATTAACCATTAGATGGGCTTTTTCCACTGTGTTTTTGTTCTAAAAAATAATTATTTTAGTATTTAACTATTAAAAGAGGGGGGAAAAAGCCACTATAGTTTAAATAATAGACCTATTTTCTGCTGGGTAAATAAAGTCTAACCGTGTTGGTTGGATCACTTTGAGTGTGATCCAGGCACAGGTTAAAGCTGTGAGAGCTACTTGGCTCTTTCTAGTTGTTGGTTGTTCCTTTAAAATAGCGCTGTCTTCTCTTCTGGATTTGGTGGTTACAGACGGAAACGTTAAAGCCAAGTCTGGAGGCAGAAGGGCAGGTGTACTTTTTCAGCAGAATGATCACAAATGTATCAGAAGTTTAACTGATTTCTATAGAAGAAGAGAGCAAATATTATGTAACTTGAAGTCTGGATAAAATTGTCTTAAGTTTGTGTCCTTGTGCTGGTGAAGTAGGGGGAAGAGGAACAGCATAGCGTTTTGTTCAGTCCCTTGCTGTTTCGCAGTCGAAACAATCTCAAAATTACGGTGTTAAAGCAAAGCATTTTCCTTGGAGGTGATTTCTGTGAGAGACGGGAAGGGTGGCTTTGTTTTCAGGTTTTGCTTCTTTCTTTTTTCTCYGTGGCGGGACTTTGCCAGCGGCAGAGTTTCTGTCCCGCAGAGGATGGCTGATAGCTGTCGCTTAGCTTTGCCTGCGACGTGCGCGTTCGGAGGCCTTTGAAATCGCTTGCACGTTTTCTGCGGGCYCTGGCGTTTTGACCAGAGCACCTGCCGCAGCCGTAGCTGGGGCGGCTTTGCTGCTGCAAAGTGAAAGTAGAGGGCGGGGAAGGAGTGAACAGCAGAGTCCAGAAGGAGCCGGAGCGGCGTTGCCCGAAGCGCGGGTTAATCGCAGCAGATCAAAGGATATGATGTCACTTCGCGGAGAAACAGGTCAGGCGAGCCGGGACCGCAGGAAGCAGGGTACGAATTACCCGCACAAGCGAGGCAGGTACGCCGTGTCGGGAGGCCGAACCAGCCCTGCGAAACGGCCTGGCCCCTCGAAGAGGAGCTCGCCGGGTTTCGGAATGGGAGAGGACGAGGCCGGCGTGCCCGACGCGCCCCGGCAGGGTGAGCACGCGTGACGCGGCCTTGCCGCCGCCGGTGTCGGGGCGTTGTTAGCTGCGGCGCGCGGGAGCTTGCGGCGCTTGGGGCTGTGGCGGCGGCGCGTGCTGCTTGTCGCACGCGTGAGCTTGTTTTTGCACTCGCGTGCGTTTTTGGGAGAGGGGAGGATTAAAAAGGAAGTCTGCATCTCTCATCTYCGGAGCGTGTTGTTTTTATGAAACACTGCGTTAATTCAGAGGGATGAGAGAAGGCGCGATTAGATCATTAGCCCTGCCTTGTCGGCAAGGTTTGCTGTGAACTTGAGGTAACCTGTGCACGCTGAGGTTGCTGTTCCGCAGCGTAGTTTAACCCGCCGCAGGCCTTGCCGGGTGGGAGATGCTTTGCGCTGTTTTGCGCGGACTGAGCACCTGCCGCGCGTGAGCGGGGCGCAGCGGGTGCGGAGGCGGTGGGGATGTTCCTTCCCTTCTCATCCTTGTCTTGCTCAGTGCTGTCCTCCCCCCTTGCCCCCCTTCGCCTCCTCTGCGGGCTGCGCTGATGTAACGCTAACACATGTATGTTAAATAGCCCTTGCGAGCGCTTCGGCGAATAGCTGCGTTCGCAGTGCTAAGGCCGTGGTGATTCTCAGCAGAACCCGAACGCAACAGTTCCTGAGTTTTGCCTGGGCCATATTCTGCGTCGTTAATGTAAGGTTTTGCTTCGAGAAAGATTGTTTTCCCCGCAGCCCGTTTTTCTTCCACCACCCAGGCTTGCTCCAAGAGACTGCTTTAATGTCCCAGGAAATATTTTTCTTGACGTATTATTCCATTATTTTATGTTCTTTGCATTTGAGTTTCTTTTTTTTCCCCTGACATTCAGCCTGTGTGTGGTTGTGGTGTGTTGTTTTTTTCTTTTTGGTGGTGTGGATTTGTGTTTTGTTGTTGTTTTTTGTTTGGCTTACCAATCTTTTCCTGGCCTCTTTCTCATGCTTTGCATACCAGCAATAGAGAAAGYTTTGTAACTATTTTGGGATTTGCAAGAGTCCTGAAGCTACTTAAAAATTTGCCAATGGCTTTCCGGGAGCCGAAACAATGACTTTGTAGTGCTAGGGAAGCTGAGTTACTACTTCTCCCCTGAAGGTATGCTTTGTGTATCCACAAACATGGTGTATTGGGAGTCRATATGTGCTTCAGACCTCTGTTAATCACTAAAAACTCCATTAATGGCAGAGTAGACTTCTTCCATGGAGAGCCACTAAGATAGGAAAACTCTTTTTTTGGCTTTTCACTGCTTTTTTTGTTCTTTGTGTTAGTGTGTACATACCATACAGAAAAAGTATACCATCAAATGCAGTTATTTTCATCCAGATTTAAATTTTGAAAAAGTGATAACGGTGTGAACTGACTTTTAATTTATAGGTCTGAACGCTATTTCCATGATGCAGTAATGAGAGAATCTTCATTCTGTTTCTTTTTCCCCCTCTCTCTTCTTTGAGGATCTGACCGAGGTTACAGTGGCAGTGACTATTCAGAAATATATTTAGCCTAATTCTGATCTTGGTTTTCATGATGTAAAGATGCTACTTCATGATGTGAGGAGCTATGTCACTGATGCTAATAAAATTTAATTGATAAAACTAATGTAAAATGGTTTCAGGATCATTGTATTTTATATAGGTCTTTCAAGAGGCATGACTCTGTTCCTAACTCAATTTGTGCGTTTTTTCGCTAGCGTAAGTGAACTTAGTCAAATGAAATTTCTTTTGATTTGCATTAGTGGGGGTGAGACAAGAATTAGGGCTGTACAGTAATATTTTTTAATAAAAATTTTCTGGGAATATATACCTGTTTGTATATATGCAAATCAGTGTAATTTCTTCAGTTGCCAACAGTCCTGTAAACTGGGTTATTTCTGAGTTCATTTGTTTTTAGAAACCTGCCAAAATAATTGGTGATTTAACTTGTATTTTTAAGAAGGAAAAAAAAGGAAAAATTAACATTACTGAAGACACCTGTCAAAACCACYGCTAGCGAGGCAGCTTGCGTTTCTTTTCATGTTGTGCCCGTGCGAGGTACTGGAGGTGCCAGATTGCCGGCCCTGGAGGCTGCCTTCGCTTCGCCGCGAGCCGGAGCGCTGCAGCCTGGGCAGCAGGTGCGCGAGCCGCCTTGCCGGGCTCTGCCCACGCGTCCCGGGCTGCTGCGAAAGCCCCTTTCCGAGGGTCCAGGGATGTCGGTCCGCTTGGCTCCGTGCCTTTCCCTGCAGCCTTTTCTCCTAAGGGCCCRACGTGATGGTCTTGCGGCGATGGGGTTTGTGCGCTAAAGCCTGTGCGGAGACGGTTGCTCGATTTCACCAAAGAGCYGTCAGATGGGGAAGGAGGCTCGAGGCTTGCGTACGGCACTGGCTCCGGCCATCTGGTCGGTCAGAAAATATAAGGTCACTCTGCCATCGCAGCTCTTTGGTTTGTAGCAAGTCCGGTAACCTCAGAGAATAAATTAGCTGTTGCTTYGGTTCCGTTGTTATCGTTTTACCTCTTCTGCAAATGTTTTGCACTTGCGTTTCCACTGGGGTTTGCAGCGTGGGTGCAACTATCGAAATGGTCAAAGGAAGCCTCAAAAAAAAGGTCTTTTGACTGCTGCTCGTAAATAGATTCCCGATTCAAGCGAGCTCACTGAGATCCCTTTAAACATGCACTGCCGACTAACTGGGAATATCTTTTATTTTTATGTGCTCTGTTGCGCTTTGAATCACGATACATTCCTTCACRTGAGGGGTTTGTTTCCAATTTTTCCCTTGCATTAAGCAGTGTTTACTGGAGAATACGATAATATTAGCCCAACAAGATGCAATTACTGCAAATGTTAATTTTATATTGTACATGGGTTGTAATTGATTTTACACCGTAGTGTGTTGCTAGATGATTATAATAGTTAGATTACTTGCTAAGTGTGTGTAATGCCTGCTTACCTCTGTGACCTGCAGAGGACAGACTTAAATTGACCAGTTCAAGTTAGAGCAGCTTATTCTCTACATTCTCAAAATGTGTTTTAAGTGAGCAAGAATGAGAGAAATCATATGAGCAGTGTTAAAATACCATCCTGAAATTTATTTATATAGGGCTCTCTTGTATACTCCTTAAAAYTTATAAAATGATTTAGTTATTTCTTATACAAAACTTTAATATAAACATAATGTTTATATTAATRTAATATTATGTTAAATTAATGTAATAATATGTTAAATTCTAGCAGGTTTGGATTGGATTCCTTCGTAGTTGATCTGGGCTTTGGATCAGCTCCAAAATGTGTGTACCTTAGGGTTTGTTCTTGTGTTCTGATGTTTTTTGTTTTGTGTGTGTGGTTTTTTTTTGTTTGTTTTTTTGTTTTTTAGATCAATATATATGTAGTTTCATGAAACATTTACAGACTGGGCCTAAAAGAAGCATCTACTACTTTTTGCTGAGAAAGGTGATAGGAAAACATCGAGAGCCTACATAAAGAACATGGCATGCTTGCATGGACCAGTGGGAATCGGAAAGGGAATGGCCCAGAAAGTGAATTTCAAAGTGATTTCTTTTCATTGTGAAGCTTTCCTTTCTTAGAGAGGACTTTCTGGCCAGCAGGTCCGCTGCACTAGCTACAATACACGAAGGAGCAGTCCTGTTCCAAGTTAGTGCATTTGAGAGGGATTTGGAATAATGCTAATGAGTGCTGTAATCAGCTGTGCTTATTAACTGGGGTCCTGTAACAAAAGGTGGTAGCTCCGAAGGTCCGTTGTAAAAATGCTTTTCTTCCCCCTTTGCGTTTAATGACCTCAGTCTTCAGGATTCAATGCCTGTTTGCTCTCTGGACAATTAGTGGAACATCATTGGGTACCTTCTTGGCTCTTTTTGAATGATAATAGTGAGGGTTTTCTGTGATAGCGTTTCTAACATAGATTGGCTCTATTCACCAGCTAGGTACAGTAACAATGGGTAATTTAAAATAATTCATTTTATTGCTGCCTCCTGTAGATTTTTGACTTTCATTTCAAAGTGGTGAATCTAGAGAGCTGGAGAAGTATGCGCTGATCGCTGTCCTGGTGCTATGAAAAGTATGAGATTCAAATAGCCCTGTGGAGCCATCAGCAGCTGGATCCGCACAGAGTGCTCATTTGACTTCAGCTTAAGTCATTCTAACTTTTTTTTAGATGTTTTTAACTCTTTTGTCACAGGTATGTTCTTAGCTTTCATTTCCCAATTTAAACTTGTTGATGAATCACGGTTTGGGATTTTGATTTTGACAGAAATAGCCTCAATAATACAAGCATGTTAAAACTGAGAAAATTGCATAAATTCAAGCATAGTAATTTCTCGCCCAAAGGGAGAATCCACTGTGGAAATGGGTGTAAATCCTAAGGCTTCCAGCTCCTAATGTTTCAAATATTTGTTGTTTTGACATTGCAGTGCTTTCCAGATTTTAGAGGTATGTTGCAGATGATTGCTTCCTAATATGTATGCCTGAAAATGAAAAAGGCAACTTGCTGCAATAAATAGAAATTGAAAATGTAATTGTATAGTGAAAGCATGATGTTTGCAAAGTGTCTGAGAACTTTTTCACATAATTTTGCTTATAAAGCTAGTTTAAACCTTGAAATCYTACCAAATATAGAAATAATCTTCTGTCAGCCGTAGGGTCTATCAGATTATGTATTTGCTACTCCAGGAAGCCATCCTATGTGGGTTATTTTTTCCCCCAATACATCATTCCTTAGAGCATGGCTTAAAAAGTGAACAGAAGCACAGTAAGCATTATATTTATTTTGGCTAATCCTGTACCTCTTTTCTCTGAAAGTATTTCACTTATTGGAGAAAAGTAAAGAATTGATATCTATATATATATCTATATATATATAGATATAGATAGGGGTTACCATCATGGCTTTAGCAGTTCAGGCAAGTGCACCTGATTTCTAGAAGGAGCACTTCTAATAAAAGGGATTTCACTATACTTGAGGATTTGATTCACGAATACTTCACAAGAATATACTTGGCTGTTTTTCTTCTACCTTCCATTTTGAAGTTAAATATCTTTATAATTTTTTACTTGCATGGGTGTGGTTTTTTTTTAAATATCACTGTTCTACCCACCTGGCTTTACACTGTACAAACTGGATTTTTAGGACCAGTTTTTGACTTGCTGTGATTTTGTATTTTGATTTCTGATAACAATTGTTTGTCCCCGGAGCTCTCTTGATCACATTTAGATGCTTTCCCTGCAGACTTATTGGAAGTAACTTTACAAAATATCTCACAATGATTGCATTTAAGTCAGAATACACCTGAAATGTGTTAAATCTTGCATAAGATTTCCTAAATATTAGTGTTGTGAATTCATGTTTTTCTATGACTGAAGCAAAAGCTTATTTACTGTTCGCTTGCACTTTTATGGGTGCCTCTCACTCAGCAAGATCAGGTGTCTCTGAGATGGCTGGAAATTTATTTGCCTCTATGTAGGCATTGGATACCACAGTGCTGGTGAAAAAGGTGTGCTTTTTTTTATAGTTGATTTTTTTTCTTTCTTTTTTTCTTTTACTGTACTTGGAAAATAGGACCTCCGCAGAGGTGAACAAATGAGAAGGTCTAATCCCTGGACAGGATTCTAGGCAGTTTCCTCTTGCTTTGAGTTGTCTGTGCTTTCTAAAGGCAAGGAGGGTTGTTTTCTTCATTGAAATATCATGATAAAGATATTAAAAACACTTAGAAAATTTTCTAAAAGCCTTGTCTGTAATTACTCCCTCCATTCTTATGTTGCTAATATTCCATTAGACTTATGGAGTTTGCTTCACTGTAATGTAGTATCATTAGTGTAGTATGGTATGCTTAAGTAATGATGCAAAAGCAGGATAAAGTAGATCTTGAGAGATTTTTTTTAGAGTCGTCTCGTGGATGGTTTTTGTTGTTGAGTTGTTTTATAAACCTTTGCTGTTATTTAAGTCAGATTCAAGCCAACAGGAGAAACATCAGTTACTCAGGACATCAAGGCCAAACAAAAAATTGGCAGAATATACCCGTGTAATAACTCTCGCTCTTGTCTAGTACCTAGGGAATTTTGAAGAATTTAAAACAGGTCATTGCAGATCTCTCCCACACCAACCAACTTTTTTTCTCTTCGTTCTCCTGCTATTACTAGCAGTTCAGGCTGGCTCTGCGCATCTCCAAATTTTCATAATATACCTGGTAAAGTTGTTATGTATCCCTAGGTATGTGAAGCAATTCTGTTTTGGCCGAAGGAAATTTTAATGAGCTTTGCAGTCATCTCCTGTCTCTCGCTCACTTTTCTCATCGTAAGGCCAAACAAGGTGTCTGGGGGGAGAAGGGTGTGCTGCTTGAGTACAGCTTTTTGAAGATATTTATGAATGGTTAARGTAATAGTCAAAAGGAACGTGATAAGCAAAGCGCATGTGCCTTGAAAAGAGGCGATGTGCACTGTATTAAAGAGGCTTTAGTGTCTTAGTGCTGTTATTTCCTTTTGTCATGCAGGTTTCAACAGTTGTTACGGGCTTTGGTATTTGCAATGAGGCTAGTCAAAATGTAGGATGTGTACAAAGGTTTGGAGGATTTGGGCTATTTTAGCTTTATTTGCCAAGGAAATAAAGCTTATGGAATTACACTTTCTGTGTCAGATGAATTTGTGAACGTTCTGGTGAATTTCGGGTGTTTCAGATTTTTTTCTGGAATAACATYTTTTTCAGAAGACAGGTCAGCTGGTTTATGCAGCAGTGAATCTAGCCTGTGGCTTAAGTATGGCTTAAGTATGGGGGGGGAGCAAATATTTGTTTGCCTTAGAAGTGTTTCCTTATTTTTCAGTGACTTCAGATTTTTGTATACTAAGATTATTTTCCAGTCAAGAACTTGTACAGAAATCTGTGCAACCCTGAGGAAGTGTGAACATTTCACTGCTTAAAGGACCAAAYACTGCTGGGTATTGCTAAAGAATAGTTGCATGCTTGTCGGAAATACTGTGATTTCATTGCATGTTTTATGGTATTTTCTAGCACCCATTATTGCAGAGAAAAAAAGAGCTCTGGAAGGGTGCATTTCAACTGTATTTAATGTCTATATCATAATTGTGACAATTTTAGGACTTGTGGTTATTGGAAGCATGGAGCTGGGAACGCTAGGCTTGCAAAACTTTGCATTTCAAATTTACAGTCAGCAGTCGCTCAGAGAGGCAAGAAATCTTCACTTGATCCGTAACTGGGAAGTAACTGGAAAACATTGGAAGCCAACACATGGCACTGTTGCTTTGATGATACTTAATGTCCTTCCCCCTTGAGAAAACTTTTGCATTTCAGCAGTGCAGACCAGTTGCACATTCTGCATAGTAGTGCCAGAGCTTTTGCTCAAATTTTTAGTGTGTTTTTTAAGAGACCGCTGTCTCCGCTGTCACTGTTTGCTCAGGACTGTGTTGGGCTGCCTGGTGTCCTGATGCAGACCCATGTGGTGCCTTTGGACCTACATCAGTCCTGTGGCTCCACTCTTGCAGAGTCTTGATGCTGCTGCCTCTGCGTTTTTAGTGTTTCATGTTCCTGGTTATAATTTGGCCATTTATTAAAGCTTTTCTTAGCATTCGGGAGAACAAGTACTCCTTAAAAAGTTAACTAAATCCATTCTAATGGGAACAGTTGTAGAAAGCAGAGCTGAGGTTTTTAGCTGAATGTTGTTATGAATCTATAGCGTTAGGCACAGTCTCATAGTAGTTTGCTTCAACAATTTGTGTATGTATTCATTTTTTTCTTCAAATAGTAGTTGTGTAAAAGTGGTATTTCTGCTGCCTGTGTACACTCAGATTTGTGTGTGCTTTCATAACAAGTTTACTGCACTCCATTCTTGCTAGCTCTGCAAAGAGGGGCTGAGTCACTCGGTTTGTTCTTGTGCTTCATCAGCAGAAATAACTTTCTAGTTATGTTTTATTTGTGAAAACACAATCAAAGTAATGGGCTTGCGCTGGTGTCAGAGGGTATAATTTGGCTTGTGTTGCTATTAGCATTGATTGAGACGTATGAGCAAGAAATAATCCAGTTTGACTTCACAGCCCAAGGCTGAGTTTGCAGGGCTGACGCTTAGCAAACAAATATCTTTTTACTTCCAAACTGAGTACGTTTGATCTGAAAGGCAGTGAATTACAGTAAACCTGAATCTCGGCAATGTTGATTTCACAGCAGAATCAATTTTTCTCTCACCTCATAGAGGTGATACATAGTTGTTTGGATCAACAGAGCTCCTGTGCGCTCTCCTTTCTATCTTGAAGTCTCTTCATAGTATGCTTGAGGTGGGGAAAAAACACAGGTGGACTGTTCAGGTTGTAAATATAAAGCCRTCCCAATATACTAATTATTCATATTACAGACATGTCATTACTGACATTTACTGACAGTACTGACTGCTCTGGTGCCTTGCATRACTTCCCTGTGACACCTTCTATAGGGAAGGCTTCATGGCAATTCATCTCTAAGGGACTATAAATTCAGTTTTCTTAATCCGTGGGCATTCTGGCCATCTGCCTGTAAACTGTAGTTTAGCTGATGGCTGACTAATGGGTAATTATATAAGCCCATGTCCTCTACATACCTAAGCATCAACAAAATGTTTGTAAGTGTTGCTTTGCTGATGTAGAGAATTTTTCCTCTACTGTTTCTATACTTACCAGATTACATGTAAAAACCATAAAATCCTTTATATTATCCGTAAACATAATAAAAAAATACTTCACCATATAACTTTGACTTAGTCAATAATTCTAGGCTTAGCCTGAGGGGTTGAAAAGAAAATTATTCCTGTTATACATTTTAATTATGCCATAAACTTTGGGAAATAGCTATTGATCTTCAGCATCTGGCATCAGAAATGTTGCTTGCTTTTTCTGTGAGTAGCATTGTCATATAGGATAAAAATAAATGTCAGAGGAGATGAAGATGCACCATATGCAAATGAGAATATTTTGGTTTGTTTATATACTAAAAATATTTTATTGCTGAGGAAGCTTTTTTTGTTCCTTTCTTACTTGATTTTTTCAGCCATCTCCAGAGAAATTTGCATTTCAGATGCAAGAAAGCAAATTCTATTTCTGTCAAAAGACCCTTTCTCACCTTGGGACCCTAAAGTGTATACAGTGTTTCTTGTCTTACAGAGGTACATTTAGAATTACACCTGCAATTCAGTTTTGTTGTGGAAAAGTCACCG
The DNA here is from genome assembly GCF_003343035.1 of Apteryx rowi. Taxonomy (NCBI): domain Eukaryota; kingdom Metazoa; phylum Chordata; class Aves; order Apterygiformes; family Apterygidae; genus Apteryx; species Apteryx rowi. The sequence goes on along the minus strand of NW_020447197.1, from coordinate 2,844,320 downwards.
GTCCAAGGGCCAGATGAGACAAAGGCTGGAACTTAGTTTCTCTACTTTTTGCTCTAAACCTGCATTGTTAGTTAATGGGTGTAAAAACCTAGTRTACTCTTTTAAGCCAGACTCAATATTTTTAGAGGTGCAGTTTTGATCTGATATGAAATCAACTGCAAAACTAGCATTGTTCTTCAGCACAGTGAAGATTTACTCACAACTCGCTGTGTCCTAGTGCTTCACTGAGTGTTGTGTCAATATATAACTTGAGCTAGAACTAGAAGCTGGTTTACCAAAGCCAGAATGTTCATTTTTGTCTGTTTTGCAAATCATCATTTTAGGCAGACAGATGGTGCTTAAAAGTAAGGTGATGAATTACAAATGTCACTGTCAGGGAGGAAGAGGAGGAGGAGCCCTTCAATGTTTGAATATCAGAACAGCCTGTAACGAGTGCCACATTAGAAAAGCAGACTCCTCTTCTAATTACGATAGGGTCTAGAGCCAGGTACCTTCTGTTTCATGGTATGTCTGTATATGGTTTGCAAAGTTTGACTTCAGGTGAAAGAAGAGGGAGAACTGAGGCGATCCCTGAAAATAGTAGTCTTAGGTGCCTGGGAGTGCAAAGTACTCTTTCACTGAAGTTTCAGTACAAGGGTTCTCATAGGAAGAGTTGGATAAAGCTGCCTTTCTTTTCCCCRGCTAAAACAGTCTTTGAGGAGATGCTGCTTGGTGCTGCTCTTTTGAGGTAAGTGGAGGAAGATAGTCTTGCCTAACCAGGAGGRCTTACCTAGCAGTAAGGAAAACTCATTGAGAAAAAATGGGTTAGAGAGCTCCGGAGAACTGGCCCTTGGAAGGGTGATTGAGGTGGCGAAGAGAGGGAGACTGTTGGACTCCTAGAGTGGGACCTATGGGACCAAAAAGCATGCATGCCCACATGCTCTCACACATGTACGCTATCTCTGTCCAAATGTCTATATGATGTAAAGCAATAAGGTAGTTTGAGGGTTGTGCCAAGTTAAGTGATATTTGACTTGGTTGAATACAAAGATACAGCGAACCTAGTCTTTGTACCAAATACTAGCTYGATGCACCCAGTTAAAAACAGGTCATCCCTGGCATCTTTTTTTATAAGCTGTAGCATGCGGGTAGACTGCTCTGTAAAGGAAACTCTCAGAACACCCTTGAGAGAGACCATGYGTTTCTCACTATTTCGGCAAGGGCTGGATGCTGCTCTGTCGCTTTTTGCTTGTTTTACTTGGATTCTTATCTTTTTATGCACCTTGTGGTGAGAATCGAAATCAAACAGTGCCTGAAACTACTCAGGCTCTGGGCCTGTTACAGTGATGCTGTGACCTCCTATCGAATGGCAAGCTGAACAAACTAGGAYACAGGTGCTAACAAAGATGACTTTAGCGAGGTGGCTTGGGGTAGTTGTTGCCAGCCCTTCGAGGGGAAATTGCTCCCTCATAAAAGTATCTGCTAGTTGCGTGTTAATGCTTGAACCCTTCTGGCTGACTTAGCTCTTCTCTGCCTTGAGCAAAAAGAGTAGAAGAATATCAGTGAGGCTTGCAGGCATGCGAGATGGCCAAACGGCCAGGTTGGGTTCCAGCARGTAAATGGTGACCTATTGAAAACACACAGAGACAAAATGTGTTGTGTGGGCATTGAGTGTTTTGCAGGGATGAACTTCCGTGAGGCAGCCAGCTGTGGTAGCGTGTTGCAAGGACGCAAGCAGTGATGCATGTTCTGAAGACTTTCTATAGACCATTCTGACTTCTTGGTTTAATGGTTTAAATATTTTGATAGAATAAATGTTTAAATCAAAACATTCATCTGCATTTTCTTTCTGGAACAGGACTACAGTGGAGTCTTTGACTGCACAGCCCTCTCCACAAAAATAAAAGCACAAGAAACCCAAATTTTAGCTTATGTGAAAAGCCCCAGTACTATTTGAATAATATTTTTTGTTCTGTTTTTTTTTCTGGGGGGAAAAAAAAGTGAAATGTACACATTTTTCACAGGAGGAAAAATCCCTTAAGACACCCAGTTATCTCTTAAACCTCAACCCTTTTGAGAGCCAAGAGCTGCTGTGATTTTTCACTTTTCTGCAGTTACTCTTTAGCTGTTTAAGTTGGGTCTTGTATTCCAAAAAAGTTCTGTCAACAATGTGTTGAGCCATTTTTTCTGATGACAAAAGAGAAGCTTAAATGCTTGAAAAATGTAAGCTCTAATTTTTATGTACTGTGTATTGTTTCTGGCTGGCAGGTCAGATTTGTACTGCTGCCATATATGCAGTAACTTAAAATTCATGTTGGTGCATCTCTGAAGTTAATGTGCTCAAGCCAGTAAGCCAGAAAACTTATTTTTAGCTAATGATAACAGAAAATTTGTAATAATAAACTGTGACTTAATCTAAACATCTGTAAAAGATGTAAACATTTTATGTTAAAATTGAATTAACTTTTGACTTTTATTTAATTTCTAATGACCAGATTGGTTATGTAAGACATGCAATTTATTCATCTTTGCTTTGGAGGGAGCCTGTATTTGCTATAAGATAGCATCTGCTCTAACAGTAGATGACTGCTGCTAAATTTTCTGGTATCTACACATAGGACGATTGGCTCTGATGGGAAAAGAAAGAGGAAAGCTGTAGCTTGCTCCTGTTGAAGCGAGGTGCTGAGCTGAGCTCTGATATCAACCTTCGAAGACTGGAAGCCCAGTAGGGCTGAGACAGAAGAGGACTTGTTTCAGCTTTTGGCTGGGTTGCTGTATGGGTTTGGGTAAATCCCGTTGCTTGTTTTGTGTTGCTTGCTTCACTTTTTGCCTCAGGCTCATTGGAGACACTGGTGGTACTTCCTGAGCTCTGCAGGCATTGTGGGGTGGGTTTAAAATCCGTCAATAATTCTTGCCTTTACCTTAGAGAAGGTAAATATGATAGCAGTAAGGACTACTTACAAGTCCCTTTGTAGCTTTAAATGGCTTATTTCTAGCAATAGAAGAGAGTTCAAATTAAATGGAAAAAGCAAAGCCTTCTATACAAAAAGAAGATGTCCTAAGATGTGAGGTTAGAACATGTTGAGCTATTAAAAATCAGGAGAAAGAATAAAACTTTTACTCTGAGTGGGAATTTTCAGGTTGGATGTGGAAGATGAACAAAATAAAAAATGTGGTAACTTGCTCATAAAGCACTTTTACAGCAGTTCCAGTCAGGTAGGAAAGCTGGCATCACCAGCCAGCTTTATTTTTGGGAACAAAATGTGGAAACCTAAAACAAGGGAATAAATATCCACCTTCCCGATGATGTTTCTTGTTCCAAGACAGACTTTTCAAGCGGCCAATTGTTTTGTCCATCTGAAATGCTGTAGGCACTGTGCTAATAAGTGTTATAAAACAGGTTTAAGCGCAAGTCTTAATGTAACTGTTCTTTTTCTCCTTCCCAAGTTATGTAGGAGATCCGGGGCAGGTTTCTACGTGAAAGAGGGATTAATAACTTCAGTGCTCTGTGTACGGCATAGTTCAGTGAACGCTTCTCCCCTATTCTCAGTCTGAAACAGTTTTTCAGCATGAATATCTCTTACCAAATGCAATTTGTATGAAAGCTAAAATGTTGTTTATAAATGCAATGTTTGTTTATTCCGATATTGCTGCGCTTCATATTTTTAAGGGTAAACTGCAGTCCTCCGTTGCTTGCGTGTATGCTTTAGATTTGGGAAGTACCAGCTCTTCACACTCTGGCTCTGTTGAAGGTGGTTCTTCAGATCATCAGAAGACATGGCAAGGGTCCATAAACCGTTCTCTTAGCATTTCACTCTTCAGCTGAAGGTCAGAGAAAGACTGTGTGTTTTTTTTTTT